>NW_016814226.1:307030-333260 GCF_001698545.2 Rhinopithecus bieti
GGGGGGTGAGGGGGGGGGAAACCCCCCCCTTTCCTTCCAGCCCCGGGGGAAAGAGAAAACCCCCACCTAAAAAAAAAAAAAAAAAAAAGGAGAGTAGAAAGAGAACAAGGTTTAAACTGGCTGTGAAAGGTGCCCGTTTTAACTTCCAAGCCACCTTCTTACCAGCAAAATGGAAATAAAGGTGGCTGACCTACACAGAGTAGGAATTTAAACCACACATTGTATGTGAGTGCCTGCAAATGTCAGTCTCCCACTTTCCCAGTCTTCTTGCTCCTAGTATGACTCCTCCTGGCCTCTCTGGCAACCCCCACCCCCCACAGGGAGGATATGGCTTCGGCAAGCAGGACTTACACACCCATTCTCAGCTGTGCCACTGAGAACTCTAGAAACACAAAGATCTTCAACGTTAAGCCTCATACACGCGCGCGCGCACACACACACATTTTGTGATGCTACCTGCCTAATAAACATTTCCAGTGACCACTTATAAAGGGGAAAAATTAATGACAACTCTATTTATGATAAAATGCCTAATTACAATATACAATAA
Organism: Rhinopithecus bieti; assembly: GCF_001698545.2. NCBI lineage: Eukaryota > Metazoa > Chordata > Mammalia > Primates > Cercopithecidae > Rhinopithecus > Rhinopithecus bieti. The sequence goes on from NW_016814226.1 coordinate 307,581, forward strand.
TATTATCTGAGAAGCCCTGAAGAAAATGTCTTGGTTACTCTCTTAACTTCATTACAATACCCAATACCCCTACTACACACACAGACACACACACACACACACACACGCAGAAAGAGCCTGTCCTTCATAAAAATTTGTCAGTTTGGCTGTCTCAAGATATAGCCTGTGTTCCAAATCCTTAAATATTTTCAATAAAATGTTTAATTTATTCTAATAAACTGAGTAAATATCAAGCCAAGGAAATTGATTTTAAAAATTATTTTACACATATCTCTCCCAATATTCTAAAAACATTTACTTTCTGAGTGCCAGAAACCTTGCTAGGAGCTAGGGGATGGAAGTGAAAATAAGTGAATAACACCATGCAGGCCCTGCGGTCCAGGAGCTCACAGCACACTCAGCCCTTCATACCCAAGGGTTCCACATCTGTGGATTCAACCAGTCGGGAATCGAAAATAATCCGGGGGAACATGTACAGACTTTCCTTTGCTTGTCATTATTCCCTAAACAATACAGTATAACTATTTACATTGTATTTATATTCTATTAGGTATTATAAGTAATCTAGAGATGATTTAAAGAACACTGAAGAGTGTACATAGGTTATATGCAAATACAACACTATTTTATATCAGAGAAGAGCATCCACGGATTTTGGTATCCTTTGGAGGGTCCTGGAACCAATCCTCCAAGATACAGAGGAACAAACTGTCTAAACACTAGGAAAGATAAGACAAAGTCATACCTGATTAGGTTGAGAGGAAGGGAGGGAAGGAGAGAGGGAGAGAGGGGACCTGCTAGGGAAGGGAGGGGAAGGGAAGCGGGGAGGGAAGGGAGTGGGCAGGTGGGCAGGCACAGCAGTTTGGATGAGGAAAGAAGGCCTGCAGTGGCAGCCTCCTAGGAGCCAGCAAGAGGTGGATTGACGATTGAGGCTGCTGTCCAGACTCAGGAAGGGCTGTCCAGGCCCGCTGCACAGGCTCAGGAAGGGCTCTGAAGGCCTGTGCAGCCACCATCGCTGAAACTGAAAGCAGCCGTCTACAGCCAACTAGTGCAAAGTTAACTTATAGTAACGTTCAAAACCGTAAGTAGCATTCTTACATCTAAAAAGCTGAACACTTGGGCTTCATCTAAAAATATATGTTTAAGAGTGGGTGATTACCCAGAAAAAAGTCCAGATGGCTATGTCCCAAAAATGTGAATTCTTCCATTCAGTGAAATGCAACGCAGCTTACTTACTGTATGCCAGGCAACTCGCTGGGTCTGTGGGGTCCTGGATGGGTAGAAGTGACAAGTTCCCTGTATATATTCCAGCAGGGGTCGGGGATTCAAAGCCACACCAGCAGGTAATGTAGCGGGAGACCGCATTAAGGGCTGGGGGAAAGCATGAAGCCAAGTGGGGGACAGAGAGTGACAGGGTCTACCTGGACAGATGGTGGTCAGGGAAGGTTGTCTTGAATCTTGAATGAACATCTCTGGGTGGCAGAACATGAAAGTCTGGGCTTTTGTATATCTGTATCACTTAATTATTCTGCCATAAGAATATACTGATTGAGTCGCTTTTGAAAATTCAAAAGGAAAATAAAGCAGCACGTAGGCACCTTCCCTTTACATAAGCATGAAATCCAAGCTTTTCCAGTAGAGGAATCCACGAGCCTTATCTTCTAGTCATGATTACCAGCCTGCAGTATCAACTGCATTCTCTCAAGACAAGTACTTCCAGACAGTCCTGCAAAGCACCCAAATGGTGCCCTTATTACCCTGTGCACACCCGTGGGGCCCAGGGCTCAACCTCCTCTTCTCTGTGCACACTGATTTCCTGGGTGACCCTCTCCCTCCTGTGACCTGAAATTCCATCCATCTGCTGATGCCGCCTCGCTCAGCCTCTCCCTGAAGCTCCAGATCCAGCATGGCCCGAGCTGCTGGCTCAGTATCTCCCCCTGGGAGGCTCACAGGCCTCTCCGACACACTGGCCAAGACCCACCTCTTGCTCCTGCATCCCACGGTAGGCTCCTCCAGGACACAGCTGCTCATGACAAATGCCCCAGTGTCATCCCTGACTCCTCTCCTCCTCTCATGTCCACGTCACATCACCTCTACCTCAAAACAGAGCCAGAATGTGGCCGCTTCACACCACCTCTGTCTCAGTTACCCTGGTTCAATCTACCAAACTCAAAACTTGCCAACAGTTATTGTCAACCATCACAGTTATTGATACTCCCCACCCTGATTACGAGGTCCCATGTGATTCTAGCCCCTGCTTCCAACGCCAGTCTTGCTCCTTCCAATCCCCACCCTGGTCTCTGGCTACAGTGACCTCCATGTAGTTCTCCAGATGCAACAGACTTGGCTTACCTTTGCACCTGCCTCCCCTCTGCCGGGAATACCTGCCTCCCACATCTGTAGGATCTGCTGCCTCCCAGCATCAGATATCTGCTCAAACATTACCCTCTTCTTAAGAAAGTCTTCCTCAGCCCTGATACTCCAGCCCTAACTCTGTTTTATTTTCTTAACACTCAATCTCACCTGCCAAATTATTATATTTTCTCTCTCCACTCATGAGAATGTAAGTTCCTTATGCACCAGGATTTTGCCTTGTTTGCCCCTGTTCCTACCACTGACATGAAACAGGCACATAATAAACACAACCGGAATGAATGATTCAAGGAATGATAGAGCATATTTCTGTTTTCAGCAGCACAGCAAACCAGGTATCTTAATGACTCTCCTGTTGAAGAAATTTATTTATTTATTTATTTGTTTTTATTTAATTATTTTATTTATTTATTTTTTGAGAGAGAGTCTCATTCTGTTGCCCAGGCTGGAGTGCAGTGGTGCAATCTCAGCTCACTGCAGCCTCTGCCTCCTGGGTTTAAGCGATTCTCCTGCCTCAGCCTCCTGAGTAGCTGGGACTACAGGCGCGTGCCACCACGCCTGGCTAATTTGTGTGGTATTTTTTAGTAGAGACGGGGTTTCACCACATTAGCCAGGATGGTCTCAATCTCCTGAACTCGTGATCCGCCCACCTTGGCCCCCCAAAGTCCTGGGATTACAGGTGCTGAGTCACCGCGCCCGGCCTATTTATTTATTTTTTTTGAGATGGAGTCTCGCTCTGTTGCCCAGGCTGGAGTGCAGTGGCCGGATCTCAGCTCACTGCAAGCTCCGCCTCCCGGGTTTTATGCCATTCTCCTGGCTCAGCCTCCCGAGTAGCTGGGACTACAGGCGCCCACCAACTTGCTCGGCTAGTTTTTTGTATTTTTTAGTAGAGACGGGGTTTCACCATATTAGCCAGGATGGTCTCGATCTCCTGACCTCATGATCCACCCGTCTCGGCCTCCCAAAGTGCTGGGATTACAGGCTTGAGCCACTGCGCCCAGCCTTGAGCCACCGCGCCCGGATATACTTTTAAAGGAAAGAAATTATTTCAGATGGAAAGCCCCAAAGCACAAGACGAATGGTAAGCAAATATGCAGGTAATCATACTGGATAAATCTAAATAGCATTAACTGTATAAAAGACAGTGGCAAATTTGCAGGATTTAAAAAATCAGAAAAAAAAACTGGACAAGTTGAGAGGGCATATGGAGTTAAAATGTTTTCTATCCTTCCATTATTCAAGAGAAGGGTAAAGATATTACTTTAGACTTTGTTAAGTACACAAAAATTTCTAGGATAACCACTAAAGGAGCAGGCTGAGAATTTAATTTCTAAACTAAGAGAGAAAAAACAAATGCATTGGAAAGTGGGCACAATGAAATGCAATCAAAACAAAAGACAGAATTAAAATCTCACCAGAAGAACTATAGTCAGTAGAAATTACAGGAATAAGAAAAAACTGCATGTTTATGCAAACTGCATTGAAGGGCCTAGCCACTGCAATAAGAAAAATAACTAAAAGCTATAACAATCAGAAAAGAAACATAACAGCATTATTGGCCGGGCGCGGTGGCTCAAGCCTGTAATCCCAGCACTTTGGGAGGCCGAGACAGGCGGATCACAAGGTCAGGAGATCGAGACCATCCTGGCTAACACGGTGAAACCCCGTCTCTACTAAAAAATTACAAAAAAGAACTAGCCAGGCGAGGTGGCGGGTGCCTGTAGTCCCAGCTACTCGGGAGGCTGAGGCAGGAGAATGGCGTAAACCCGGGAGGCGGAGCTTGCAGCGAGCTGAGATCCGGCCACTACACTCCAGTTTGGGCAACAGAGAGAGACTCCGTCGCAAAAAAAAAAACAAAAAAAAACAAAAAAAAAAAAAAAAAAAAAACAGCATTATTAGCATTAATAAACCATTATATGGTTTTAGCATGGCTGATGAACAGAAGAAGGCAATTTATCTAGAACGAGAGCTCTCGGCTCCAATTTGAGAGCTATATATTTAAATGCAGTACTAAGGGTTTCATTTAATATGAGGAAAAAAACTTTGTCTTCATTTTATAGCTGAAGAAACTAAAATTCAGAGAGGCTAAATAATTTGTTCAAAGCCATCTGGCAAGTAAGTGGCTAGTTTTGAAATTAAGACAATCTGTCCCCAAGGTTTAACCACTATACTATGATGTCTCGACACACGATAAACATACTGTGCCCTCTCAGAGGCAAGCATGACTGTGTGATTACAAGGACACTGGAGGAAAAAGAGACGAAATTCACCTGAGGAAAGCCAGGGAAGAGGGGAATGCTTAGAGCAAGGATGGTATTCTGGAGAGAATAAGAACAGCACGTACAAAGGTTAAAAGGCATGAGGCTGGGTGCGGTGGCTCATGCCTGTAATCCCAGCACTTTGGGAGGCTGAGGCAGGCAGATCACTTGAGGTCAGGAGTTCGAGATCAGCCTAGCCAACATAGTGAAAACCTGTCTCTACCAAAAAACACAAAAAATTAGCCGGGCATGGTGGCATGTGCCTATAGTCCCAGCTACTTGCGAAGCTGAGGCATGAGAATCACTTGAACCTGGGAGGCAGAGGTTGCAGTGAGCCGAGATCATGCCACTGCACTCCAGCCTGGGCAACTGGGCAAGACCCTGTCTCAAAAGAAAAATAGCGCATAAAGGAAGGTTCTCTTGGACAGATAGTGGAGAACAGCCCATCCAGTCTCCAGTCTTGGGCTGTCCAGTATGGCAGCCACCAGCTATTAACACTTAAAATGTAGTTAGTCCAAGTGAGAAACTGACTTTTTTTTTTGAGATAGGGTGTCACTGTGTCATTCAGGCTGGAATGCAGTGGCACTATCACAGCTCATTGCAGCCTCAACCTCCTGGGTCTAAGTAATTCTCCCACCTCAGCCTTCTGAAGCTTGGACTACAACTATGCACAACTGCACCTGGCTAATTTTTTATTTTTTATAGAGACAGAGGACTCACTATGTTGCCCAGACTGGTCTCAATGACTTTTTAATTTTATTTAATTTTAATGTAAACAGTCACACGTGGTTAGTGGCTACCACATTGGACAGCACAGTTCTGGAGGTTCAAGTCTGGAGAAAGGGAAACGGTTAGAAGACCAGGAAAGAGGAATATATCCAAGATGAAAAACAGAACATAGTGAAGGGTGATGCCAGGGAATGGGGGACGGGGGCAGGGATTCAAAGTTTCTAATTTCGGAGGCATGGTAGGTGATAATGCCACAAAGAGAAAAACAGAATTAAGAACAAACTGGTTTGGGATGAAAAATAACTGGTTTGGATCTGATAAATTCGATGTTCCTGAAGCATGTCCACACATAAATGGCACTCCAGCCACATCAAGCTCCCAAGTCTGGCAGATTCTGACCTCTTCACCTTTGCATATATTGCTCCCTCTGCTTCTCTTGGGTACCTGACAAACCACTCCCTCTAAAACTCATCACCAAACTGGAGTTTCCCCCTATCTCCTCCATTCTTCATGGCAGAATAAGGTCCCAATAGCTCTTTAAGACTCATCAACCTGCTGCTTAGAAGTCTCTTTACCTTGCTGGACTGTGAGGTCCTCAGAGACAAGAACTCAATCCTAACCGTCTATGGATCTCCAGCACAGTGCCTGATGTGAACTGCGTGGACAAGAGACCAAGAAGGTAAACTGAATGAATGAATGAATGAATGACATGAACGAACAAATTAACTGATTCGGCGAGCCAGCATCCAGGTGAACTGTCCCTCCAGGTAGTGATCTAACGGATGGCTGGAAATAAGCGTAGAGCTCACTCAGGTGCCTGCATGTCTACCAGTGAAAGCTGTCATACCTGGAGATAGCATCACGGGGGGAAAAAAAGGCTGTCAGGTGCTGGGACAAGTACAGTTTACATAGCCTCACATGACTTTTCATCATCATAACAACTTCCACCATCCCAAATGCAAACTCTTCAACCTCAGAAGTTCACTGGGTACACCTGAGATTCAACTTAATGTCGTAGAGTTCAATGTTAAATATGAAAGACTTATCCTCCAAAAGTGGTCTTGTTGCTTTCCTTCATGGCTTTATGGTCTTGCTTTCTAACATTCTTCCTGCACAGTGATGGCAGGATCTGACTAAGTGAACCTGAGGTGACCGTCCCTACAGACGGGAAACTAGTAACAAATGTTTCTGTCTTCCAATCAATAGATACTGGTGATCAGTCTACTATGCCCTGTGCTACTTTTTCTTTATGTGTCAGTTCATAGTAGAGAGAAATCACTTCATTGTCCCCAAAACTGTCATGTGCTTCATTTACTTTGTTAAACTAGCACTACCAATCTGTGTTAGGAATTAAAGACTCAAAGAGAGAATTCCAAATTGGGAAGTTCAACACTTTGCCCTGTTAATTACATCAACATTTTGTCAAGTAACCATTTTCCAGCAAAATCATTCTTCCTTGTTCTCCTTCAAGGACTCCACTGTAGAACAAATCCCGATGGGAAACATGACTGAGTATGAAATTAATAGCACCCCTTACATTATCAAAAAGATAATCTAAATCCCATACTATTGTGATGACCACTGACACACCTTCAAATTAATTCTAACTTCCTATTAGATTCTTTAAGTTTCTCAAAATAAAGTATGTGTCATGAGCTCACATCAAGGTTTATGTCTTACGATTCATATGTGACAGAGTCTAACGTGAAAAAATTTAGGCCAGAGTCCCAGGGCTGGAGGAGATATCACGTAGGCACAACCTGTTATTTGGTGTCAAGGCAGAACTGTGACATGCAAATGCATTTAGACCAGCCTAGTGAAATGTGACTATAGTGCCTTCAAAAGCAATCACTATGGAAAGGCAAACACTGCCATTCATTCATTCATTCATTCATTCATTCATTCATTCATTCAAATCAATAGCCCTTGTCTAATTACGATCTCACCATACTGACACATACATATGCTCCTCTTTACCAAACTCTAAGGGCCTGGGATACTGGGGGACATTTCTTCATAGTCTTAGAGAAGGTTCTGAGGCCACCACTAGAATCTGGTCTGGAGAGCTGCCCCGAGCAGAGGTGGACATGAAAAAGGCCCAAACACCAACAACACGAACTCTGAGATTTCTAAGCCAACAGCAGCCCCAGGGGCTGCCGTTTAACCCCTTCTTAGTTTGGAGCAATGCCAGCACTGCAACAGTCTAGTATCCCCTTCTCATCTTTAAATCTCACAAGCACAGCAGCATTTATACTAACGTGGGCAGAAGCTAGGGGCCAGGGACGGAAGAACATCAAATGTTACTTATAGACTGCAGAAGATAAGAAGGTCAATTATATACTAAGAAAAGGAAGCCAGTTGGAATATTCTATACTTAATATATACTGAAAATATAACAGTAAGTATAAAATGCTAATGGGGAACAAAGGTAACCATATTATGGGAGACGCGAACTAAGTCACTGCAGCTCATGAGCCTGCAGCCTCCCTTCTTCTCCAAGCCCCAGGATCATGTCGCCTGGCTCACCAAATGAAAGCAGCACCTCTTCAAGGAGACTGACAGAAAGTACCCACTAGAACACCAGGAGGGAAGACAGTTCTGACACACTGCATAAAAATACTGCTTATGTATCCCACTTCATTCTTCAGTTTTATACAGTAAAATAGTTGTAAAGTTATTAAATTCAACTTCAAATACGATTAACATATTTATGAAAGTGCCTGTTTCCCTGAGGTGCTTTTGTTTCAGAAATTCTTCAAGGCATATATTCTAAATACTATAGAAAATACAAGTAAGGGCCGGGTGCGGTGGCTCACGCCTATAATCCCAGCACTTTGGGAGGCCGAGGCAGGCAGATCACGAGGTCAGGAGATCGAGACCATCCTGGCTAACACGGTGAAACCCCGTCTCTACTAAAAATACAAAAAATTAGCCCAGCATGGTGGCGGGCGCCTGTAGTCCCAGCTTCTCGGGAGGCTGAGGCAGAAGAATGGCGTGAACCCAGGAGGTGGAGCTTGCAGTGAGCCCAGATCGCGCCACTGTACTCCAGCTTGGGCGACAGAGCAAGACTCCATCTCAAAAAAAAAGAAAAGAAAATACGAGTAAGTGCTATCCTGTGAACTTCCCCAAGGCATTTTAAGGTGACTTTGGACAGACAGTGATGGTCACGCCGAGGTCTAGGAACAGTCACCCACGGTTCTCAGCATACCTGTTTACAACTAACTCCCACACCTGAATTTCAGAGGATTCAAATTCAATTTTAGCAGAGACTATTTTTAATGATTCTGGAAAGTTGTGAGTAAATTCCATTTTTATAAATTAAATCATCTTCTCCTTTATTTATATTATGTTGTATTATTTTAAAGTCTTTCATATTTCAAAACCTGTTCAGTTCAGCTCAAGACACAGCTGTCAGTATTCCCTTATAGGGGCTGAAAGGCAGAAATGCTAAATGCTTGGGGTTTCCCTTTCACACCCTGAATAATCCTCTTTCAAAGAAGAATTGAGTGCTTGTCTGTTTCTTTTATTAGTTGTGATTGTATTAAGTTTGGCATTCTCACCTGACAAGCAATCCCACGGTAAGGCCCGTAAGGCCCGCTTCGATCAGTAGCAATTGACTGTCTCTCCCCTGAGCTAGGAGAGAGGTAAGCAACACTTTACAATATAAAGAATTGCCGGGCGCGGTGGCTCAAGCCTGTAATCCCAGCACTTTGGGAGGCCGAGACGGATGGATCACGAGGTCAGGAGATCGAGACCATCCTGGCTAACACAGTGAAACCCCGTCTCTACTAAAAAATACAAAAAACTAGCCGGGCGAGGTGGTGGGCGCCTGTAGTCCCAGCTACTTGGGAGGCTGACTTGGGAGGCTGAGGTAGGAGAATGGTGTAAACCCGGGAGGTGGAGCTTGCAGTGGGCTGAGATCCGGCCACTGCACTCCAGCCTGGGCGACAGAGTGAGACTCCGTCTAAAAAAAAAAAAAAAATAATAATAATAATATAAAGAATTGTTGATTTTTAAGAAAAAGTATAATCCCAGCACTTTGGGAGGCGGATCACGAGGTCAGGAGATCGAGACCCTCCTGGCTAACACGGTGAAACCCCGTCTCTACTAAAAATACAAAAAACTAGCCGGGCGAGGTGGCGGCACCTGTAGTCCCAGCTACTCGGAGGCTGAGGCGGGAGAATGGCGGGAACCCGGGAGGCGGAACTTGCAGTGAGCTGAGATCGCGCCACCGCACTCCAGCCTGGGCGACAGAGCCAGACTCCGTCTCAAAAAAAAAAAAAAAAAAAGAAAAGTATCAGAGGCAGGAATGTCAATGCTCTTTGTACTTGCGGTAATTCATTATACATCTATGCCAAATGGTACTTACAGTGAAAAAGTTATTGAATAAAAGCTGAGTGTCTGAAAGTGAAACAAATATAAATGGACTCATCAGAAGAAAAAAAAACACTCTTAGCTAAGCGATATTAATCTTAAGATAATAATGTAAAGAAAGCAGATTACTGTAATGGAAAGAGTAATGACCCTGGTCATGAGACCAGGCTTTCAGACTCACTTGGCTACTGACCAGATGAGTGACCTTGGACAAGTCGTCACCTCTGGATCTCAATTCCTTTGGTAAAGTGCGGAGCCTGGAATATTAACTCCAAGAGCCATCACAGCTCAAAATATTGCATTCCCACCTTCTGCATTATGCCACCAAATGAATAACAGAATTGTGTGGGTGGGCAAACGGGTCTCAAAGGACTAACACTATTTAAAAGAAAAAAGGAAGGCACATTTTTATTTATTGGCATAAATCTCATACCTGTAAAACATGCTTTGGTTTGAAGTTATGAAACCTCTCTGCTGTTTTCATAAATACAGCATTTAAAGTTCATCTAGAATTCAGTAGGATGTTTTATTGACAAAGAAGGAAGGGATCTGAAGAAAGAGATATTCAGAGCTACAAGAGCAAAGACAAAACTGATGGGCCCGATTAAGGTGGAACAGACATACTATATATCTTGGGGGTTTCTAGAAACCTTTCCTATGCAATCTTAAAAGTATTCGAAACACACACTTCACAGTAGGTAACATCCTAACAAGAAAGCATGCTTCTCTGTGAGGCACAGGCTGCACCAGCACAATATTTTCTGGAAAACGGAGAGAGGACGCTGCCTTTTTAACAGCAATCAGTAATCCAGTAAGTATAATTCACTGATGATGGATCACTTAAGTCTCAGGATTTTTAAAATCTAATTAGAATTACAGCACCACAGCAATTAAGGGGAGCCACTGTTTTTTTAAAATTCCAGAATATGACTTCTAAGAAACAATTAAATATGTATATAAGGCTGCTCAGTTATTAAAACAATAAAACTTTTAACATTTTGTTACCCGACAAAAATATAAACAGTGTCTAGTGACAGCCCTCAGAGGGGGATGAGGGCACAGGGTCCAGCTGGGATGAGAAATGAGAAGAACTGAGGGGGAGGATGGGGAGAGGGCCGGGAGGGGGCCTGGAGCAGTGGCAGGTGATTCAGAGAGTCTGCAGGAGACTAGTCATGAAACAGCAATTACGTCTCCTGGAAAAGATAATTTGCTTTTTCTCTCTCAAGTCCCACTTATGTGTTTGTAGATTAGATATGGCTGTAAAGAAAGAAAATGGCAGCATGTAATAAACATTAACGCCTTAAAGTAGGGGGGAAAAGCCCTCTATTAACAGCTAACTCAAGTAACTCATTTAGCTACTCGGTAAGAAAAAAAATACAGCTAAAGTATGTCAGCTACTCTAAAACATGCCAAAGCAAAGGTGCAAAGTTATTGCATCTATTTTGAAAGGAAACATGCACGTATGTTCTACAACCAGAGTCAAAAATTATAAAACACAATCCTTCATTTGTTTAAGCCGAAATCTATTCTCCAAGAAAATCAAACACTCTGACATCTTCTCCAAGCACCCTGGATAAAGCATTCTGCATTGCTCAGTTAATAATGAACTAATTGAACATCTCCTTCAAAGAGCTCTAAAACTAGGTGCGCTTGCACAGAAGGTGAGAGTTCTGTTAAATCAGTCACTCAGTGAGAAAGAAAACAATTCCATGAAAATTCTGCTTTCAAAGAGGTCTACCTTAAAGGAAATGCAAGCCTTCCACGGCACACTGGCGTTTTTCTGTCAGATGCCAGCTAACTCTGCAGCTCAGCTTCCGTACCTGCCTGTTTCCAACCCTGCCGGCGTGTCTGACCTCTGTCTCTCAGCTGAATTCTCCCAGCACATTTCATCATTTCCTGTTGGCTGCTGAGATAAGGTCATTCCCCTACACTGCTGCATTCGCTGTACAGTCCAGGTTCCCAGACTGCACGCTCCTGCCTGCTGTGGCATCACAGAAGGCAGGAGCCTTCTTTTCAGAAAGTGGCCAAAGAGAAATTTCAGTATTTCCATGGAAAATCAGGGAGAAGAGGTCTGAGAACAAAATTCATACTACCCCTTCCCCCCCACACACAAAATCAACTTATATACAAACTAACTTACGCCACGCATGAGCGTCTTCTATTATCTTCTTGCACTTGAGATCCTCCTGCTCACAAGAGAAAAAAGACAGCATGCTCTGCATCTGAGGGCGCCACAGCTGCCGCTGGGACAGGGACTTGCTTGCACAGGATGATCTTACATTGTCCCAGCATGTGGAACTCAACTTTCTTCTGTGACTACAGACAACAAGGCAATGCCTGTCAGCAGATGAACAGGAAGCCTCATGCAGGAGACGGGACTGGGGACTCAGAGTCCCCCGGAGACAGGCAGGGGACCCCATCATCTCTCAGCAGCACGACTGACTCCTAAGAACTAGGACACTCCAAATACGCAAGTGTGATCACACGGAAATAAAACAAAACACCTTGCTTTTCAATTTTACAAAGAATTTAAAGTGAAGAAAAAAACAGTAAAACTTTAGGTGAGGAGAGAAAGATTTTAAAATGCTTGTGCCTACAAAAATGCATACTGTATGATTCCCTTTGGATCCAGCACAAGAAGAGGCATAACTAATCTACACCCTTTGAAGGCAGGACAGGGAAGAGAGAGAGGAGGCAGGCGGGAAGGGGCGTCAGGCGGGTTTCGGAGCCGTGCTGTGGCTCTTAAACTGGCTATGGGTGTGCTGCACTTGTGAAAATCCACTGATATGCACACTTGAGATCTGTGCACTTTAGGTATATATATTATTCAACAAAACTTTTTGAATCTCATATAATATAAAAAAATACAGACACTACAGGAAAGAGTAGATATGGAAACTAATCTGCAAAAACAGACAGGAAACAAATATTTCAAGGGATCAATTTCCCCTAGGTGCCCTCCTAGAAGATACACATGCCCACTCCCCCATTCCCCTTGGCAAGCCAGGATTTAAGTGGTAAAGGCCAGGGCAGGCCCAGTTCAGGGCGGTTTCCTCCTTTCAACATGGCCCAAGGGGGTGTATGTAGGGATGGGAAAATACATAATTGGCAAAAGAACATACTGCAAGGGGAAACTGTGCTAAGTGGATATACACTATTTACCAGTGTTCTTGCTACTCACATTCATTCAAAAATGTTCAGTTGGCCGGGCGTGGTGGCTCAAGCCTGTAATCCCAGCACTCTGGGAGGCTGAGGCGGGTGGATCACGAGGTCAGAAGATCGAGACTATCCTGGCTAACATGGTGAAACCCCGCCTCTACTAAAAATACAAAATACAAAAAAAAAAATATGCCAGGCATAGTGGTGGCACCTGTAGTCTCAGCTACTCGGGAGGCTGAGGCAGGAGAACGACGTGAATCCGAGAGACAGCACTTGCAGAGCAGAGATTGTACCACTGCACTCCAGCCTGGGCAACAGAGCAAGACTCCGTCCAAAACAAAACAAAACAACAACAAACAAAATGTTCAGTTAAAAACAGCCATCTAGTCTTACCTTATAACACAAAACAAAGTAGGTTAAAAATCTCTTTTGAAAATCTTGTGTTTAGAAATTCCTTAGGCTGGGCCAGTGGCTCACACTTGTAGTCCCAGCACTTTGGGAGGCTGAGGCGAATGGATTGCTTGAAGCCAGGAGTTTGAGACCAGCCTGGCCAGTATGGTGAAACCTCGTCTTTACTAAAAAAATACAAAAATTGGCCAGGCATGGTGGTGCATGCCTGTAATCCCAGCTACTCAGGAGGCTGAGGCAAGAGAATCGCTTGACCCCAGCGGGCAGAGGTTGCAGTGAGCTGAGATCACGCCACTGCACTCTAGCCTGGGTGACAGAGCGAGATCCTGTCTCAAAAAAGAAAAAAAAAGAAATTCCTTAATGGAAAAGTACCAATAAAAGCAAAGACCACATAACACAAGACTCTATTACTTGACATATGATAATAATTTACACTACTTGAGAAATTATTTACCACCCTCCCCACACAGCCCTTCATCAAAAAAGCAGAGAAGTCAACACATACTTCACTATATCCTGTAGTTGGTTTAGTTAAATCCACTCCACCATCACAGAAGATGAATACCGGAGTGCCACACCCACCACAGCTGGCAAGCACTCACTCCACTAAGACAGAAGCAGCACCTGAGTTCTGGGGGAGCGAGTTTGAGACCAGCCTGGTCAACACGGTGAAACCCCGTCTCTACAGAAAATACAAAATTTTCTACCTGTCCCCTCCCCAAGCCAGGGTACCAGAAAACTTTTTTTTTGTCACAGACCCCCACTTAGGGCTGCTGGTTATGGGAGGGCTTTTTATTTAAGAGACTCACTCTCTTTTTTAAAATCCAACAAACACAGGCTGCTCAACAAACATTTACACAGCATGTTATTTCTGGCTAATCATGAAAATAGCTCTCTGGGGGCAAGCATTGTTAGCTCCATTTCCCAGATGAAAGGTTATGCAATTTGCTAAGTGTCCCACAGCTGGTGCAAGGAGAGCCAGCCTGTGAGCCCAGGCAGCCAGCCTCCAGAGTCCCGGCTACACTGCCCCTCCATCTTGACTTCCCTCAAAATCAGAACTGGGTCTTGGATATAGTTTCTGCTTAATAAAAAGCCGAACTTGGAAAAGGAGAAGAGGGCCCAAGGCAGAACTGGGGTTGGGGGATGGAGGGTGAGGTCTGGGGTAGGGGTTGAGGGCCACATCCAGCACAGGGCAAGGGAAGGCCAGCCCAGCACCAGCAGCAGTCATTCATAGTCCAGGCCACAGGGCCACCCTCACATGCCCTCAGGCAAAGTGCAGCCTGGATGCCTGAGGTGGGTGGAGGCATTGTGAGTCCTGCCCCAAGTACCCAGTTACCAGAGCAACGGGGGGAGGTGAGGGGGGTGGCAAAGAAAAGGAAAACTGACTTTGAACTGAATAGCAGTGGGACTAGAAAGTCATTAGACCAGATCTCCAGTGTGGTTAAAGACACTCTCTCCCTGCCCAAGTCAGCCACACCTCACTAGTGGACTCCAGGCAGGAAAAACGGACTACGGCAGAAGACAAGACTGACTCAGGCAGCTCTCCTGTCCGGGGCAGTGGTACAGCTGCCCGACCACCCTCTAGGTGATGCCGGGACAGAAACTCCGTTCAGGAAAGCTCACCCGCTGGCCTCTGGCATGCAGAGCCTAAGCTGCAATTCCAGTTCTGATCTGGCTTCTGTCATCAAAGACTGGAAACCATTGGACATTCATTCAACAAACATCAATGGCCAGGCACAGTGCTTAGGGTCCCACAGTCAAAGCAGCCAAGGTCCCTGCCCCGGCCCACAATGTACAGGCTGAGTAGAAGTGCAAATAAATAAAATGAGGGACATCTCGTGCTGGTTCTCCAAGAGTGTGCAACCAGCCTACTCAAACCGTGTGGATTAAGGCGGAAGAAAATTTAGAAAGAGAGTCCACCAAGTTAATTAAAGACTAGCAGTGCCATCCATCAGCTCACGCCCCCTCCAGAGGCAGCCAACAACACGCAGGGCAGTACTTCCCAGGGAGATTCTTTCACCCAGCGCCCACGGCAGCTCCAGCAGACCGATTCATCAGCCTAGCAGGACTCAAAGACAGGACAGGACCCAGCAAGGCTGCTGCTTCTATCTGAGGCCTTTTGTTATATGATTGTCGCATGGTAAAAATGACTGCTTTTACCACGTTTACCACGCTCTTTTGAAACACTGTAAGATAGGTACTCCTAGCCCTGTTTTACAGGGAGGGAAACCACCGCAGAGCATAAGCAATCTGTCCGAGGTCACCCAGCTGATAAGCGCAGAATGGGATTCACACTCAGGCCCACTTGATACAAAGCCCTCCTCTCTCTATCACACCCGTGCCTCCCATGGAACGGGACTTGCTATGAAAATCAGGGTATTTGGCAGAAGGTCGTGTCATTTGGAAACAATAAAATTTCTACAATGTCGTATTTTGTTTTCAGCACTCCTCTACTGGTCTGTCATTGCTCTATATTGCCTCAAAAAAAAAAAAAAAAAAAAACACTTTATTGAGATATAATTCACATGTCACACAGGTCACCCAATTAAAGGGCACAATTCAATGTGATTTAGTCTATTCACAGGTGCGTGCAACCATCACCACCGTCAAGGCCAGGACAATTTCATTACCTCAAAGAAAAACCCTGAACCCTTTAGCTATCGTCCCTCTATTCCCAGCCCTTTCCCCAGCTCGTGACAGTCATTGTGTTTTACAAGGTGATTCTTGGCTGGGCGGGGTGGCTCACGCCTGTAATCCCAGCACTTCGTGGAGCCAAGGTGAGCAGATGACTTGAGGTCAGGAGTTGGAGACCAGCCTGGCCACATAGTGACAACCTGTCTCTACTAAAAATACAAACATTAGCTGGGCATGGTGGTGCATGTCTGTAATCTCAGCTACTCGAGAGGCTGAGGCAGGAGAATTGCTTGAACCCAGGAGGTGGAGGTTGCAGTGAGCCAAGATCATGCCATTACACTCCAGTCTGGGCGACAGAGTGAGACTCTGTCTCAATAAAGAAAAAAAAAAGGTGATTCTTAAAAGTAATTATGGGCACACAGTAATTGGGTTGTTAATAGAATACCGCAGACTGCAATTCTGCATTCGCCTCAGTCTTTCCCTAGCAGGCTAAAACTAACAGCTGAGCCAGGACAGGGCGAGGGCAAGGCAGGAGACCTCAGTGGCAGGTGGCTAGCATAGGAGGTGGGGTACCTGGCAGCCTGGCACGGGGCAGGCTCTACAGTTCCTATGTACTTGGGTCCCTGAACTTAGCATGCCCCAAACACAGAGCCAGGTGATCCATCGGCAGCAGGGACAAGAAGTTAGACAAAAGACCAAAAGGAGCTGCTCTGACCACAAGCCTTTTCCATTAGGAATTCGTAACTCCCCATCTCCAGAAACGCAAACACCGAGATCCTACAGGCTGGCCCAAGCCAGGGGTAACCAGAATAGTCTTGTTCTGAGAAGCCAAACTAGTCAAGGAATAGCAAGGCTTGGATAAAAAGAAGATTCCCCCAAATCTGGTTCGTTTATTTGCTAGTTCTCTCTGCCTTCCTCACATGCTGCTGAAAGTTGGGGAGAGAATGTACGCACTCCTGTAGCACCTAGGTTTCTGTCACACATCTCTATACAGGACATCAAAACCCAACTGTGTGTGGCATCGGCACACAGCTAAAAACCACTCAGCAATAAAAAGGAATGAGCTACTGACAGATGTAACATGGATGAATCACAAAAACATCATGGTGAGCAAAGCAGCCAGATGCAAAACAGCACACACTATGTGTGTCTATGTGGATGAAATTCGAAACCAAGCAAAAACAACCTATAGTGACAGATCAATGTTTGCCAGGGCCAGGGGGCAGGGTGGGGGACTGACGTCAAAGGGACACAAGGAACTTTTGGAGCAATGGAAATACTCTGTCTTGACTGAGTCACACAGGTGTTTCCACTTGTTAAAGCTCCTAAAAGGATGCATTCGATTGTTTGTAAACTAATACCTCAATAAAGAGGAAGCAGGGAGAAGGAGGGGAAAAGAAAGTGAGAAGAAAAACAAGAGAAAAGGAAGAAAAGCCCCCAGCAGAAGTCTAGTAACAGAGCTTCCTTCCTACCCTGCATCTGCATCTGCAATACAACAGTCACTGACATTAATCAAGGACCACAAAGTGCCTCGGATTCAAAAGATTAAAGTTCTGGGTCATTTTAGCCCAAGTGTATTTCTTGGACCTCAAGTCTTAGAATAACTGATCCTCTACCAACGACTTTGGTAGAGGATCCAAATGGTCCACTTTCTAACCAGGCTAGCTTGGGTTCTTCCCACTAGCACCACGGTGAAAGGCATGACAATGACAGTTCAGTGACCTGGAAGTGGCAGGTGTCAGCGACACATTTCAATGGCTGCGAGACAGTAAACCAGCAAAATTTAATACGATACTTTAAGGCATTAGTTTTTCTTTGTCTTCAAGTGATAAGTAAATCTTAAATTCTAGAAAACCTACCATAATCATAAATAGATTAGGTGAAAATGTGATAGGTCAATCTTTTTCATATTTTTCTTTTGGCTGAGAATGGGATAGTAGCTATTTTCAAATCCTACTTGTTAGCCTTTTGTATGTTTCATGAACCAAGATGTAGATTGAGCTATCTTGGGCTGGGCACGGTGGCTCACTCCTGTAATCCCAGCACTCTGGGAGGCTGAGGCAGGAGGATCATGAGATCAAGAGATCAAGACCATCCTGGCCAACATGGTGAAACCCTGTCTCTATGAAAAATACAAAAATTAGCTGGCTGTGGTGGTGTGCACCTGTAGTCCCACCTACTTGGGAGGCTGAGGCAGGAGAACTGCTTAAACCCGGGAGGAGAAGGTTGCAGTGAGATCGTGTCCCTGCACTCCAGCCTGGCGACAAAGCGAGACTCCATCTAAAAAAAAAAAAAAAGAGCCATCTTGCCTTTACTCATCTCACATGTGTACATAAAAAGGAATAAACCAAGCCAAATGTCTAACATTCTCTATCAAAGAAGAAGGTGCCAGGACAAGGCAAAGCTAAGTATCAGTTCTATCTTTGGCAAAGGAAAAAAATGTTAAAACCCTTTACATAAGCGTCTTTGCCTCTCTGGCACTCGTCCAAAGATTTTTTTTAAAGTGAAGCAAGACTAATTAATGGAGACAGTCCAATTGAGGAAAAACTTTAAAGCACCAAAGTGATAGAGGGAACATGTTAATTTTTTTCTTACTCATTTTATAAAATCCCCAAATGCCACACACAGGAGGAGCAACATCAAGATTTCTAGCACATCTCAGTTAAGATGTCACACAGCCCCATGGTCCTGGGAACAGCTCGAGCCTTCTTTGGGCAACACATTAAAAATGGAAGATGATCCAAGAAAGATCTGAAATTCAAAAGGAATGTGAGCAAGGTTCCTAGTGAGTTTGTGGGTATTTTCAGGAATAATCAGATAGAAGATCCCAATGTTACTGATCAGGGCTTTTTCCTGAGGGCAGGAAAGGCAGCCAACATAAGGCTGCCAAATTTATTTTGCCCCTAAGGACACTTAAAAAAGAAAAGACCTATCACTCCCATTATTTCATTTCAAAGACATTTTAACACCAAAAGACAGGTAATACAACCCCAGAATCAATAAAAAGCCTTAAACTAGAGCTCTTTAACTTTGTAACAGAATTATTATACTGTTGGTGTGTCACTGTCTAGCATGATAGTGAAACTGGCATTGTGAGTTGGTATTTAGAAACCCTGCAAATGGGCCAGGCGCAGGGCTGAAATCCCAGCACTTCGGGAGGCCAAGGCGGGCGGATCACGAGGTCAGGAGATCGAGACCATCCTGGCTAACACGGTGAAACCCTGTCTCTACTAAAAATACAAAAAATAAGCCAGGAGTGGTGGCAGGCGCCTGCAGTCCCAGCTACTTGGGAGGCTGAGGCAGGAGAATGGCGTGAACCTGGGAGGCGGAGCTTGCAGTGAGCCGAGATTACGCCACTGCACTCCAGCCTGGGTAACAAGCGAGACTCCGTCAAAAAAAAAAAGAAAAAAGAAAAGAAAGGAAAGAAAGGAAAGAAAGAAAGGAAAGAAAGGAAAGAAAGGAAAGAAAGAAAGAAAGAAAGAAACCCTGCAAATAGATGATCAAAATTAGGTACTTTACTGAGTGCATATTTTATGACATTTGATACACACTTCCCAGATCTTTATATACAACGATATACTCATGATAGCCTTGCAAGGTGGGAGTACCGCGCCAGTTTCCAGATGAGAAAACTATAGGTTTCGGGAAGTGGCTTGCTCACAGTTGCACAGCAATGGCAACATGGGAAGCTACAACCCTGGCTCCCTCTGACGGCAGTGTGTCCTGGACCTCCACAAACAGCGTGACACTGCAAGAGAGCTATGGGTGATTGCAGCAGCTCTTCCCAGAACTAAACATCTGTTTCACTGTTGTTGCTTTGGGGAAGGCAAAGGAAGAGTTCAAGTCTGCCACCTTTTTTTTCATAGTCCCTAATAACCAACTCAAACCCTTGGAGAAACCAGGAGAGGTATAAATACGTAAGAAAATGAAATCGTGGTGCCAAGCATTCCAGAGCGCTACCATTATCTTCTCCCTTCTCCTTCTATATTTTGGATCAGTGCTGGGGAAAAAGAAAATGGTTAAGATGAGAAAAGAAACAGGTAGCATTTGAACTGTTATTCAAGATTTTCAATACTTGGCGTGTGTCATGGTTAGTTTTAGCGTTTTAGGTGTCAACTCCACTGGAATACCTAGGAAAACCTAGAAACCTAGTCAAGTCTGATTTTGGTGTGTGTCCACAAAGCTGTTTCCAGAAGAGACTGGCACATGGGTATAGAGTGGATGAGGTGGGGAAGAGCCACCATCAATAAGGGCAGGCACCATCCAATCTGCCAGGGGGCCTGAAGAGAACAAAAAAAGGGCAAATGTGTCTATCAATGTCCTGGACCTGGGATGCACTCACCTGCTTCCTTGGACCACAGAACCCCAAGTTTGCCAGCCTTTGGACCCCAGGACTTACACCAGCAGCCCCTGGGTTCTTAGGCCTTCAGCACTGGACTGAGAGCTACATGATTGGCTTCTCTGGTTCTGGGGCCCTCAAAAGAGGACTGAGCCACACTACCAGCATCCCAGGGTCTCCAGCTTGCAGGCCGCCTGTCAAAGAATTTCTCAGACCCCAAAACCATGTGAGCCAATTCCCCTAACAAATTGCTTCTTATCTATCTACATCCATCCATTCACCCTATTGGCTCTGACTAATACAGCCATGTAGTAAGTATACATCTTAAAGCCTCTAGGCGCTGGCAAATGCTACATAAATACAACTTAAAAGACATGGTCACTAACTTCTAAAAGCTTCCATTCTCAGTTTGAAATATGGAGATAATTATAAATAAAATACCAACCATAAACTTAAAAGTGTATCTCATTTTACAAATTTCTTTTCAACAAACGATTGTGACATTACATGGCAGACTTTCTGTCTTTGTATTCTATAATGTATTCCAACTAATCTGTAACTTCATTTCAGTTGGAATTCTTTTCTGATGGCACACCAATGATTTTTCTCCCTGAAAGATGTTAAGGAGTATTATTATTACACTGTTATTAACAGTACCACTTAACACTGGTTTAGATTCAAGTTTTTCTTCTTCTTTTTTTTTTTTTGAGATGGAGTCTCGCTCTGTCGCCCAGGTTGGAGTGAAGTGTCCGGATCTCAGCTCACTGCAAGCTCTGCCTCACGGGTTTACACCATTCTCCTGCCTCAGCCTCCCGAGTAGCTGGGACTACAGGTGCCCACCACCTCGCCCGGCTAGTTTTTTGTATTTTCTAGTAGAGACAGGGTTTCACCGTGTTAGCCAGGACGGTCTCGATCTCCCGACCTCGTGATCCGCCTGTCTCGGCCTCCCAAAGTGCTGGGATTACAGGCTTGAGCCACCGTGCCCGGCCTCAAGTTTTTCTTCTTATGGAGGCCTTGGGGAAGAACCAAATACATTTAAGATGAGTAATCCTCCCACCTCAATAACTCTGGCAATGATCACCATTGTAACACCTGCATCATCCATCATCCAAGCAATATGGGATTGATTATCGCTGTAGATTGGAAATAGTTTTCTCTTTTTCTTTTTTAATGGAAAACGTCAAACATGTAGAAAGTAGAAACTAGGTAAGGCACAGTGGCTCAAGCCTTTAATCCCAGCTCTTTGAGAAGCCGAGGCATGAGGACCGCTTGAGTCCATGTGTTCGAGACCAGCCTGGGCAACATGGAGAGAACCCATCCCTCTGAAAATTTTTTAAAAATTAGCTGGGCAAGATAGTGCATAGCTGTGGTCCCAGCTACTCAGGAGGGTGAGGCTGCCATGGATCAGGATCCCACCACTGCACTCTAGCCTGCGTGACAGGGTGAGATGCTGGCCCTTAAAAAAAAAAGAAACTAGAATGATCCCCCATTTCAACAATTATCAACACATGGCCAATCCTGTTTCACCTGTGATGTGAAAACTGTAGAATGCTCACAGAACCACAAAACCCAAATGCATCTCCACCCGGCCTGGCGTGCCCCTGTCGACACTCGCACCCACAGCCCAAGTCCTCAGGCTGGGAAGAGGCACAAAGCAAGCAGAGCAGGGCCCTGGCCTGAAGAGATCAGCAACCTTGTGGGGAACCAGCGCACCTGAACCACACTTAAAACCGAGACCGACTACAGTAAACCCGCAAGGTTAACATCACACTGATAAGTCATGGCAGTATCAGGTGCCTCCCGAGATGACGTAATGAGAAGGGCACTTCACCTCTGTGGGACTCTCCCCAAATTCATCTGCCAATCTAATACTAGGAAAAATCATCAAGGGCCTGGGTGGGATCCTAGAACTGCAAGAGAACATCAGTGGGAAAGCTGGTGAAATCCAAAGAAAGTCCATAGTTTATTTAGTAACACTGCATCAATGTTAATTTCTTAATTTCAAAAAATGAGCTGTGGTGACATAAAATGTTAACATCAGAGAAAGCCAGGTAAAAAGTAGACAGGAACTCTCTCTATTAGTTTTGCAACATTTCTGCACACATAGAATTCTTGCAAAATAAAAAGTTTATTACAGAAATGATAATACAAAAGTTTAACAAATATTCATTATGTCCTTTGCAAAAAGGAGTCAGTGACAATGTGGTCTTCTTTTTAAAATTTAGCCAAGGAAGACGAAGCCTAAAAAAATCAAATGATTTGTTAAAATCTTGAAGTAAGCAAGCACCTGGAAATGAAGGCAGGGTCCTATGTAAGCTGACGTCACCTGAGGTGCTCCATGGCAGTGCGCCACCAGATATGGAGTGCTTGTGGTAACAAGCAGTGCTGACCATGAGATGTGAGGCTGGCCTGCAGCCGCCCCACGCCACCCACAGCTGTGCGATCAGACAGCGACCCAGGCTCCCTGCACCACCCTGCCCTGCCCCCAGGCTCTCCACAGCCCTCTCTGCTCCAGCCTACCCCTGCAGTGCCTCTCACCACTGAGAGGTTTCTGAGGGTCTGCAGGCTAACGCTAAGCTAAAAACAATAAAAAGGAGGTGGCATTACAAACCACCATATGATAAAAATACTTTAAACCACCACCATTTTACAAAAATAGCTCCTTATATATCTAGAAAAAAAAGATATCAGAACTGTGCACTAGGAAACCTAAAATTGTAGCTCTGCACCAGGATGAGCCCAAAGTGCCCAAAGGAGAATTCCACCTCTGGGCTTTCTGACCTGGAGACCATGCCACTTGGAAGCACACAGTCTAATGCCTCACTCTAAGAAAAGTCAGCCATGTTTTTACTTTTTTTTTTTTTTTTTTCTTATGTTGCCCAGGCTGGACTTCAACTCCTGGGCTGAAGTCATGCTCCCGCCTCAGCCTCCTGTGTACCTGGATTACAGATGCATGCCACTGCACCCAGTTCAACCATGCTTTTAAATGGCTTTGAATGTGCTTCTTTGTAACAGTATCTTCCTACATTTCAGACAGGACAAAATTCTAGAAATAAAAGCACACACCTGGATTTTCTAATTATGAACAGCATGCAAAGATTGTTCATTATGAACCAGATTTATGAAGACTTTTATGGCTGGGGTCAATACGGAAGTAAGACCTTTGACGGGGCAGTCATATGTCTGCCCACATACTGCAGCAAACACATCTGGGACATGACCGTCAGCTCGAACAAGAATGTCTGTGAAATATTCCTATCCAAAATGCCCTGCAACAAATTACTGAAAGATAAGGAAAGAAAGCCACAAGTGGTGTTTTTAAAACAATCTTTAAAAGGAAAAGGCAGAAGACACTGTAAAAGTATTTCCAGAACAGAAGGTTAAAAATGACAGACTCTGTCACAGGTCTCGCCCCCAAGGCAATCCCTCCTGAGCAACTTCATTATTTCCACTTGCTCAGGAATTGACGAGCGTCTTGCAAAACACAGGTCAAAACTTCCCCAGTGCTCTGAATTATGCAACTAGGAATCCGTACCACACTGTTTTTGTCAACAAGGCTCCACTGAAGCTTCCTCCTTTAACTTCACATTGGGAAAAAGACTCCAGATGCCTTCCCCATTCATTTTTCAAATGTTTCATTCAATCAGAAACTCTACATATACACTTTGGGTCTCCACCCAAGTGTGGCAAGCCCCACACGTGTGCCAGGCATGGCCCCTGCCCCATAAACCCAGAGTGGGTTGGCTGCTCTCCCCTGTAACTGACACAGAAACAGGTCTGTTAGACTCCAGTCTTAGGTCTGTGCCCATCCCCCACTCCTGTCTCCATCATCCCTCATTGCCCTTGTTTCCTTGGCACCTAGCACAGGGCTTAGCGTCTAGGGGCACAGCATATGTTAAATGAGGAAAAGAGAAAAGGCCATGAGAGAAATGGCAGCCTCACCCTTGGGGACACACAGCTCAGGTATGGATGCCAAGTATCAAGAACGGAAGCGTAGCCTCAACTTGTAGCCTAATACAAATGCCAGCTCACAGCCCACGAGCTGTGAATCACAAAAGTCAATTTATCTCAGAGCCTCAGTTTCCTCAACTGTATAAAAAGTATCAGTATCTCCCGCCTCCCAGGTTACCAAGAGGATTAAATGAGATAAAACACCTGGCCTGGTGCCTGGCAGCTCACTGTTGTCCTGAAATCTATGTATATCTCCTTCCCTCCGAATCCTTATGTCGACTTTGCTTCCAGTTATCCACCATTCAGTGCACCATGACTAGGTACAATGAAAAACAACAGCCAGTTCCACCAAGGGGCTGGCACCTGAACCATCTCCCCATAGCCCTTTCCCATGAGCACCAGATAGCAGGTGCCATACCCAGAGCATTCACCTGTTAATTGGATATGATCTACTTCTAAGTAGCAGGGAAGGATGCCAGCTCCCCTTTGCCACAGATTTCCATTCCCTCAATGCTCCTGGTCTAAGCCATGCCTAACTCCTCCCCACTGGAGAATGGTAGAGGAGAGTGCTCTTCCTGGTGAGTAGGGGCAGAAGGCAGGTACCATGTACAGGCTTCTTGTTTGGGTAGAGACCATCCATTAAAAAATCATAAGCATCAGCCATGGCCAACATGGTGAAACCTTGCTTCTACTAAAAATACAAAAATTAGCCAGGCATGGTGGTGTGTGCCTGTAATCCCAGCTATTCGGAAGACTGAGGCACCATAACTGCTTGAACCTGGGAGGTGGAGGTTGCAGTGAGTTTAGATCGTGCCACTGCACTCCAGCCTGGGCAACACAGTGAGATCTCAAAAAAAGAAGAAGAAAAAAAAAGATCATAAGCACAGGAAATTAGGCCTCTTTTCCTTTACTCTCCACCCAGACTGATGCAAGGCAGCCAGTTGGAGCAAGTGTATCTCCTCTGCAGACCCAGCTGACCTTTACTGAGTAGACTGTGCCAGGGCCTAGAATGTGGGTCAGGGAGAGTCAGCAAGCCTACCTGCCTGCACCGCAGATGAGCTCTAGTCCACCACTTCCTCTATATTGTAACAAGGGTGGCATTTTGGTCTTCTGACACTCACATCACCCTCTGTCCCAACAGTATCAGTTTAACCTACTGACTCCCTTAAACCCAATGCCACTACTCCATTATTAGCTTAATGCTTTTACAAGATACGGAAATCCACTAGACAAAGTCCCCCATTATGTGGTTTACTCATAAGAAAAATAAAACTAAAATATATCTATTAAAAGGTAGAAAGGGGGCAGGGCACGACGGCTTACACCTATAATCCCAGCACTTTGGGAGGCTGAGGCAGGAGAATTGCTTGAGCTCAGGAGTTTGGGCGAGACCCTGTCTCTACAAAAATAAATAAAATATACAAATATAAATATATAAATATATATATATATATA
>NW_016814226.1:334043-373492 GCF_001698545.2 Rhinopithecus bieti
GTGCACACAATGAAAAATTATCCAGTGGCAAAATGAATGAAAATGAAATCTGCAGACTACTTATGAGTCTCTTTTATAAACTTCATAAATAAAATAGTATATATTATTTACAGATACATGTATATAAGTACTCTTTTCTTTTTTCCTTTTCTAACCAGAGCCTTGTCAATATGCTTTAAAAAAAAAAAAAAAAAAAGTGCAGGAATGATGAACTATTCTAGAATGCCTTTACCCCTAGTCATGCCGCACTGGATGGTGAATAACTGGAAGCAGAGATTCCCAGTTGCACAGTTCCCAGTTGCTCCTGGCAGGGAGCACCCACCAGGTACTTCCCTGTGGTGCACAGTGGTTTAGTTCTCCAGCTAGGAGGTTGGCTCCCAGGTATGTATCAGTATGCTCCAAAACTTATATATCCATCACCTCTTGTTTGACACAAATTTTAAGTTACCTAAGAAAACATTTCTAAAGTACGGGTAGATGAGAGAAATGCTGTAAGACAGACACAAGAAAAAGACTCACTGATAGATGTTCAACAAACACCAGGCCAAAAGCGGGCCAATGCTGAGACACCCTGGCCCCCCATGGCTTTCCAGGCCAGTCTGGAAGGTCCAATCTGAGCTGAAACCCTACAGGGTTCAAAGCATTGAGGCCTCCCCCCTCCCCCCCACCATTTGCAGTCATCTTATTTTGCATGTAGGAAAGGAAAAGGAGGCTAAAAAACTATGCCTTGTGCTAATTGTTCGCCTAGAGGGAGTACAGAACATTGGCACCTGCCAGGCTAACCCACCCACTGCTGACCCTCCTCACTCTAAATGTTACAGGTAGTTCTCAAAATGCCTCCAGGCTTATCACTTTAATAATCCTCTTCCCGGCCCAACCCCAGGAATTCCTGGTTCCTGTACGGCAAGGCCAGAAGCTACACCCTGGTGAAAGACCACTGGGAAGCGCAGGCCTTAATGCACACTTGCTCCAGACAGAGCAGAGGCAACACTAGTCAGTCCAGGTGACAGACTGGCTCCTGTCCCCACAAACCTGACAAGTCCACAGGATTATCTAGGGGTTCACAGATTTGGGGCAACAGTGCTGAATGCAGGTCTCCCTGTCATGCCTAGAGTGTCATAGAATGGCCACTTAATAGGCTTGCTGCTGGGTGTTGGCACCTATTTCTATATTTATGTAGATTCTATAACTGTTTTAGATTTGCATTAAGATTAGTGGCAGAATTGTATTACATGTCTTTTAAATATATTAATATAACCACATGGGTTTTCTTTTTAATGTGATACAGTGAATTGTGATGTATAACATTAACTGAGCACTTACTATGCACCAAGCCCAGGTCTAATCATTTCACAGATACCCCATTTCGTCCTTCCATCAACCCTATACAGCAGTACTGTAATCGTCCTGCTAATTTTATAGATGAGGAGACTGAAGCTCAGGGAGATTAACTAATTTGGCTAACGTCAGAGAATTAGTAAATGACAAGGCTGTGGCAAACCATGCTCTAATCCTTGAGCCATGTTATGCTATCCTTGCATTGCTAGAGTAAACCTTTTTTGGTCCTGAAAAAGTAATCTTTCAATACACTACTGTATTCAAATTATTATTTGATTTAGAAACATACTTTAAAATGTTGCAAATATATATAAACATATATATGCACTAACACATATGACATTCATATGAGACTGATCTGTAACTTTATCTACACCATGAATGGAAGAAGAAACATTTTTACGAAGAAACATTTTACAAAGAAATAGAAATTCGCATAAAAATCTTAAAATTTTATGGCAAAACACACCTAACCAATGTAAAAACAAATTATAGAAACAATAGCTGGGGACGCATTTGCAATGCACACAACAAATAATTTATAGCTCTAATATACAAAGAGCTCCTAAAAATTCAAAACAATCCAGTAGACGAAAAAACGGAGAAAGGATATGGGTATGGAATTCATAGAAGAAAAAATACAAATGATCAATAAACATATGAAATGATGCTCAACCTCACCAGTACTCAGGAAAACACAAATTAAAATAAAGTGGTGAAAAAAAAAGTTTAGTTAAAAATAATTAAGACTACGGAAAAATGGGGCCGCGCGGGTGGCCTCGCTGTATCCAGCACTTTGTGAGGCCGAGGCGGTGCGGATCACGCGGTCAGGAGATCGGACCCTCCTGGCTACACGGTGAACCCCGTCTCTACTAATACAAAAACTAGCCGGCGAGGTGGCTGGCGCTGTAGTCTAGCTCTCGGGGCTGAGGCAGGAGAATGGCGGGAACCGGGCAGCGGAGCTTGCCAGTGAGCTGGATCCGGCACTGCCACTCAGCCTGGGCGACACAGCCGAGCTCCAATCTCAAAAAAGAAAAAAAAAAATAATAATAATAATAATAGTTAAGACTGGAATACCATTTTCAGTCATCAGAGTAGCACAAACACCACGACATCTAGCACTGGTGGAAATGCCCAGCAAAAGGTGTTGATGTGATCAGGCTCTGTGTTCTCACTCAAATCTCATGGCAAACGGTAATCCCCATGCGTCAGGGGAGGGGCCTGATGGGAGATGATTAGATCATGGGGGCGGATTTCCCCTACTATTTTCATGATAGTAAGTGTGTTCTCGGAGATCTGAAGTGTATGGCACGTTCCCCCTCACACTCTCTTGTCTCTCCCCTGCTCTGCCATGGTAAGACATGCTTGCTTCCCCTTCACTTTCCACCATGATTGTAGTTTCCTGAGGCCTCCTAGCCATGCTTTCTGCCAAGCCTGTGAAACTGAGTCAATTAAACCTCTTTTCTTCATAAATTACCCAGTCTCAGGTAGTTCTTTACAGCAGTGTGAGAACAAACTAATACAGGGGCACTCATACACTGCTAGTACAAGTCTGCCAAAAGACTAGAGCAATTCAGTGTGGCATAACTACTAAAAACTACTGACCTGGAGAGAGATCCAGAGTACAACAGTCACTTACTGGCTCATTCATTCATTCATTCCACAGTGAGCACCTACAACCTGCCATGCACTTTTTTCAATTATTTGTTATCAAAAGAGCTTAAATTCAGAAGTGTGTAAGCTCAAGAGAAGTGAAAATGGCAAGCTGCTGAATAATGCCTACAGTAGGTTCCTCCCTTTTTTAAAAACATGCATGTTTGTGAGGGTCAGGAGAAAGTTGTGGAAGGCTCTGCTACAACAAGCAGTCAAGAGTTGATTAGCACCTAGCTGTTTATACATCTTCTGTTTCTCTTGGCATGAGCACACAGTAACAAAAGCAATAACCTATAACGCTGAGAAATCTAACAGAAAATATCACAGTCTTTGTTTACACACAACACAAGAAGAGCACAGGGCCCACACTGTGTTAGTGGCAGAGCCAAAAGTCCACCCTCATCCTGCTGAATGAATGCAAAGCTGGGCTCTTCACTATAAAATGACAGTGTTTCTCCTCACTCACATTCACCCACCCACACAGAGCAGAAAGCAGGAAGGTTTCCATGCCCGCACTGATGGTAAGTTGTGGGAGGCAGCCGGGCAACATTGCTGGAGTTCCTATGAATGATGTGCTATGTTTTTCGGCCTGCAGACATTCAAGTGGACTCAGATCTGAGACATATTCAAAAGTATGTTCGCATCCTGGCCCTTGATTTATATATTTCCTCTTCCCTAGGGGATTCTACAAAGCATTTCCAAAAAGGCTCGTCCCTGCCCCTTAACTGGTTCCTCCTCCAGGCAACAGCATTCCAGCTGGGCTTTGGGAAATCTCCCTACTCCTTCAAAACAGTGGTTTCTCCTCTGGCTTCTTTTCAGGTTTCCTATGAGTCTATGAGGCCACCTCACCCAAAGTCTTCCAAGGAACTGATTATGCTCAGGTTAGCTGGCGACCATAGAACTTTGACCAGTATAACGAACTGTGACAGAAAGGAATGCATTCTGTTGACCAATCCCCCTGCAATACAGCATAGACGACAGGGGTACTTCAATGCTCCATTGCTTAGGAGAAACAGCCAGCACTTGTACGGGCTGAGACACAGAAACTTCAAAAACAATTCAAGTGTCCATACCACTGCCCAAGGCCCAATGATGGCTCATCTGTTTGTGTTTTTATTTATAGATGTATGGAAATACAGAGATATCTGGCCAGGTGCAGTGGCTCACGCCTGTAATGCTAGCACTATGGGAGGCAGAGGCAGGTGGATCACCTGAGGTCGGGAGTTTGAGCCTGGTCAACATGGTGAAACCCCATCTCTACTAAAAATACAAAAATTAGCCAGGCGTGGTAGCGGGCGTCTGTAATCCCAGCTACTCAAGAGGCTGAGGCACAAGAATCACTTGAACACAGGAGGCAGAGGTTGCAGTGAGCTGAGATTATGCCACTGCATGCCAGCCTAGGAGTTTTTCTTAAGAAAAGAAAAAAGAGGCCGGGCGCGGTGGCTCAAGCCTGTAATCCCAGCACTTTGGAGGCCGAGACGGGCGGATCACGAGGTCAGGAGATCGAGACCATCCTGGCGACATTGTGAAACCTCGTCTTCTACTAACATAATACAAAAACTAGCCGGGCGAGGTGGCGGGCGCTTGTAGTCCCCAGCTACTCGGTCGAGGCTGAGGCCGGTTGAGAACGTAAACCGGGAGGCGGAGCTATGCAGTGAGCTTGAGATCCGGCCACTGCACTCCAGCCTGGGCGGACAGGAGCGAGACTCAGTCTCAAAAAAAAAAAAAAAGAAAAGAAAAGAAAAAAGAGCCGGGCGTGGTGGCTCACGCCTGTAATCCCAGCACTTTGGGGAGGCCGAGGGCGGGTGGATCAACCTGATTATTGGGAGTTCAAGGGACCAGCCTGACCAACATGGAGAAACCCCGTCTCTACTAAAAATACAAAAATTAGCCAGCACGGTGGCGCACGCCTGTAATCCCAGTTATCGAGAGGCTGAGGAGGAGAATCACTTGACCTGGGAGGCGGAGTTGCGGTGAGCTGAGATCGCACCATTGCACTCCAAGCCTAGGCAAAAAGAGCAATCCGTCTCAACAAAAAAAAAAAAAAAAAAAAAAAGAAAAGAAAAAAGAAAATACATATTTAACTAAATATAAAACACTCAAAAAACAAAGAAAGAAGTAATTGGCCCAGGTCAAATACCTCCTTCTCTATGAATTCTCTGGCCTCTTCCTTCTGGGAGTATATGCTCTCTCTTAAGGCACCTGCCACTTTCTAACTGGGGTTATAGTTATTTAAATACAGACATTGCCTCCTCTAGGCAGGAATCCTTTAGGATTCCTGAGGACAAAATCCCTAAATTATTAATGGATTAATGGATCCCCCTGGCGTCCTGACCACATGTGACAAACTCATATGTTGCCCAGTGTGCTGAAACACGTCTGTCTGCAAACCCCTGCTTATACCAACTGTACTTGTTATTGTAAATTTACATACACAGATTTATTACACAAACATACATACATATAATACACATACATATAGTATAAATATATACACACACTTAACTACATAAACCCATGAAATATGTGCATCGTTGTTTCTATTAAAACTATTAATAATGCCTGGCACGGTGGCTCAAGCCTGTAATCCCAGCATTTGGGAGGCCGAGGTGGGCAGATCACGAGGTCAGAAGATCGAAACCATCCTGGCTAACACAGTGAAACCCCGTCCCTACTGAAAAACACACACATAAAAAATTAGCCAGGTGCGGTGGCGGGTGCCTGTCGTCCCAGCTACTTGGGAGGCTGAGGCAGGAGAATGGCGTGAACCCGGGAGGCGGAGCTTGCAGTGAGTCGAGATCACGCCACTGCACTCCAGCCTGGGAGACAGCGAGACTACGTCTCAAAAAAACAAACAAACAAAAAACAAACACTATTAACAAGTTTCTATTAAAACAAGTTGTTAAAAAAAGAAAAAAAAAGAAACAGAAACAGAAAAAGAAAAAGAAAGAAACCACCTGCTAACCAAACTACAGCTACGGCAAAACAAGTATAGAGGATTGGGTGAAAATTCGTAACATTTGTAATTCCACATTCATGTTGCGTCTAAGTTCTCAATTGTCACCAAGAAAATTAATTAATGGCCGGGCGCAGTGGCTCAAGCCTGTAATCCCAGCACTTCGGGAGGCCGAGACGGGCGGATCACGAGGTCAGGAGATCGAGACCATCCTGGCTAACACGGTGAAACCCCGTCTCTACTAAAAAATACAAAAAACTAGCCGGGCGAGGTGGCGGGCGCCTGTGGTCCCAGCTACTCGGGAGGCTGAGGCAGGAGAATGGCGTAAACCTGGGAGGCGGAGCTTGCAGTGAGCTGAGATCCGGCCACTGCACTCCAGCCTGGGCGACAGAGCAAGACTCCGTCTCAAAAAAAAAAAAAAGAAAATTAATTAATGGCCAGGCACAGTGACTCATGTCTATAATCCCAGCACTTGGAGAGGCCGAGGCAGGAGGACTGCTTGAGCCCAGGAGTTCAAGACCAGCCTGGGCAAAACGGCAGGACCTTGTCTCTACTAAAAATAAAAAACACTAGCTTGTCATGGTCATTAGGAGGTCAAGGCTGCATGATCGCACCACGACACTCCAGCCTGGGCAACAGAGAGACCCTGCCTCAAAAAAGAAACAACAAGGCTGGGCGCCGTGGCTCACACCTGTAATCCCAGCGCAGCGGCTCACGCCTGTAATCCCAGCGCAGCGGCTCACGCCTGTAATCCCAGCACAGCGCAGCGGCTCACGCCTGTAATCCCAGCACAGCGCAGCGGCTCACGCCTGTAATCCCAGCACAGCGGCTCACACCTGTAATCCCAGCACAGCGGCTCACACCTGTAATCCCAGCACAGTGGCTCACACCTGTAATCCCAGCACTTTGGGAGGCTGAGGCAGGCAGATCACTTGAGGTCACGAATTCAAGACCAGCCTGGGCAACATGGTGAAACCCCATCTCTACTAAAAATACAAAAATTAGGCCGGGCACAGTGGCTCACAACTATAATTCCAGCACTTTGAGAAGCTGAGGCGGGTGGATCACCTGAAGTCAGGAGTTCGAGACCAGCCTGGCCAACATGGTGAAACCCCATCTCTATTGAAAATACAAAAATCAGCCGGGTGTGGTGGCGCATGCCTGTAGTCTCAGCTACTTAGTAGGCTGAGGCAAGAGAATTACTCAAATCCAGGAGGTGGAGGCTGCAGTGAGTCGAGATTATGCCACTGCACTCCAGTCTGGGCAACAGAGCGAGACTCCATCTCAAAAAAAGAAAAGAAAAGAAAAAGAAAAAAAAAACTAGCTGGGTATGGTGGCACACATTTGTAATCCCAGCTACTTGGGAGGCTGAGGCAGGAGGATCACTTGAACCCAGGAGGCGGAGGTTGCAGTGAGCCGAGCTTGTACCACTGTACTCCAGCCTGGGTAACAGACCAAGACTCTGTCTCAAAAAAAAAAGAAAAAACAGATATTGAAGACAATCAATTATCGGTGTGGCACATGCAAAAAAAATAACTAGCAGTTCTCATTAGTAAACTGAAAGTGAAAGAAAAGGACAATAAAAGATTGACATAAGACATAAGACAATTTTTTGTTTTTAAGAGATAGGGTCTTGCTATGTTGCCCAGGCTGGTCTTAAACTCCTGGGCTCAAGTCATCCTCCCACCTCAGCCTCCTGAGTAGCTGGGACTATAGGAGCACACTATCATGCCTATCATTTTTTTACATCCCTAAACTATGTACTGTTTTTTAAGAATCTTTGTCTTTGTTCTTCAGTTAACTGACTGGTGGTCAGTCCCATCTCATGAGACAGACACTTAATGACCACTGATCAGATGTCATGTCAGGTCAGGAAATAATCTAGTGTAAACCTGGGCTGAAGAAGCTATGCACAGGCTATGGGTACAGCACTTAGCACTTTTTTTTTTTTTTTTTTTGAGACAGGATCTGGTTCTGTCACCAAGGCAGGAGTGCAATGATGCAGTCTTGGCTCACTGCAGCCTCAGCCTCCTGGGCTCAAGCAATCCTCCCACTTCAGCCTCCTGAGTAGCTGGGACCACAGGTGTGCACCACCACGCCTGGCTAATTTTTATGTTTTTTTGTACAGACGGAGTTTCATCGTGTTGCCCAGACTAGTCTCGAACTCCTGAACTCAAGTTATCTGCCTGTCCCAGCCTCCCAAAGTGCTGGGATTACAGGTGTGAGCCACCATACACAGCCTAGTACTTAGCACTTCCTAAATAAAATTCTTCCTGCCCTCAACAAAAAGAAACAACTATATAATTTGTTTAAAGACCAGGACAAGTTAATAAGAGTACGGAATTCAGAATTCTCAATTTCCCACCTGAAACAAATGCTCTAAGTCCCAGGTCTCCCTGAAGCTACCCTGACGTTGATATGTGAACCTAGTAAAGCACTGGTTCTATCTTACATCTCCCCAAACTAGATCTAGAGATGAGGTAAAAACCCACATGGCCAGGAGAAAAGCATGACTGGGATCTGCACTGCCTGACCCACGCCAGCAGGTTGACTACACCTGCTGCAAAGGTTCCTGGGGTAAAAACTACTCCCTTTAATCGGTGTTTCAGGGCATCTGGGAATAAGGAGCAGGGTAAACCAGAAGGAAATGAAAATGAAATTTCTCTTACCTCCCCTATGCCAAAAGGCTGCAGAGCTGTGGCCTTTGACACTTCCAAGATTATCTTAACACCAAGAGGGCAGAAAACATCTCCAAGGCAAAGAGCACAGGTCTTCCTTCTCAGCACACCAACGCCCAGCTCAGTAACAGTGAGACCCCAAAAGAGGCAACTACTTGCCTGAAAAAAGCAGCTGAGGAGAGGCTGGAAAACAAAAGTGGGCTCCACCTCTAGTTTTTCTTGTTCTAAACAAAACCCTAGAGATGGATGATATATGTAGATTTGCTTGCCCTGTTTGGTAACCAAAGGTCAGGAAAGCCAGCTGCTTTCTACAAAAAATGAAATCAGGCCAGGCGCGGTGGCTCTCGCCTGTAATCCCAGCACTTTGGGAGGCCGAGGCAGGCAGATCACAAGTCAGGAGATCGAGACCATTCTGGCTAACACGGTGAAACTCCGTCTCTACTAAAAATACAAAAAATTAGCCAGGCGTGGTTACAGGCACCTGTAGTCCCAGCTACTTGGGAGGCTGAGGCAGGAGAATGGTGTGAACCCAGGAGGTGGAGCTTGCAGTGAGCTGAGATTGCACCACTGCACTCCAGCCTGGGCAACAGCGTGAGACTTCATCACAAAAAAAAAAAAGAAAGAAAGAAAATGAAATCAGGAAGTGTGTATTGGCTGGGCACAGTGGCTCATGCCTGTAATCCCAGCACTTTGGGAGGCCAAGGTGAGAGGATCACTTGAGGTCAGGGGTTCAAGACCAGCCTGGCCAACATGTGAAACCCATCTCTGCTAAAAATACAAAACTTAGGCAGGAGTTACATGCCTGTAATCCTGTAAAACTCAGAGGAGGAGTTACATGCCTGTAATCCCAGCTATTTGGGGGCTGAGGCAGAAGAATCGCTTAAACCCAGGAGGCAGAGGTTGCAGTGAGCCGAGATCGCATCACTGCACTCCAGCACTCCAGTTTCGGCGACAGAGCGAGACTCCATCAGCTGTGCACCTCTCTGGATGGGGTACTCACCCCAGAGACTGGCTGTCTCCCACAAGCCATTCCTGATGGGCTCCACATTCTGCCAACAAGGGCAGCAGATGGGCAAACTCCAAGGCTCTGTTGTGGCCCCCCACTGGCCTCACTTCTCTCCATATGCAGGGCCAGGGCCAGGTCCAGGAGGGTCACCTTTACAGCACCGAGGTGCAACCGAACACACTGCCACCAGCCCTCGGCCACTCCTGAGAAGGACCCACTTGGTATTGAAACATTTGCAAAACATAAGGAAAACAGGACAAAAAACAGCCCCTCCAACAGACATACACACAGACACATACACGTGTCATCCAGCTCCAGCTCCAGCTGGTTTTTAAGCTTCTGTTTGCCTTCACCACATTATATTCAGAGGGAGGGGTAAGGTCTGATTCCTAGGAATCTGAAAAGTCTCCCAGGTGCCTAATCCCTCCCCAACCAGGAATCACTGAGCAAACCCAGGTTCTCCACAGTCTCACCTCCGACTATAGTGATTCTCCACCCTCCCACGCCCCCCCGCCCACCCCTTGCTGACTGCAGGACTCATGTCCACCACAGGGCCACTGTAGAGCCACCAGCCACCTGGCTTCACCTCACACCCCCAACACAAAGAAACATCAAGGTCTTGATTGGACCAATGCCCCAAGTTAGGAGGCTCATGCTTGACTTTCCAAACAACCATCCCCTCGCTCTGTAGTTTTAACCAAGCATCCTCAAGGTGATTTCCCTTTTCCCAGAATTAACACAGAAAAGAAAGCATCAGGCAAGGGAAAACAAGAAAAAGAAGACCAGGAACTATGCTAGGAGATTTAAAAGAGGGAAATGATCACTAACAAAAGAGAACTTGCCCAACAGAAAAGGAAAAGCAATTCAAGCTAAGCAAAACCACGCCACTGCGTCAGCCAAGACGCTGGGCTGCAGCATGGTCAGGGAGTCTGGCAAGCATCCTGGCTGTTTAGAAAAGCGCCACGGCCCCCAACGAAAACACTCTTGAGTATCAATCAAGGGCAGCATTCATCTGGTCAAACGAAATCAAACACCTAAAAGAAGTGACCTTGGTTCCCCTCTCCCCTCGCCACCCCTTCCCAGCACGGTTACCAGCAGACAGGCTCGATCTCACCACCTGCCACTTCAGGGCTCATTCCTCCACAGTTCACCAAGGCCTTTCGGGGCCCTACACTCTGCTGAGTGCGTGTGCATGACAGTGACACTCTAATGGGGTTTGGAGATACACACTAAAATCCACATGGGAACATGATGACTTCAGACACAGCAGAGGGCTACTTCAGGGCAGAGAGCAACATCAGTGACCACTGAAGGCGGGCTTTTATGCTATGACCTGAAGACAACATTCCAGGGAGTGGGAACCCCACGTGCAAAGACCCTAAGAAGGAGCAGCAGCTACTGCATCTAATCTCTACCCTTTTCTTCCCATTCTAAAAAAACCTTCCCGAAACCTAGATGTGGTCTCACCTTTCTCTTCTGCTTAAAAGCCTTTGATTCCCACTGCCTATATAATAAAGCCCCTAAGACCCCCTTCTTGAGTAAAGTTTACTGAACGTAAATCACACATACCTACACGCACACATACATAGATACTCCATTTCCACTGACACCTTCCCTGACTACCAACACCCCTCAGACAGCCTGTAGAGTCCACCCCACCCACCCTTGATGCGTAGTCAATGAGAAGACATTCTTGATGACTTGGTCGGGGGTGTGTCTGAATCTATACACAACACACCAAGACTGACCTGGGTTCAAACCCTGACTCTGTCACTTACTACCCATGTGTCCCTGAACAAATATCTTAACTATCTCTCTGAGCCTCCATTTCATTTATGTGTAAAAAAGTGGTAACAGCACTAACCTTGGGTGCCCCAACACTGATCATCACTGTTATTACATGGGCTGCTTAGCTTCCCACAGATAAAAATTTCATCTCCAGCCCCTAGATGATACCCCTAAACGCAGGTGGCTCTGCCCCTGAGGGACCTCACTGGCCACCCACCATGTGGTTCGAGATACCCCACCCTGAGTCCAGGAGCAACCAC
Source organism: Rhinopithecus bieti (assembly GCF_001698545.2). Classification (NCBI taxonomy): domain Eukaryota; kingdom Metazoa; phylum Chordata; class Mammalia; order Primates; family Cercopithecidae; genus Rhinopithecus; species Rhinopithecus bieti. Next base: position 345,723 of record NW_016814226.1, read on the forward strand.
CACACACACACACCCACGGCACCATGTTCAGAAGACTGGTACATTCATTCCTTTTTTTTAATTTCTTTTTTATTTTTGAGATAGAGTCTCACTCTGTCGCCCAGGCTGGAATGCAGCAGTGTGATCTCGGCTCACTGCAACCTCCACCTCCCGGGTTCAAGCGATTCTCCTGCCTCAGCCTCCTAAGTAGCTGGGACTACAGGTGCGCACTGCCACATCTGGCTAATTTTTTATATTTTTAATAGAGACAGGGTTTCACTGTGTTAGCCAGGATGGTCTCGATCTCCCGACTTCATGATCTACCTGCCTCGGCCTCCCAAAGTGCTGGGATTACAGGCGTGAGCCATAAAACCTCCAGAACACATTTTAAAATGCCTGTTCCAGGCTGGACATAGTGGTTTACGTCTATAAACTCAACGTCTGTGGCTCAAAAACAAAATAAATAAATACATAAATGCCTGTTCCAGAGAACACCAAAGTAAAACCACTTAGAAAATATAGGTTTTGTCCCAGGCACCAAAGACAAGGAGAAGATAGTCCCTGAACACTTTTCATTCACAGCTACTACTAGGACCCTCACAGTTACAGAACCCACAAGGACACAGACAGCTGTGGGGTGTGTGAGGGGTGGGGGGGCACATCATGGCTGGAGCAGGAGAGAGAGGACTACAACCAAATAGAGCTTGAACTCATCTTCATCAAGGTACAACTCAACCTTCTACTTCCCAAGATTGGTTAATCCTGCCTCCTTGTAATTAAAGAAAAAAATACATTATGCAATGAACTGAAAATCTGGTTCAAATTCAGCAACCCGTAAGAGTCCAGGTTTAGGGTCCACTGGCCAAAAGTATAACTGCTCCTAACTACAGCAGCTTGGGAAGAAAATAATGTAGCCATAGGTATGAAGATTTCAGTGAAATGTAGCAAAACATTTCTAAACAGCTCTAACTGTACCAAATGCAGTTAACATTGCTCTCCAAACTTCCTTCTCTTTCAAAAAGAGCTACCAAACTTGATCCAATCTGATTCATGTTGGCCCCAGCCCACACATTCCAAATAAACATTTTCAAAACTCAGATTTTTTTTTAGCTTACCATAAAATTTATAATGACATCACATGCATTTGGGAATGTAGAAACTTAAATCCACGATCTGAATGATGGTCAAAGAAATTGTTTTTTTGTTTCTGGGAGTGAGTTGTCATATAGACTGGAGTGCAGTGGCGCAATCATGGCTCACTGTAGCCTTGACTTCCTAGGCTCAAGCGACCCTTCCACCTCAGCCTCCCGAATAGCTGGGACCACAGCCACATACCACCACACTTTGCTAGTTTTAAATTTTCTGTAGATACAGGGTCTCACTATGTTGCCCAGGCTGGTCCCAAACTCCTAGGCTCACAAAATCCTCCTGCATTGACCTCCCAAAGTGCTGGGATTACAGGTATGAGCCACTGCACCCGGTCTAGTTCATTTCTTAACATGACAGAAAACTCAATTCTCGGCTGGGCGTGGTGGCTCATGCCTGTAATCTCAGCACTTTGGGAGGCCGAGGTGGGTGGATCACCTGAGGTCAGGAGGTCGAGATCAGCCAGGCCAACATGATGAAATCCCCTCTCTACTAAAAATACAAAAAAATTAGTCGAGCATGGTGGTGGATGCCTGTAATCCCAGCTACTCAGGAGGCTGAGGCAGGAGAATCGCTTGAACCTCGGAGGTGGAGGTTGCAGTAAGCAGAGATCATACCACTGCACTCCAGCCTGGGCAACAAGAATGAAACTCCATCTCAAAAAAAAAAGGTCAGGTGCAGTGGCTCACACCTGTAATCCCAGCACCTCGGGAGGCCAAGGCGGGTGGATCACAAGGTCACAAGTTCAAGACCAGCCTGGTCAACACAGTGAAACCCCATCTCTACCAAAAATACAAAAAAATTAGCTGGGCATGGTGGTGGGCGCCTGTAGTCCCAGCTACTTGGGAGGCTGAGGTAGGAGAATGGTTTGAACCTGAGAGGCAGAGATTACCTCAGTGAGCTGAGATCGTGCCACTGCATTCCAGCCTGGGCGACACAGTGAGACTCTGTCTCAAAAAAAAAAAAAAAAGAAAAATAAAACTCATTCTCTTGGAGGGGAAATATATGTGTGTGTGTATATATATATATGCCAGTTCAAGCATTTAAACAGGTTTAAAAAATGAATGCTTTTTAAACACAGCTAATTTCTGCAGTCAGTCAATGTGACTTTCCACATGAGGGCAGCCCTAGGCACTTGCAATCACAGACGGCCACAAACCAACTGGCTTTGGGTAAGAAAGGATACTCCTCCCAAAGAATGAATCAGTCTTAGGACCACAGATCCTCATGTCACTCATGCCTGTACTGTTCATCCCACAGAGCCTGCTTGCCTATGATGTGCCATTTCAGAGCTAAGAACTGCGCACTCCAATGCAAAAAGCAGTCCCCTGCCCTCCGCCTACCCAGCTCCTAACCCCACAGAAGACAAACAGGTCAGTCGTATCACACATGAGGAGTATGGGGGGTGGGGGTGGACTATTCACTCTGCAGGCCCACAGGCAAAACACCTGGAGGGAGGGGAAGGTGAAACTAGAGCCAAGTTTTGAAGGATGAGTTCAGCAGGCAAAGACGGGAAGAATGGCATATGCAGTAGAGACAAGATTTGCACAGGGAGAAACGCAAGAAGTTCAGGAGTGTGGCAAGAGATGAGACTCAAGGGGTAAGCAGGAGTCAGACCACAAGTTTGGATTTTATTGTGGTAACAACAGAGAACCACTCAAGAATTTTAATCTCAGACAGTCCGACCCCTCCCCGTTGCAGATAAGAACATGAAGATGTGGAAGAGGGTCATGGAAACACTCTATTTGGCTCAAGAGCTAATGAAAAATGCTAAACCATATCTATCCTTCAATGTTCAATAACGAAAAGCACAGCCCAAAGACTTCTTCCAGATGGTCACCTTCTCTGTGCCTCAGTTTCCTCATCTGTAAAACGGACAGCAGCCACCTCACAGGGCTGTTGTGAGGACTGAACGGGTTCTATCCACAAAGTGCTTACAGCAGAAGAAAGCTCCATCACTATTAGGTGGTGGTGGAACTACTAGTGCTAGGACTAGTAATACCAGCAGTTTATGAGTCAGAACCCACTGCCCCCAGATCAAAAAGCAGATGGAGACTTTACCACCTCCAAGGAAGCTGCTGTACAATGGTACAGGCTTGGAGACTGCTTAGTCACTTTGTGACTGAAGGGAAAAGAATGGACACGTGTTAGCCCCTCCCACCCCCATCCCCTCCAGTCATAAAGCTGGTCAAGGTAAAGCAGTGGCCCAGAGCAGCGCCCAGAGCAGAGCCCAGTTCCCTTGGTCTCAGCTGGCTGCAGGTCTCAAGGCTGTCAGCCCTCGCAGAATGGGGAACAGCCCCTCCCACCTTTCTCAGCCTGAGCCCCGCCCCACCCATCCAGGCACAGAAGACTTCTTGTCCCTCCACCTCTCTGTCCTGGCAACCCTCTAGTCACCTCCGGAAATGAGACAAAGCCCAGAATCCACCAACCAGAAGCCTCTGTATGGCCCAGGGAAGAAGGAGAGAGACTGTGCGGAATCCAGTGGGCATCGCCCAGTCCCTTTCCCAGCCCTACCCAAAGATAAAGACCCTGCTGTCAGGAGCCGGGGACTCCCGGGTGGGATAAAGAGAAAGCCATGCCGTAGGAAGCTGAGAACAGTAAACAGTCATGAAGAGATCCAAGTGCCCAGAACCGCAGTTCCCAGACCTTTGGGTTTCACCAATTAGAAATTTTCCCCAAAAGTTTTGGGGACTTTTCAACAAAGGGTACTGAAACAACTAGTTATCCACAGACACACACACACACACACACACACAAACCTTCAATTCACATATCGCACCACATTTTAAAAGTTCAAAATGGATCACAGGCCTAAATGTAGAACACAAAACTATAAAATTTCTAGACGACACATGAGAAAATATTTGTGACGTGGGAGTAGGCAAAGATTTTAGCTGTGACACCAACCATAAAAGCACAAGCCATAAAAGAACAAATTGACTTCAGCAAATGTTTAAAACTTCTGTTCTTCAAAAGACACTGTTAAAAGAATGAAAAGACAGCCTCAGACAGGGAGTCAATATTTGCAAATTATATAATTGATCAAGGAATTGTATCCAAAATATATTTTTAAAAATCTCAAAACTAAGTTAATAATAACAACTCAACTTTTTCAACAGGCAAGTGATTTAAAGAGATACTTCACTGAGGGAGATACATGGACAGCAAATAGGTTCAGGAAAAGAGAGTAACCACCCTTACTCACAAGGGAAATGCAAATTAAACCTACCGAACAGCAAAAATAAAAAAGACTACACATACAGTCAGGCGCAGTGGCTCCACCTGTAATCCCAGCACTTTGGAAGGCCAAGGCGGGTGGATCACGAGGTCAGGAAATGGAGACCATCCTGGCTAAGACGGTGAAACTCCGTCTCTACTAAAAATACAAAATTAGCCGAGCATGGTTGCAGGCGCCTGTAGTCCCAGCTACTTGGGAGGCTGAGGCAGGAGAATGGCATGAACCCGGGAGGCAGAGCTTACAGTGAGCAGAGATGGCACCACTGCACTCCAGCCTGGGCGACAGAGCGATACTCCGTCTCAAAAAAAAACACACACAAAAGACTACACATACCAAGTGTTGGGGAGGACGTGGGGTAACTAGAACCCAGTGCTGGTGAGGTGTGCAAAGCACTTTGGAAAAGCTTGGCAGTGTCTGGACATGTTAAACGTACACCACCAAATCACCTAACCATTCCACTCTAGGTATTTACCCCAGGGAAGTGGAAGCAGATGTTGGCCGAGTGCAGTGGTTCACACCTATAATCCCAGCACTTTGGGAGACTGAGGCAGGAGGATCATTTAAGCCCAGGAGTTCAAGCTCAGTCTGGGCAACTGTCTCCATTAAATTGTTGATAAAAAGAAAGCAGATGTCCCCACAAAGACTGGCACACAAATGTTGACAGCACCTTATTTTTTTGTAACATCTTTTCACAACATAGCATCTTCATTTGTGATTACACCAAGTGGAAACAGCCCAAACGTCCGTCAATAGGTGAATGAACAAATTGTAAAATGCCCATGCATTGGATTTTTAAAAAAATGAAACTGATAAATGCTACAACAATCTCAAAGTAATTTTACTGAGTGAAATAAGCCAGACTAAAAATAATACATACTGTAAAAAGAATATATACTGGCCGGAAGCGGTGGCTCACATCTGTAATCCCAGCACTCTGGGAGGCTGAGGCGGGCAGACTGCCTGAGCTCAGGAGTTTGAGACCAGCCTGGGCAAAAGAGTGAAGTCCAGTCTCTACTAAAAACACAAAAAAATTGGCCGGGCGTGGCAGCGTGCGACTGTAGTCCCAGCTACTTGGGAGGCTGAGGCAGGAGAATCGCTTGAACCTGGGAGGCGGAGGTTGCAGTGAGCTGAGATCACGCCACTGCACTCCAGCCTGGGAAACAGAGCAAGATTACATCTCAAAAAAAAAAAAAAAAAAAGAATACATACTGTATGATTCCATGTACATAAAATTTTAGAAAATGCAAGTGATTCTACAGTGACAAAGAGCAGAGCAGTGGTGGCCTGGAAGAAAGGGGAGCCAGAGGGACCCCAAGTAGCAGGAAGAACCCTCAGAGGGTGGACTTCTCACTCTCGTTTGCGATGATGGCTTCATAGTGGATTCATATGCCAAAACTTATCGCCCGTTCATTATAACTCAATAAAACTGCTTCAAATTGGAAGGTAGAATAACATAAGCCTGCTTACTTTTTATTTTGCCAAGTAAGAATATCCTTTAGAAACTACCAGCTCTTTTCTAACACGGAAAGACAGGACATTTTAAAACGTAAAAGGTACAATGGTCAAAATTTTATACAGAAAAAGCAGTTGCTAACCTTACACACACGAAAACTTTCCCAAGAAAGGGCAGTTGCTAACCTTACACACATGAAAACTGCACTGCCCTTATTTTTTCCACGTTGCTGATAACATGATTGCAGACTGTCATCTTCTGAGACTGGTAGGAATGCCCCGAAGGCCGACCAGACCTGAAGGAAGCTCTCCGGGTTCGTCTCCATGTCCGACCTGGCAGTTCCTCCTGGAAGGGCAGCACCAGGGATGGCCATGTGCACCGTGGGACCCAGACATCACTTCCCTCCCCTCCTGGAAGTCAAGAAATCACAAGAAGAATGTAGCCCAAAAGGTTCCTGAAGCACTCCTATGCAGCTGAAGAAGGGAACTGCCTTGTTTCCACAAGAGTTGCTCACCCCCACGCCACAGTATCTGTGGTTTGCTGCTGGGACAAGTTCCATAGGTCAACATTAAAAACTCTTCACTGGGATTCCTCCAGGCTAAAGTCCACTGAGCTAAAGCGGAAATCAAATATGAGCTCTCAAGAAGACCACGATGTAGACTGGAATCCTTCTGATATTGCGCCAGAATGTTAACAAAAGCCAAGACGGAAACTTTGGGTAAAATGACAGTGGAGTGTGCTCCTCCTCACGTGTGGCTGATTTGGTGGGAAGAAGGGCTGAGCAGGGGACAGGCCTGCTCTTAACCCCACCTCCCCATGCAACTGGGGCTCCAGGCATGGCCCCAAGCCCCATGTGTCAGACAGGCCCCACCAAGCATACCCAGAAAATAAGTACGAACTTTACCATTCAAGAAACCAAGCACACACATGAATCCAGGGCTGTGTCCTGTGCCACAAAGACCCTCGGGCGTGCTTGTGGGGACACCCCAGCCTGTACACCCAAGCTGTGTGCACACACACCCTACCCTGCCCATGGCCACCATTCAGCCACCTTTGGCTGGAGGCACACGCTCACAGTGCACAGCCTACCCTCAGCAGGACGCGCCAGGGAGGCGGCCCATGCAGGCTGTGTATGGGGGCTGGGGGTTACTGGGGCAGGGAATTCCAGGGTCTCTGTCCCTGTGCATGGCCTAAAGGGAGAGGCACAAGTTTTAGGGAGATACCACTTCTTGACACCTCAGATTCCTCACCCTGTAGGGAGAGTCACACTGAAAAAAGGGCCCAGGGCAGGGGTCCTACATGTCCCATCTACGGGAATGTTAACATATGAAAGGTCTGGGGGCTTCGGGGAGCACCCCAGCATATCCACACCTAGAGCCTCAGCCTCGCAGCCAGCGAATGCAGCTGCCTCTTCCCTGGCTCAGAGATCCTTCTTTCTTGTCAGCAATCGCTATCCCACCCCAAGCCCCAGTCTCCATCTCACTGGACTTTAGACCAGGACTCCCGCAACTGTGCCCTGCCCCTTTAGACTGGAAATTCCATTTAGGTTGCCTCCTGGACTCTCTCTCAGGACCCTGCTTCCAACACTCACGTAGTCAAAGGGGACAATGTCCCCCCTCCCAGCCTCGGAGCTGCTCTGGGCCCCAACTGCCAGGAAGCAAGACTGAACACTGCAATGTTTAAGTCACACTGAGCTGAAGCAGCCCAGTTCTTCCTCTATAAAGTGAGCTGACTGCGGAGAAACTGCACCCTGGCATCGAGTCATGTTTCACAATAACTCCAGAGGAGGAGCTCTGCTTCTGACATGAAGTGTGGCAAGCCTTAGAAGGAAACAGAGCTACAAAGTTACCCAATGCAAATATTTAAAGAACAGGCTGCTTTTGGTGCCAGGAGGAGGGCAGCTCGCAAACCTCCAGTCAGAATAAAGGTTCTGCTTGGTTGGGACTGAGTCAGGATCACAAATGCTATTTCATTGCACCCTCTGTCCACTGAGGAAACAAGGTTTTTTAAAGCAACTTTTCAGGAAGTTACTCTGTCCATTGGGCAGGACCTTAAAAGTTACAACAAGACAGCAAGTGTCTGGTGTAGAAAAACCAGAGAGCATACACATCTACTCAGTCAAGAACTACATATGCATTTCAAATGCCATCCACGCGGCAGTTATTTGGAAATAAGGATGGGATCACGCAATTTTGCCAACAATAAATATACAGACTTGGTGACTTCAAGTGCCTAGAATGTCCACCAGACAGAGGCCTTACAGCATGTTCCCCCCACGTTTTCCTCCTTGAGCAAGGCAATTTGATCGCTAAAATAAACAGTGGCCAGGCACGGTGACCCACACCTGTAATCCCTGTGCTCTGGGAAGCCGGGGCAGGAGGATCACTTGAAGCCAGGAGTTCAAGACCAGCCTGAGCAACACAATGAGACCTGCCCCCTTCCCTGGTCTCCAGAAAAATTTAAAAATTAGCCAGGTATGAGGCCAGGCGCGGTGGCTCACGTCTGTAATCCCAGCACTTCTGGGAGGCCAAGATGGGTGGATCACAAGGTCAGGAGTTCAAGACTAGCCTGGCCAAGATGCTGAAACCCCGTCTCTACTAAAAATACAAAACTTAGCTGGGCATGGTGGCGCATGCCTGTAATCCCAGTTACTTGGGAGGCTGAGGCAGGAGAATCATTTGAACCTGGGGGGCAGAGGCTGCAGTGAGCTGAGGTCAAGCCACTGCACTCCAGCCTGGCGACACAGCCAGACTCCATCTCAAAAAAAAAAAAAAAAAAAAAAAAAAAAATTGGCCAGGTATGACGGCACACACTTATAGTTTGGGAGGCCGAGGCAAGAGGATCGTTAAACCCTGGAGTTGGAGGCTGCAGTGGGCCACAACCACACCACTGCACTCCAGCCTGGGTGACAGAGTGAGGCCCTGTCTCAATCGGGGGAAAAAAAAAAAAAAAGCAGAGAATAGAGACGGTCCGGGCCAAAATGGACAGACTGAATTTGTTGTTGGTATTTCTGATGGTGTCCTCAGGCCTGGCTTACTGAGTTCTATAGCCTCAAGCTGCATGCTGATCAAAACCACACATCACATTTCCTAGGTATGAGGCCTAGGCCCAGCTTTCTCACTTGCAAAACCAAGTTGTCATGAGACTAAGTGTAATCATGCAAGGAAAAATAGGACACCTGGCACAAAATGAGCCTCAAGAAACATTAAATTTTTTAAAAATCATTCTGATAATGATTGTGAAGTCAGAAACCAGTTCAGGGAAGTGCAGGCTAGAAGGGGGCTGGGAGGTTGGCAACAAGCAGAGCCCCAGGCAGGGGGTGATAAGGCCTGGACCCTCCTGCGCACTGAGGCTGGCCTGCCCTCCACACCGGCTGAGGGTGTTTAATCATGCTCTGCCTCCTGCGACCAGAATGTAAGATCATGGACTATGTTGTTCCTGTTGTAACTCCATTGCCTAGAACCATGCCTAGCACATGGCAGGCGTTTAAATATTTGCTGAATACGTGAATGGGGATTTGGCCAGCTGCGGTGGCTCACGCCTGTAATCCCAGCACTTTGGGAGGGAGAGGCGGGCGGATCACAAGGTCAGGAGATTGAGACCATCCTGGCTAATATGGTAAAACCCCGTTTTTACAAAAAATAGAAAAAATTGGCCGGGTGTAGTGGCACGCACCTGTAGTCCCACCTACCGAGAGGCCGAGGCAGGAGAATCGCTTGAACCCAGGAGGCAGAGGTTGTGGTGAGCCAAGATGGTGCCACTGCACTCCAGCCTGGGCGACAGCGAGACTCCATCTCAAAAAACAAACAAATAAAAATGAATGGGGATTTATGAATACAATGGAATTGCATGCAAAAATGTCTGAGTCCATTTCTAGGGGGAAAGAATCTATTTGCATGAAATTCTGACGTAAATATAAGATCCAAATACAAGTTACCAAAAAATAGCCAGGTATGGTGGCACATGACTGTGGTCCCAGCTATTACCTCACTCGGCAGGCAGAGTGAGGCAGGAGAATCACCTGAACCCACGAGGCGGAGGATGCAGTGAGCTGAGATCACACCACTGCACTCCAGCCTGGGCGACAGGGCAAGACTCTGTCTCAAAAAACAAACAAACAAAAATACAGGTGAAGAAACATTGCTGAGTTCCACCCATGTGTCTCAGAACACCAATGACCACCATTAGGTGAGCAGGGCAGTAAAATTACAGAGCAAAATCTAACAGGCCAGAGCTTTCCTGGAAGAGGTTTCTCAGGAGCCAGTCCCAAACATATCCAAGGACAGCCACCAGCCTTCAAGTCTGATGTTTGGATTTCAGAATTAACTTTGAAACTAGAGCCAATCCCAGGTTAAGGAGGGAGCAGAAGGAAGTACAGCAAGTTGATGAATAAAAACAGAAAGTCTTTGGTACCATGACAGTGAGACACATCAGTGCTCCCGGAGAACCTGGGGACCCAGCAAAATTCCTTCAGGGACCGTGGATATAGGAACCTTCTTTGCTGCTGCAGGGATTTCAGATATTCTCCCAGTCTGAATCTGGTTTGGATTCTGGGCTCCCAACCTTGCTTCCAGTTTGTAACTCAGCCCAGCCACACCAGCCTCCATCTCCCCAACATGCCCTGACGCATGACTCACACAGATGCCAGACAGACAGAAGGGCAGACACCAAAACACAGAGCAAGAAAAGGGCAACAATAAACTTTTTCTGAACTCAAGCCTTTTAAAGATCAACAAGGTTGCTAGATTCCTAAATAACAGTATTTTTCACATTCAATGATTTAGAAAATCCAGAAGACAAAAAGCTACCGTAAATTCAAGTTTTAAAGTAAACTGGTATTTTGTTAACCATAATCACAGTATCCTTTATATATAGTAATGACACAAACAGGAGGAAGGAGGACAGGGTCCCTGGTTAGCGCCCCACCCTCAAGCCTGGACCCAAGGCCCTAAAAGACAACAGGCATTCCTGTTTTCACACCCAAATGTTGCCTTTCGGCCCACCATGCCCCCTGTCATCCTGTGCCCATACAAACCCCAAATCCCAGACCCCAGGAGCAGAAGAGTAGCAGAAGAGAGAAGTGAGGTAGTCAAGAGGAGTTCAGCTGGGGGCAGCTGGAGAGGAGAGCGGCTGCAGAATGGCCAAACCCCAGGAAAAGGTCACTTTCCCACTCCATCCCATCTCCAGCTCCCCATACTGCTGAGAGCCACCTCCATCACTCAATAAAATCCCGCATTCACCATCCTTCAAGTCCAAGTGACCTGATTCTTCCTGGACGCCGGACAATTCAGGATGCTGAACCCAAAAAGGCTGTCACACTGACTCTTAAGCCGTTTAACACTTAAGCCATCCCTGGACAGGAGGGCTAAATGAGCACTGTAACAACCCTAGACACTGCTGTGACACTGGAGCCCAAAAGTGCTCGCCTTGGCTCCTGCACTTGCTCACCTGCATGCTCCCCCTCACGTGAGGGGTTTGAGCAAACCAGCCACATTCCTGTCCCAAGTACTTCGAAGGGGTCCAGGAACTCTCCCATTTCAGTAACATATAAATGCTTTATGTGTGTGTGTATGTGTGTGTATGGAGACATTAAAAAAATCTATCTACAGACCAGGCACAGTGGCTCACGCCTGTAATCCCAGCACTTTGGGTGGCCGAGGCGGGCAGGTCATCTGAGGTCGTGAGTTCAAGACCAGCCTGACCAAGATGGAGAAACCCTGTCTCTACTAAAAATACAAAATTAGCCCAGCGTGGTGGTACATGCCTGTAATGCCAGCTACTTGGGAGGCTGAGGGAAGAGAAACGCTCGAATCTGGGAGGCAGAGGTTGCGGTGAGACAAGATCATGCCATTGCACTCCAGCCTGGGCAACAAGAGTGAAACTCCGTCTCAAAAAAAAAAAAAAATTCTGTCTACAAACTATGCCTGGTGGGCACAGCACTGATGGAGCAGTCCCCTGGCAGTCACTCCCTAATTTGCTGGGGAGCCAGGGCCAATGTGGGGGACACCCAGGGCCACTGTGGGGGACCCCAGTGCTTTGAAGAGAGAACCCTGAGGTAGACCCAGATCTGAAGATATATTAAGATTCTCTGAGCCTAATTCCTCAACTGTAAAGTGGGAATCAAAGAGTCCCAAGGCAAGATGGTTGGCAGGCTCAGAGGCACCAATGGCTGTGCTACAGTGGAGCTCTCTAAGGGCAATGCCAACCCAAGTGCAGGGCACACGTTCATGCATCCCATCTGCACAACAATCCTACCATGATCCCCATTTCAAAGGTGACGTAAGTATCACAACCAATCTCAGAGCTGGGATTCAAGCCCAGGCAACCTGGCTGCGGAGCTCCTTACTAGTAACAGCTCACCGCAGGCACTTGTAGCCCCACTGGACTGCGCTGGTTCAAGACCAAAACACAGCAGAGGCTTGTCCCTGTACCTCTGCTCCAGACAGAGGCCCTCCTATGGGGAAAAGCAACCCAGGTTCCAGGTCAGGGCCCCAAAAGCCAGATATCTTGGACAGCAGGATGCACAGGGAGTGGGGAACAAGGCTTTGCAGCCTTTGTGGGGGCTGGTAATTTGCCAACTCTACCCCAAGGAGAGAACTCCCCTCTCCCACCCGGTACCCCCCACAAGTTCCCAGTGGACTGAGTGTCTCCACCTCCACCAAGCAAACTGCTAACCTGACGCTTTCAGAGAGTCTGGAGGATTGGAGGAGGTTTCTCTCGCTACTCACCTCTTTATTTACTAGTAACAGCTCATGTTATGTTAAACTATTTCTAAATTTCGTGAACCTGCAAGTTCCTAGTAGAGGCAACAGAGAGAAAAGCATGGGTCAAAAATAGCAATTCTGGAAATGAGCGTACACCCAAAAAACCTCAAGGAAGGTGACTTGTCTGAGCTGTAAGGGGAGGTGATGAGGCAGCCCCAACTCCCACATCAGCAACTTCAGACTCACATTTGCAAGACTAAGAAGAAAAGAAATACATCGAAAAGGAGGCCACGCCTATAATCCCAGCACTTTGGGAGGCCGAGGCAGGCGGATTACAAGGTCAGGAGATGGAGACCATCCTGGCTAACACGGTGAAACTCCGTCTCTACTAAAAATACAAAAAAACTAGCCGGGCGAGGTGGCGGGCGCCTGTAGTCCCAGCTACTCAGGAGGCTGAGGCAGGAGAATGGCGTGAACCCGGGAGGCGGAGCTTGCAGTGAGCCGAGATCGCGCCACTGCACTCCAGCCTGGGAGACAAAGCGAGACTCCGTCAAAAAAAAAGAAAAGAAAAGGAAATACAAGAAGCATTAAAGAAAATAACAAAGGATAAGACTGGAATTGATTATACCAACCCTTTCACTCAGTCTTCATAAAAAGAGACATACTATGTGGCATCGCAGTGATCCAATCACATTAACTTTCTTCCCATGACTTACAGGTGGTCAGGAGTACCCCTCTGGCACACTGGAAGGCCCTGCTTTTGCAGGACTCTCAGGCAAGGCCCAGCTCTGAGCCCCAACAAGCAGCCCCAGGCCTAAGAAGCAGAAGGAACTTGAAGGGAGAGCACGAGCAGCCCTTGCGCCCCGTCCAACCTCGAATAAAGCTTAGGCCAAAGGCTTAATAAGGAATTGCGTCTTGTGTTACCAAAAATCCGGTCTCGAAATAAATCAGCCCTATCAGTGCATGCCATGCCATGCCATGCCACACCACCCACCCAAGTCTAGGGCAGCTGAGCAGGGATTTCTCAGGGAAATAAAATGGGAAGCTCCAAACGACAAAGGGGAGCTAAGAACATATGGCTCTGGACCTGGGAATAACCACCAGCTTGGCTGAAAAACTCTAAGGACGACCTGGGGCTTCCATCCAGCCCCTGCCAGAACCTTCACCACACACACAACCAACAGTTCAGCCAGTTGTCAAGGCAACGGCAACCTAGACATGTTTAGGCATCTGCAGAAACCAGGGCAAAGTACAATTTCCACACTTGTGACAGAAATACAGCCCCCGGAGCATCAAGCAAAGCATTACTCTAAAATTTTGTTTTACTGACAGAAGCAGAAGGGCTGGGAGGGGAAGCAGGAAGCTGGGCAGCGCCTGGCAGAGCCAGTGCAGTCAGACGAGCCCTGGAGTGTGGGCACAAAAACCTGTCTGTGCTTGGGAAGCAAGACACTTGTATGCCTGCGCTGTTTCTGACTGTTTCCTCTTATTTCTACCTTCCTGTGTAGTCAAGTCTCTTCATTCTGTTACGAACATCAGCTTTTCTTAGCTGGGATAAGAGGAACCAAGAAGAGCAAGCTTTTGCCCACAGTAAGGCAAGAGAACTAAAAGGGGAACAGCCCCTGGGGGGAGAGGGTGGACATGGTGGAGGCATCGCAGGAATTCAAGGGAGGGGACCCAGGGGTTAGCACTGAGGTCGGCTGGCCCGGCCACTACTCCCCACCTGGAGCCCCTCTCTGTCCCTGCGAAGCACCTTGTCCTTTGCAGATCCTGGCAAATGAGCCACCAGGAAAACAGGACACTGCTCAGTCTGAAAGTGAATACCTAAGGGATAGTGGAGGATAGGAAAATCAGTCCATGGGGAGGGGACATGGTAACAAGTTCCACAGAAGACCAGAATAGAAAAACAGGCCGGGCGCGGTGGCTCAAGCCTGTAATCCCAGCACTTTGGGAGGCCGAGACGGGCGGATCACGAGGTCAGGAGATCGAGACCATCCTGGCTAACACGGTGAAACCCCGTCTCTACTAAAAAAAAATACAAAAAACTAGCCGGGCGAGGTGGCGGGCGCCTGTAGTCCCAGCTACTTGGGAGGCTGAGGCAGGAGAATGGCGTGAACCCAGGAGGCGGAGCTTGCAGTGAGCTGAGATCCGGCCACTGCACTCCAGCCCAGGCGACAGAGCAAGACTCCGTCTCAAAAAAAAAAAAAAAAAAAAAAAAAAAAAAAAAAAAAAGAAAAGAAAAACAAACAAGCAAACGAGGCAAGTAAGCACCAGTGCTATGAACTTCCCATGTTGCCTTTGAGATGCTTGTCTCTGGAGATGAACAGAGCCAGGAACACCCATGAGAGCAGCATCTAGAAGCTAGAGACAACTCCAAAGGCCCACAAGACCCCCAAGGCTGCCTGGCAGAAGAACCCTGCAGTCTTTCCAATATGCATTCCCTAAGTGAGGAAAAGAAAGCTAGAGAAGGTCTGTGAGATACCTACCACGCTGGCTGCGCTGATGGAGGAAGGCGACCATAAGCACGCACCACCTTGGGAATGTGGAACGTTAGCTCCAGGGATTAATAATCAAGTAGTAAGGATTTTCTAAAACATCGTTCCTTGCTCATCAAAGTAAAGCAACCAATTCAACTAAAATGATATCCAGAAACTTAGGAAGGAAATGTGACTCATTTAAGAAATCCTCACAGAACTTTCTTATCTCACAGATACTTGGAAGTTCTAAAGGCCAAGGCAAGCGCTGTAGAGAGAAAGAATCTCCACTTTTCACCCAAAAAATCAGAAAATAAACTTACAAGCAGCAAGACAGGCTTTCAAAACACTCTTAATGTGTTGATACCCTTTAATACATGGATGAAACTATAAACTGCAAATTCATCTACATTAGCAAAAAAGTGGAAATAACCTAAAATGTCCAGCACTAGGGAATGTTTTAATCTCATTATATCAACAGGATAATATAACCATTAATCATCTTTTTGAAGATGATGGTAAAACATAGAAAATACTTAAGAAAATATTTAAGTGAATCTGAATAATACAATCATAGCAATGTCAGTTATTGAAAAGAAAACAGTGAGGTCAGTTCAAGCTTCAGATCTCTCCCATCTACAAACTGGAAGGCATTCAGCTAGGCACCCGATCTCACTACCTACAGCTTCCTCACGTTCAAACGAACAACCTCAAAGCGTTGCCCTGAGGAAGGACAGCGACAACGCACCTCTCTTGCCTCTTCTGAAGCTTCGTACAAAGTCAGCAGGGAATAGGTTACTCGATCAAGATACATAAAAACCACTTCGTGTGTGGAAGGTAAACTACAAAGAGAGTTTCCTATTTAGAACATTGTTTTCTATGTTGAACCTTCAATTTTTAAAAGATTTAAAGGAAGCAAAAAAGAAGTCATTCGACACAAAAGTGATGATTATCCCAAGCATAAAGACAAATATCGGCCGGGCGTGGTGGCTCACGCTTGTAATCCCAGCACTTTGGGAGGCCGAGGCAGGCAGATCACGAGGTCAGGAGATGGAGACCATCCTGGCTAACACGTGAAACCCCGTCTCTACTAAAAATATAAAAAATTTTTCTGGCGTGGTGGTGGGCACCCATAGTCCCAGCTACTCGGGAAGCTGAGGCAGGAGAATGGCATGACCCTGGGAGGCGGAGCTTGCAGTGAGCCAAGATCGTGCTACTGCACTCCAGCCTGGGCGACAGAGTGAGACTCTGACTCAAAAAAAAAAAAAAACCACAAATATCTGCTCTAATATACCTGAGTAAATGCTCTTATGTGATATCACAATGTTGACAAAATGTGAAGACCTTTCACAATTTTATAAAGTGCCATGCTCTGAAGAAACGCAATTTCTTCTCCCTTGTCTATCTGCTCTTTAACAGCATAAGATGCCTTTTAGAATGCATCTGCCAAAGGTGAGGCACTCCTAAGCCAGGGCCTCTGGAATCTTCCTCCTGTCCCACATGGGATGCATCATGGTGTGGGTGCACCAGCGAGTCACCCGTGGCCTTGACCGCACACCAGCAGCTCTCCCTTTCCTGCTCTTATCTCCCTGCTGTGTAAATGGCTGTAAAGTTTCAGATTATCTTAACCAAGTTAGTTACAGACATAAATCCCATTTTAAGCAAAAGACACACATAATCTGCCTCACGTCTATGTTTCTCAGAGGTGGAGGAGAAAGACTTATTATCTTTTAAAGATGTTCACATCTGAGAGCGATTCACAGCTTACTTATTCCAGCCAGACAGAGGAGGTGAAATGAGTGTGGACTTCAGTAGGCAGAGCACCAGCTCTGATGGTGGTGACCCTCTGAAGGCCACTTAATCTCTCTGAGCTTAGGTTTACTGATGCACCAAGTGGAGAGAACACCATCTTGTTGCAAGAATTAAATGGGCAGGAATGTAAAGCTTCTTGAATGGTCCCTCAGAAAACTTAAGAACACGGGGGCCTGTGCAGACAGCCCCTCACCACTGACTCTACACCCCCCACGCATATCCTCCTTGGTGGCACATGCCCAGACTCCTTATCTGATGACACATTTGCAGGAGTAAAGGTCGCAATTGCTTAATTAAAGCATCACCACGTGCGAGCTAAGTGGCGAGCAGGCAGCCAGTTCTAGCCAATCAGACAGCTACAGAACCCACTAATAGCAGGCTTGGAGGTCTGCACGGGGCGCACTGCCTGCTCTGTGGTTCCTCTGAAGACCACAATTCACGATCTTGGCACGCTCAGTTGGCGACAACATAATTTAATATAATGAAAGACAAATGCAGTTTAAAATATGAAAATGTTCACAAAGTACGGTTTGGGTATCACTTTACAATAAGAAGATTTCATTTAAACTTCAAAATACTAGCCACAGTTGATCCTATCTAAAGACCACCCTGCAGGTCCAGGCAGAGGCCCCGTCACAGGCCTCCCTGGAAGCTCTGGGCTTGGGCTCAGAGACCCATATGGGGTCTTGGCTGGTGGCCTCAGGCAAAACCACTGACCCCTTCAGCTCTACCTCTCTTTCTCCTCTGAACAATGAATAGGGAACCAAAACAAGGCTGTTCTGAAAACAAAATGAGAGCTATGGAAAGCTTATTGGTAAAATGCAAATTCCTAGACAACCAAGTTCTTTTTATTTATACTTTTTTTAATTACAAAGTTATTACTTAAGCATTAATCTAAAAGTAAAAGGGCAATGGTACAGTTTGGAAAACAAGGAGAAACTTCCCATAATTCTAAAACCTTAACTATCACTGCTGCACGTTATCTTCACACAATTTCACATAGGTGAGCAGTGCTCACAGCTTTATCATCTGCTTTCTAAGTCCTATTTCTCATCACTTAGGGATAAGCTATCATCACCAGTACTCCCTTCCAGTCCTGAGTCACTACGTGTAGTGTAGTCAAGCAACATCCCTTGATCCCAGGGTCAGGCTTTCTAGAACCATCCCATTAAACTCAGGCAGAGAATCACCAACCCAGAAGAGAGCAAGGCCTCTGCATGGCAGGGCTGCCCTCAAAACCCAGGGAGGATATGACCATCACCAGGCCCTCACCCCAACACACGGGCCAGGTGCCAACAGTAGCTTACAAAAGGTGGTGAGAAGAAGACAGGCCCTGTAAGTGCCAGGATACGAGGGGAGTCCATGCAGGGCAGGAGGCTTCACCCACACCAATAATCCACACACACACCCGTGATCCCGAGTCACCAAGGAAAGGTCCAAAAAGTTTTGGAAGGATTTTTAAATAGAACTGGATAAAATCACTTGGGGCACTTTAAAGGTATAGTTTGCTGGCAAATTCACTTAAGTAGAGCGACAGAGTGACTGCAGGAGCAGTGACCAGGTACACATGCTGGGCTCCTGGGGTCCGTCACCTCATGCTGCCCTGCCAAAATCCTATGAGGCAAGGAGCTCAGTATCCTGGCGCAAAGGACTGCATGTATGGATCCTCCCAAAATTCGTATGTTGAAATTCTGCCCCTCAGTTTGATGGCATTAGGAAGTAGGGCCTTTGGAAGCTAATTAGGCAGGGCCCTCATGAATGGGATTAGTGTTCTTACAACTTTTTTTTTCTAGTTTTTGTTGAGATGGGGTCTCACTATGTTACCCAGGCTGGCCATGAACTCCTGGCATCAAGTGATCCTCCTGCCTCAGCCTCCAAAAGTGTTGGGATTACAGGCATGAGCCACTGCACCCGGCCACTCGTGCCTTTATAAAAAGTACCCAGAGCTCTCTCGCCTTCTTTCTGCCATGTGAGGCTATAAGAAGTCAGCAATCCGCAACATGAAAAAGGATCCTCCTCAGAACCCAACCATGCTGTACTCTGATCTCAGCCTTGCAGCCTGTTGAACCATAAGGAAGAAATTTCTGCTGTTGACAAGCCACCGCATCTTAATTACAGCAGCCCCGACTGACTACGACACTCAAGTTTTGGAGACATTGAAGCATTTGGCCAAAAGCCACACAGTCACCTAGTGATGGAGCTCGAACCCACACCCAAGGGCTGTATGACTCCAAAACCATGTTCCTAACCTCCAATACCTTAATGCAAAATTACCTTTCTTCTGCAGGAACTAACAGTGAAAGTGACATACTAACCTCAAGGATCTGTAAGCATAAACCATACGGAAAGAGAAACAGCCAGGCACGGTGGCTCATGCCTGAAATCCCAGCACTTTGGGAGGCTAAGGCAGGCGGGCCATTTGAGGTCACGAGTTTGAGACCAGCCTGGCCAACATGGTAAAACCCCATCTCTGCAAAAAATACAAAAATGGCTGGGCATGATGGTGCATGCCTATAATCCCAGCTACTTGGGAGACTGAGGCAGGAGAATCGCTGGAACCCGGGAGGTGGAGGTTGCAGTGAGCCGAGATCGCACCACTGCACTCCAGCCTGGGCAACAAGAGCAAAACTCCGCCTCAAAATTTAAGAAAAAAAAAAGAGAAGCAGAACCCACACAGTTACTGCATTCCCAACCAAACACATAAATGCAGTTTAAGAGAATGAGTCAAGGCTGAGGCCATTCCCACTCGAAAAGCCCCTCTCATTGGAGTGGAGCCACTGCTTCCTAGGAACACAGATGGCAATCCTTGA
Source organism: Rhinopithecus bieti (assembly GCF_001698545.2). Taxonomy (NCBI): domain Eukaryota; kingdom Metazoa; phylum Chordata; class Mammalia; order Primates; family Cercopithecidae; genus Rhinopithecus; species Rhinopithecus bieti. The sequence continues at coordinate 365,336 of NW_016814226.1, forward strand.
GACTCCCAGGGACAGAGGTGGCCTTTGTGAAATTGAGTAACCTGAATTGCCCCTGCCCCATCTGCATCCCTGGACTTCTCAACTGACCTCTTGCTTCTCCGAAGATCTTCATCCCGGTATTTTAAATACCCAGAAACTGCTCCCCAGTGAACTGTCCTCCAGGAGAATATAAGGCAGGTCACAACCTGAAGCCTTCTCTGCCCCCACCCTCTCACACACACCCCTTGTTCTTTTTTTTTTTTTTTTTGAGACAGTCTCGCCTGTCGCCCAGGCTGGAATGCAATGGCACTATCTTGGCTCACTGCAATCTCTGCTTCCCAGGTTCAAGCAATTCTTCCGCCTCAGCCTCCCAAGTACCTGGGATCACAGTCACAAACCACCACACCCAGCTAATTTTTGTACTTTTAGTAGAGACAGGGTTTTGCTATGTTGGCCAGGCTGGTCTCCAACTCCTGGCCTCAAGTGATCCACCCACCCCAGCTTCCCAAAGTGTTGGGATTACAGGTGTGAGCCCTCTCTCTCAGCCACTGCTTGTTCTTCAGAGCTCTGCAGCTCTGCCCAGAATGGTCCTTCCCATCGGCCCCACCTGGACAGCACCTGTGNTTTTTTGAGACAGTCTCGCCTGTCGCCCAGGCTGGAATGCAATGGCACTATCTTGGCTCACTGCAATCTCTGCTTCCCAGGTTCAAGCAATTCTTCCGCCTCAGCCTCCCAAGTACCTGGGATCACAGTCACAAACCACCACACCCAGCTAATTTTGTACTTTTAGTAGAGACAGGGTTTTGCTATGTTGGCCAGGCTGGTCTCCAACTCCTGGCCTCAAGTGATCCACCCACCCCAGCTTCCCAAAGTGTTGGGATTACAGGTGTGAGCCCTCTCTCTCAGCCACTGCTTGTTCTTCAGAGCTCTGCAGCTCTGCCCAGAATGGTCCTTCCCATCGGCCCCACCTGGACAGCACCTGTGGCTCTGGCACAATACCTCCCAAGTCACCTCCCTGAAGGTCAGCTCTCTGCAGTGTCCTGAGGACAGTGAGACCCGCCCTCCTGTCATGCAGTACTTTGTACACACTCCTATCTGGTACTGCCACAATGAACAGAGATAGTTTCCAGGCCTGCTGCCTATACTGAGCTGCCTTTACAGAGCAGCCACCATCTTTACCTCAAGATTCCAGAGCTGCAGGCAGAGCCGGGGCACCAGACACGCAGTGGCCAGGACCACTCCCTCTGACCCACCCCGCCCGCTGCCTTCCACCCACAGATGCTCCCTCCACAGGAGCCACTGAGATATCCTCCAAACACTCTCAGTCCAGGGAGTGAAATGAAAATAAAAAGCAGGTACTTCCATGGGCAGCTTAATGGAGTGCCCCAGCTGACTGCAACTCTATCAATAGTCACATCACACAGGACCTAACAGGAAGACAGGTGGATTCGCCACACACACTCCACACTGAGTGATGCCCACTGTGTGCAGTACTGTCAGCTCCCACGTCTGAGTATTCAAAACATCTTTCAGAAATAGACCAGAAGTATTATTTTAAAAAATAAAAATAGAAACATCTTTATTATGATTATTTTCATCAGAAATAAGCCACCTAACACCTGTGAAGTTCTAAAGTTCAGTGGTCTTTTTTTTTTGAGACGGAGTCTCGCTCTGTCGCCCAGGCGGGAGTGCAGCAGCACAATCTCGGCTCACTGCAACCTCCGCCTCCTGGATTCAAGCCATTCTCCTGCCTCAGCCTCCCAAGCAGCTGGGACTACAGGCGCCCGCCCCCACGACCAGCTAGTTTTTGTATTTTTAGTAGGGATGGGGTTTCACAATATTGGCCAGGCTGGTCTCAAACTCCTGACCTTGTGATCCGCCCACCTTGGCTTCCCAAAGTGCTGGAATTACAGGCGTGAGTCACCACGCCCGGCCTAAGTTCAGTGTTCTTTTACATATATGAGCTCTTTATACAGCTGAGAATGTGTACTCTTTCAATAAACCGAAAAAATTAGTCCATAAAATGTTAGGAGTCTAGCCAGAAGGCCACAAGAAGCCACTGTTGGAAAGTCCTGGCCACTGGCACAATCCACACCCAACTTTCAAACCCACCCAGCGGCTCTGGGCCCAGGGAGGAGCCTCCTAGACTGCAGAAAGCATCTCATCTGTGAGGACATATTTGGATAGGACAAGTCAGACATTTGGAATTTTTACTTAACATTTATTTCACAACTATCTCAAGTGCTAAGCAACCGAGAAGTAGTCATTTTAATGTACTCTTTCATCAATAAGCATTAAATAAGTCTGCTCAAAACACTCAAGCCCTACAAACTGTCCCTATGAAAAATGTGGCAAGAAAAAACAACAAAAACAAATGAGTAGCCTTTTCACATACAGAAAGGTGTTTAGTGATCCAAACTCAGAGAGAAAAACAGTCCTTTCGGCAGATGAACAAATAGTTTCCTCTGTGAGTGACACATTCTGGGATATTTGAACTGCCAAATATAACTCATAATGACAACCACCAAGGAAGCAAAGCCTAATGGAAAAGCCCCAGGATGGCAACCAGGAGCCCCAGTTCTGGTCCCAGGACGGCCTCTGGCTGTGTGCTCCATCAACGTGCTGACCAAGCCTGGCCCACTTTCTTCATCACAGGAAGGAATATTGCCACCCATACCACTCCGAAATGTTTTGAGAACCAAAGAATGAGAGGCGGAAGTGCACCTTCTACAAATCCAAGTCAGCATTATTATTAGCTCAAAGATGACCCGGAAAAGAGGATTACAGAATATCACAGGTGAGAGGGAGCTCAGCGATGGAATGATTCAGTTCTTAACCTGGGTTCAGGCCTATGAAGCTGTCCCCACTTCGTGGGAAGGGGTCACAGTTGCTATCAGATTTGCAAAAGGTAAAAGTCCTCTAAGTTCTTCCATTTACAAATGTGAGAACTGAGACCCGGAGTTCTGTGTGGATTGTCCCAGACCTCAGGGTTGGTCAGGAAAAGGCTGGACAAGAGCCCAAGGCTCCCAGTCTCCATCCATGCTCCTCCCCCTCTGTTATCCCACATTCTTGGGAGGAAAAATAATCATATAAATTTTATCTGGCCACAGAATACATTCTATAAACCACCACACACGCACTTTCCAAAGGTACAGCAAAATCTCTAGCCTTATGTATCGTTTTTAAGGCTTCTTGAGAGATCTTTGATAACTGAAACATCATTTTATTATTTCTTTTCTTTTTCTCTTTTTTTTTGAGACAGAGTCTTGGTCTGCCTTCCAGGCTGGAGTGCAGTGGCGCAATCTCGGCTCACTGCAGCCTCTGCCTCCTGGGTTCTAGTGATTCTCCTGCCTCAGCCTCCCGAGTAGCTGGGATTATAGGCGCCCGCCACCATGCCCGACTATTTTTGTATTTTTAGCAGAGACGGGGTTTCACCATATTGGCCAAGCTGGTCTCGAACTCCTGACCTCAAGTGATCCTCCCGCCTCAGCCTCCCACGGTGCTGGGATTACAGGCATGAGAACTGCGCCCAGCCCCATTTTATTATTTCTATATTCTCATCTCTGTCTAGTTCAGTGCCTGAAGTCAAGAAACATGCAAATGATTTTTTAAGGATTGAAAATAGGCCGGGTGTGGTAGCTCACACCTGTAATCCTAGCACTCTGGGAACCCGAGATGGGAGGATCACTTGAGGCCAGGGGTTTGAGACCAGCCTGGCAAAGATGGCAAAAATCCCATCTCTATTTTAAAATACACATATATATATTTATTTATTTATTTATTTATTTTTTTTTTAACTGAAAATTAAAAAGACCAGCCAGACACGGTGGCTCACGCCTGTAATCCCAGCACTTTGGGAGGCTGAGGCAGGTGGATTACAAAGGTCAGGAGATCGAGACCATCTTGGCTAACACGGTGAAACCCTGTCTCTACTAAAAATACCAGAAATTAGCCAGGCATGGTGGTGGGCGCCTGTAGTTCCAGCTACCTGGGAGGCTGAGGCAGGAGAATGGCGTGAACCCAGGAGGTGGAGCTTGCAGCGAGCCCAGATCAGGTCACTGCACTCTAGCCTGGGTGACAAAGCAAGTCTCCATCTCAAAAAAAAAAAAGAAAAGAAAAGAAAAAAGACCTTATTCTAGGAAACAAGAAAGACTCTATGATGCTTTAAGTTTTATTAAGCAAACAGATGAACATGCAATTATGAGAATAAACACGGCCGGGCGCGGTGGCTCAAGCCTGTAATCCCAGCACTTTGGGAGGCCGAGACGGGTGGATCATGAGGTCAGGAGATCGAGACCATGCTGGCTAATACGGTGAAACCCCGTCTCTACTAAAAAATACAAAAAACTAGCCGGGCGACGAGGCGGGTGCCTGTAGTCCCAGCTACTCGGGAGGCTGAGACAGGAGAATGGCGTGAACCCGGGAGGCGGAGCTTGCAGTGAGCTGAGAGCCGGCCACTGCACTCCAGCCTGGGCAGCAGAGCAAGACTCCGTCTCAAAAAAAAAAAAAAAAAAAGAGAAAAAACACAATTCAATAGGTAGCTTAAGGAAAGATGGTTTTTAATTGTTTTATGTGTGTTTTTCATCAAAATGTCAAAACTTGTGCTCTTTGGTGGCCACTGTCCCTCAAGTAGTTACCCTTGGAACTGCAGAGATACCAAAAAATGATGCATTGTGCAGAATAATTTGAGAATTCTTTGAAGCCTGTCTCCAGCCCACAGACAGAGCATACTCATCTGAATACCAAAATTCTGCAGAAATTCCTACAAAACTAACCCAAGAACCACCACTGGGACGCATCTGGAGTCTATCTGGGGCAAGGACGAATGATACTTTCTGGTATATGAGGGATCAGTGCCCTGGCCATAAGGAAAGACTCTACCTGTGGAATGCAAACTGACTTCGTAACTAAGGCATTGCTGCACTGCCCTCAGGTATGCAACTACCATTCCAAACAACCTAACTGGAAAAAAACTAAGCCAGCACTATCGTTCACATGAATGTGGTCATTAATCGCATAATCTGCAGGGTGACCTCCACAAAGCTGCCATTATAATTTGATGGAAGATAAAGCAGGCCCGAGTCAGCTGGGAGGTTCAGATGAAGGTGGTCAGAGAGCATCTGGTAAATGGCACTGCAAACTCTAAACATAAGGTGCCATCACTATTATTAAATAAACCTTTCGATCTGGTTGACATTCCACAACATCTGGAATCATCCACTGATAACCCCTTCAGAATCAGGAAGCCAGAGCATGGCGCCCTTAACACAGCACGGACTTTCAAGGTGTAAAGAAACAAAAGGCAAGGACATTTGTGCGAGGCCAAGGTGGGCAGATCACTTGAGGTCAGGAGTTCCAGATCAGCCTGGCCAACATGGTGAAACCCCATCTCTATTAAAAATACGAAAACTAGCCAGGCAAGGTGGCAGGCACCTGTAATCCCAGCTACTGAGGAGGCTGAGGCAGAGGAATCGTTTGAACCCGGAAGGCGGAGACTCTGTCTCAAAAAAAAAAGAAAAAAAAAAAAAGCAAGGACAAATGCCCTTCTGCTCCCACTCCAGAAATGCCTGGCCATCAGAGATGTGGATGGATACCCAGGATTAGGGAAAAGTCAATGTGATCTCCCCGCAGAATGCTATGTTGGAAACCCAGATATTATTTTTTTTTTTATATATGCATACTTTTAGATTATTTATTTTTAGACAGAGTCTCTGTCACCCAGGCTAGAGTGCAGTGGCGTGATCTCGGCTCACTGCAACTTCCATCTTCCGGGTTCAAGCAATTATCATGCCACAGCCTCCCAAGTAGCTGAGATTACACATGTGCACCACCACGCCAGATTAATTTTTTTTTTTTTTTGAGACAGAGTTTTGCTCTTGTTGCCTAGGCTGGAGTGCAACAGCCCGATCTCGGCTCACCACAACCTCCGCCTCCTGGTTTCAAGCAATTCTCCTTCCTCAGCCTCCCGAGTAGCTGGGATTACAGGTGTGAGCACCACCACGCCCGGCTAATTCTGTATTTTTAGTAGACATGGGGTTTCTCCATGTTGGTCAGGCTGGTCTCGAACTCCTGACCTCAGGTGATCCGCCCACCTCGGCCTCCCAAAGTGCTGGGATTACAGGCGTGAGGCACCACGCCCAGCCTTAATTTTTGTATCTTTAGTAGAGACGGGGTTTCACCAGGTTGGCCAGGCTGGTCTCTAAGTTCTGACCTCAGGTAATCTGCCTGCCTCGGCCTTCCAAAGTGCTGGGATCCCAGGCGTGAGCCACCCCACCCAGCCTAGATTATTTAAATATCACATCACAACTTCATATACATTTGAGATTAAAAGTAATAAAGTTCCAAGTCCCAAAGCAACACGAGCTAAGGATACCATTTCCATTCAAACGAGTTGTTGTTATTCTCCCAAAAAGTGGATAAAGAGTGCGGACCTAATCACCCGTCTACTTCTCTGTGTTGTTACTTTCCCAAGTAATAAATATCATCAGCCTAATGGCCACTTTCTTTAAAGCTTTAAGACTATTGTCAAAAGAAAAACACACCACATACCACAGAAATGTTTTTGATGTAGTGGCCTCATATCTCAACCAACATAACCTCACCAAGGAGGCTGCCAAACTCTAGAATTAAGTTTAGGTCCACACAAGTGAAAAGTTTTCCAGGTGAATCAAGAGAGATCCAAGTTGCACTGGCACAGCTTCAATGTCTCTTTGAAGAGGCTGCATGCAGGCCAGCTCATGAATCAAGTGGAATGACAACATCTTGGGCAAGAACAGGAGGGCTGGCATTCAACACTGCCCACCTGGTCAGCTCCCTTGCCCTGGGCTCCAACCTGGCAATCCCAGGAGGGTTAAAGCAGAACTTCAGCACATGGGAATAACTGCAGAGGGAGGCACCGAAAAGGTGAGAAGGAAGAAGGTGTGAGCTCACCATCTGCAGCTGAGGTTCAAACTCTTTGAGCTAGTCTCTTGCTTTTCATCAAGACAGCAAGGCAGTATTTGGTAAACAATAAACAGCCCTGGAGACTCTGAGCAGCCTACTCCCTTAACCACAAAAACACGGGACAGGCAGGGGTAAAACGAGAAGACAGGATCCAGGAATCGTGCACGCACCCAGTCAAAGGCCACCTTCCCTCAGCCACCCAAGCTGAGAGTGGCATCCCCAGGTCCTGTTAAACCTCAAAGTTGCAGCCGTGTGGGCCCCAAGGCAATAGCACAGCTTGCTCCTCTGACCAACCAACTCCTTCTAAAAAGAAAATCGACTTTCTCTGATGGAGCCGAAATCCACTGAATCAACGAAATTCAACAGCAGCAGCAATCACTACCTCTCCAATCGCGGACCTCTCAGGATGCCTGGTCAGGCTTGAAAGCCCTAGAGGAGTAAGGGAGTTCGGATTTCTGATTCAGTGAGTCTGGGGAAACTCCGACGAGGGTCACAAGGGCAAACCTCCCCAGCCTCTCCTGCTTGGCCCCAGCTCTAGGACGTGCTGCGGTAAGGGCTTTGCTCCCCCCGCCCTCCCCAGACACACACACACACACACACACACACACAGAGCCGGGACAGGGAGGGTGGGAAGGAAGGAAATGGAGGCCGCTCATCAAAGCGCCCCAAATCAGCGCATCCGCGTGTCCTGCGTCGGCCGCAAGACCACCCCAGGACCAAGCCCTGCCCTCTCACCGGAGCGTCCCAGCCACGCCTCCCCTCCAGCGCTGCTCCGGCAGCCTCGCCTAACCTCTGCACGCCTCGGATTCCCAGCTTCCTCCCAAAGCGCGTCCCTCCAAAAGTCGCCCTAGCGCCTTCTGCAGCTGTCTACACCTCCCCCACTCCATTAGCAGCCCTTAACCCCCGACGGCCTGCTCCTGCACTTCTCTCTCCGGCAGGCCCCGGACCCCGGAAAACTGCCCCGCTCCCACAGCGCCGCCCCCACGGGCCCCCGCCCCTTCCCGGAGCCGAACCCACTCGCCCTCCCCAAGATGTCTTCTCCGGGCGCCCCCTGGGCCCCGAGCACTCGCCCCCTCCCACGGAGACAGGAAGTTCCGCGCGGCCCGACCCGCTTCCCTCAGGGCGCGGAGCTCGGCGCGGCGGCCCTAAAAGGGCGCGGGCCCGGCCGCCGACCAGCGCCCCCGCGTCCCGCCCGCGGCGCCCCAACCGTCGCGGCGACCCCTCACCTCGGCGGCC
>NW_016814226.1:373780-398180 GCF_001698545.2 Rhinopithecus bieti
GGCCCGGCCGCCGACCAGCGCCCCGCGTCCCGCCCGCGGCGCCCCAACCGTCGCGGCGACCCCTCACCTCGGCGGCCACTCACCTCCCAATCCGCCGCACACTCTGTTCAGGCTGCGACGGCGTCTCCAGCCCCGGCTCCGTCCCGGCTCCCTCTCCCGCTGTTGCTCCGGCAGCGCTGCCCAGCCCTGCCCAGACCCCCCGCGACCGCTTCTGCCGCCAGCCGCGACCGCACCGCCCTCGCCTCTCCCTCTGGGCTCTGTCCATTGGCTGCCAGACACCGAGCCCCGCCCCGCAGCCTCCCCGGCGCCCCCGATTGGGCCAACTGAGTAGAGAGGAGGCTCAACCCCCGTGAGCACGAGGGAACGCCCCAGGACGCGCATTGGTGACTTCTCCTGTCAATCAAAGGGGTGCCTATTTAATGGACTGCGAGGGTGGCGCAGGTTACTCTCCCAAAGCAGTCCGCCGGCGGTGGTCCCTGGGACTCGCTTCCCAGGGCCGGGGTTTTGCGGTTTCATCGGCACCCAGGGGTGGAGGGCGCGGCAGGGCAGCACTGCACCTGACCGGAAGTTCAGGGAAGGTAATCCTACAGTCTTTCAGAAAGTTTCCTCTCCCAAGGGACTCAGAGAAGCTAATGTCATTAGGAGCTCCTCCGACTTGCGCCATAAGGGTCATTCCACGTGGACCCGCTTAAAAGGGGGGGTGGGAGGGCGGATGTTGCTGCTGTCTCTAATAAAATACATTTGGATGACAAGGCACCAGGCAAAGTACACGCATTCTTTCCAATTCTCACAATCACCTTGCATGATAGGGTATTGGCCGGGTTCTGCAGAGGGAGATACTCCTGAAGGAAAATGGAGAGCACGTCCTGAGCACTGTCCTAAGCGCTGTCCAAGCACTGCTTCATGTCATCCAAGCGGAGAAGATGGTGAGAGGACCCCCAGGTGAGGGATTAGCCAGGTAACTTGCTGGGGGTGATGTGGAGTAAGGAAAGTAAATGGCAGAGACAGGATTAGAAACCCAGGTCAGCCCAACCCTTGAGAATAATAATGATGACTGTGTAGCAATATGGGAAAATGCTTAAACTAAAATGTTAAAAGAAAAAGCCAGATACAGCCAGGCATGGTGATATGCACCTGGAATCCCAGCTACTTGGGATGCCGAGGCAGGAGGATCGCTTCAGCCTAGGAGTTTGAGGCCAACCTGGGCTTCATAGCAAGACCCAGTTCTCTAAAAAGTAAAATAAAATAAAATAATAGTAAAAGGAAAAACTAGATACAAAATGGTAGAAACTGTAGAATTGCTGCTACATATAGATAGGGACGAGAAATGAGTCCACAAAAAAAAATCTAGTGATTGTTTACTTTCTAGACTGCTCTGTGGCATTGTCCTTATGACAATAATTGAGAAAGAAATAAAAGAACTGGCCGGGCGCGGTGGCTCACGCCTGGAATCCCAGCACTTTGGGAGGCCGAGGTGGGCGGATCACGAGGTCAGGAGTTTGACACCAGCCTGGCCAACATAGTGAAAGCCCATCTCTACCAAAAATACAAAAAATTACCTGGGTGTGGTGGCAGGCGCCTGTAATCCCAGCTACTTGGGAGGCTGAGGCAGGAGAATCACTTGAACCCGGGAGGTGGAGGTTGCACTGAGCCAAGATCGCGCCACTGCACTCCAGCCCTGGCCACAATGCGAGACTCCATCTCAAAAAAATAAAAAAGAAGCAACATGCAGTGCCAGGACAAGCCACTGCCAAGAAGTCTCTCCTTATTCTCCAGGACTGAGCCAACAGGGACCTCTTTGTCACCCACGATACCTCTGGACCATTTGTATAGAACTCAGCTATCAGCTCTCAGCACCTTCATATCTAGGTAAATTCAGCTTACATCGCAATTGCATGCCCTATGAAAATACAGAGCCTCGGCCGGGCGCGGTGGCTCACACCTGTAATCCCAGCACTTTGGGAGGCCGAGGCGGGTGGATCACGAAGTCACGAGATCGAGACCATCCTGGCTAACACAGTGAAACCCCGCCTCTACTAAAAATACAAAAAAATTAGCCAGGCATGGTGGCAGGCGCCTGTAGTCCCAGGTACTTGGGAGGCTGAGGCAGGAGAATGGCGGGAACCCGGGAGGCAGCGGAGCTTGCAGTGAGCAGAGATCGTGCCACTGCACTCCAGCCTGGGTGACAGAGCGAGACTCCGTCTCAAAAAAGAAAAGAAAGAAAGAAAAGAAAACACAGAGCCTCTTCCCAGTTTTTTGGGGGTTTTTGTTTTGGTTTGAGACAAGCTGGAATGCAGTGGCACAGTCATGGCTCACTGCAGCCTTGACCTCCTAGACTAAAGCCATCCTCCTGCCTCAGCCTCCCAAGTAGTGGCAACCACTGGTGTGCACCACCATGCCCAGCTAATTATTTTTTTAATTTTTGTAGAGACAGACTCTCGCCACGTTGCCTGGGCTGGTCTTGAACTGCTGGACTCAAGCAGTCCTCCTGCGTCAGTCCCCAAAAGTGCTGGGATTACAGGCATGAGCCACTGTATGCAGTCTCTCCCAAGGTTTCTGAACAAGTGTCTGTCATCAGGCCTCCTGCTTTTCCATACACTGCATGCTCACTGGCCTCACCATCATCCCCTTATCCAGTTGCACAAATCCCCCTGCACTCCAAGCACTGCTGAGTCTAGCAGGGGTTCCTGGAGACTGGAAGCTGGAGAGAGGCATCAAACCTGACAATGCCCAGCAACAAGACAGGATGCCTCATGAGCCTTTTTGGCCACCTGGCTCCAGGAGTCACCACCTGGTCACGTGAACCATGCCACACTCTGGCCACTTCACATGCCTTTGATTTTCTTCATTCTCCCCTTCTTTTCTCTCCTCCTCCTTCTCAAGACAAACACGACATTCCTTTCCTTGTCTTGCACCCAGCAACTTGACATCTTTACCTGAACTCTTTGGGCCTTATACCTTCTGTCCTGGCAGCTTATCAGGGTATTTTTCCAAAGATAGCTCCCCGTTGCCAGATGTGAGCACCGCAACATTGTTCCCCACAAACATTTCACAACATTCCATCCAGCCTCCTCCTTCAGTCATACCGGAACAGGCCTGGAGCCCAATCCTGCCTCCACCCCTTTTTAGCCAAGGGGCCTTGGGCCAGTCACTGCAGCTCTCTGCACCTCTGCGTCCCCTCTGTGACATGGGGATTAGGAAGAGCGACAGGGTTGTGGTAAAGAGTCAAAGCGTGGAGAGCTGTTCCGGGCACACGACTGTGAATGCTATGTCTGAACAGCGGACGTGTGGCCATGCCTTGTCAGCTGCTCCTTCGTTCTCTCAAAATGTGACCATTGCCACAGAGTGCCTGGGACTGAGACTGACTGGCTTTAGTTTAGTCCTTTATTAACCATTCCCCACTAAGCAGCCTGGATAAACAGTCTGGGCTAAAACATACTTGTACAGAGAATATAATATTCTCAAAAAATTTAAAACACCAGATATGGTTGTACTGCTGAAAATACAGAGATATGTGTATTTCAGTGTGATAAGTACAGTGATTTATGGATTGTACAGTGATACATGTGTTTCAAGAAAAAAAAATCGGCCGGGCGCGGTGGCTCAAGCCTGTAATCCCAGCACTTTGGGAGGCCGAGACAGGCGGATCACGAGGTCAGGAGATCGAGACCATCCTGGCTAACACGGTGAAACCCCGTCTCTACTAAAAAAAATACAAAAAACTAGCCAGGCGAGGTGGCGGGCGCCTGTAGTCCCAACTACTCCGGAGGCTGAGGCAGGAGAATGGTGTAAACCCGGGAGGCGGAGCTTGCAGTGAGCTGAGATCCGGCCACTGCACTCCAGCCTGGGCGGCAGAGCGAGACTCCGTCTCAAAAAAAAAAAAGAAAAAAAAATCAAAATCTGTTACAGACATTCACTCACTCAATAATTCCAATATTTAGAACGTGCCAGGCAGGGAAGGTGGCTTGGGGTGGACCTGGGTCCTGCTGATGTTCCTGGAAAGATTCGGCAAGGACATAGAGTTCAGAACAGAAGAGGGTGCAATGGTATTGAAGACAGTACTGTTTACCTGAGCCAAGATGAGTGGAAGATTACAGAGAGCAAAGATCAGGAGGCAATAAATCCTCCTGTCCAGGAAGAGAGGAGGGTTCCACTTGGCTGGAGCATTGCAGGCACAAGGAGAAGCCAGGGAAACAAGGCAGTAAGGCAGTCGAGCGGCAAGGAGGTCTGCAGTCCTGGCAAATGACTTCACTACTCCAGCCCTCGGTTTTCCCTACTGTAAAATGGGGATAATCACAAAACCTAGTGATTGTTAGCTTAGGGAATGTGCGAGGATTTGTGAGTTCACTCTGCAATATTCAGGATGGGGCCTGGCACAGGTCATTGTTCAGTGTGTTCAAGGGCCCCTAATTTTGTGAAAGTGTTTCAGGGTATATTCACTCTTTTTTTTTTTTTAATTGTGTCTGAAAGAAAAGCCTGGGCGTGGTGGCTCACACCTGAAATTCCAGTACTTTCGGAGGCCGAGGCAGGAGCATCACTTGGGTTCAAGAGTTGGAGACCAGCCCGGGCAGCATCATGAGACCTCTAGTCTCAAAAAAAAAATTAGACAGATGTGGTGGTGCATGCCTGTAGTCCCAGGTACTCAGGAGGCTGAGGTAGGAGGATCACTTGAGCCCAGGAGGTTGAGGCTGCAGTGAGCCGAGATCACACTACACTCCAGCTGGGGCGACAGAGCAAGACCGTGTCTCAATAAATAAATAAATACATACATACATACATAAATGGAAAACAAACTTAAGAACACGTGCTGTGCACCAATTGTTAATATTTTGGCCATATCAGAGTATTAACTATAGCGGCTGGAGGAACACGTTTCTGGAAATACCTCCGAATGACTTGCTCCCCTGCCCAGTATGTGTAAAGATCTGAATTCCTTGTAAATGTGTCATTGATTAGGAGGCAATTACCCCAATCTTCCTGGCTTTGTTTCGTTTTGTTCCATTCTGGCCTGCACATGTCTGCTCATGTAAAATTGTACCAGCAAGTACAATGTTCCACTCCCACCATGCCTGGCCGGAGCCTGCTCCCAGACAAAGGTAGGTATGGAACAGCATAGGAACAGGGCTTTCCAAGTGGGCACTGCCCAGGTGCCCTGAATTGGGATCACTCCATGCATTTTTTTTTTTTGGGGGGGACGGAGTCTCACTCGGTCACCCAGGCTGGAGTGCAGTGGTGCGATCTCGGCTCACTGCAAGCTCTGCCTTCCGGATTCACGCCATTCTCCTGCCTCCCAAGTAGTCTCCCAAGTAGCTGGGACTACAGGCCCGTACCACTACGCCTGGCTCATTTTTTGTATTTTTTTAGTAGAGATAGTAGAGACAGGGTTTCACTGTGTTAGCCAGGATGGTCTCGATCTCCTGATCTCGTGATCCGCCCGTCTCGGCCTCCCAAAGTGCTGGGATTACAGGCGTGAGCCACCGCGCCCGGCCATGAGATCACTCAACTTCTGACAAGTTCTTTAATTGATTCTACTTCTATCTTATTTTACTAAGTGTAAAAGCTCATTTGGAGGGTTTGGGTTTACACTGTTACCATTTGTACCAAAGTGGGCCAGTGTCAACAATTTCAAAGTAACTGTTTTAAAATTTGGAATGAAAACCTAGGCCGGGCGCGGTGGCTCAAGCCTGTAATCCCAGCACTTTGGGAGGCCGAGACGGGCGGATCACGAGGTCAGGAGATCGAGACCATCCTGGCTAATACGGTGAAACCCCGTCTCTACTAAAAAAATACAAAAAACTAGCCGGGCGACGAGGCGGGCGCCTGTAGTCCCAGCTACTCGGGAGGCTGAGACAGGAGAATGGCGTGAACCCGGGAGGCGGAGCTTGCAGAGAGCTGAGAGCCGGCCACTGCACTCCAGCCTGGGCGGCAGAGCAAGACTCCGTCTCAAAAAAAAAAAAAAAAAAAAAAAAAAAAAAAAAAACCTAACAATTCCCAGACTTTCTGTGATAAATTTTAAAGTATTTTCTACTCTGGGATGAAGATGGAAACTCTGGCAATAGTCCCTCCTTGAGTCCTTGCTATGCAGGAGGATGAGGAGGTCCCAGAAGCCAACAGATTCCATTCTGAATCCAGCCAATCATCTTACCCTTTACCAGCTCCTAATTAGATAAACTAAAAGGCATCCTGCAGTTGTAAAACTAGATTTTTTTAAAGTTATTGGATGCAACTGCTGTGAATCCAGATTGCCTTAGTATAAAGTAAAATGAGGGCCGGGCGCGGTGGCTCAAGCCTGTAATCCCAGCACTTTGGGAGGCCGAGACGGGCAGATCACAAGGTCAGGAGATCGAGACCATCCTGGCTAACACGGTGAAACCCCATCTCTACTAAAAAATACAAAAAACTAGCCGGGCAAGGTGGCTGAGGCAGGAGAATAGCGTAAACCCAGGAGGCAGAGCTTGCAGTGAGCTGAGATCCAGCCACTGCACTCCAGCCTGGGCGACAGAGCGAGACTCCGTCTCAAAAAAAAAAAGTAAAATGAGATACTGAGGCTACTTTTTAAAACACCGCAGCCTTCTCAAAATGTGAATGCATCAGAAAAGTAACATAGCCCTTGCTGGTTAACTTTATAGCAAATATTTTCTCTTTTTAAATTTTTTTAAATAAACCTTTTGCATTCCTAATTTTTAAAGTAATTTTACCATTTCTTTGTACTTTTTTTTTGGAGAGAGACAGGGTCTTGCTATGTTGCCCAGGCTGGATTCAAACTCCTAGGCTCAAGTGATCCTCCCACCTCAGCCCTCCTGAGTAGCTAGTGCTACAGACAGGCACTGCCGTGCTGAGAATTTTTATACTTTTTAAATGTGGGTACAAGATTACATATGGGCCTTGCATGCTATTTCTTTTTTTTTTTTTTTCTTTTCTTTTGAGACAGGATCTTGCTTTGTCACCCAGACTGCAATGCAGTGGTATGATCATACTTGATTGCAGCCTCAGCCTCCCAAATAGCTAGGACTACAGGCATGTCCCACCACACCTGGCTAATGGTTTAAATATTTTTTGCAGAGATGGGGTCTCACTATGTTGCCCAGACTAATCTTGAACTCCTGGTCTTAAGCGATCCTCCCACATCAGCTTTTTTTTTTTTTTTTTTTTTTTTTTTGAGACAGAGTCTTGCTCTGTCTCCCAGGCTGGAGTGCACTGGCGCAATCTCGGCTCACTGCAAGCTCCGCCTCCCGGGTTCACACCATTCTCCTGCCTCAGCCTCCCAAGTAGCTGGGACTATAGGCGCCCGCCACCTCGCCTGGCTAATTTTTTGTACCCTTTTTTTTTTTTTAGTAGAGACAGGGTTTCACCATGTTAGCCAGGATGGTCTCCATCTGCTGACTTCGTGATCCACCCGCCTCAGCCTCCCAAAGTGCTGGGATTACAGGCGTGAGCCACTGCGCCCAGCCCCACATCAGCTTTTGTAAGTGCTGAGATTGGCCAAACGCAGTGGCTCATGCCTGTAACCTCAGCACTCTGGGAGGCCAAGGCAGGCAGATCACTTGAGGTCAGGAGTTCAAGACAAGCCTGGACAATATGGCAAAACTGCATCTGTATTAAAAATACAAAAATTAGCTGGGTGTGGTGGTGGGTGCCTATAGTCCCAGCCACTTGGGAGGCTGAGGAATGAGAATCACTTAAACCCAGGAGGTGGAGGCTGCAGTGAGCTGAGATCATGCCACTGCACTCTAGCCTGGGTGACAGAGTAAGACTCTGCCTGAAAAAAAAAAAAAATGCTGGATGCTGGGATTACAGGCATGAGCCATAACGTTCAGCCCTATAACAAATATTAACTTGAAATCGTAAAATAACCTGTACATCAATACATACATTATACGATGTATACTGGCCAAGTGTGGTGGCTCACAAGCACTTTAGGAGGCCAAGGCAAGTGGATCACCTGATGTCAGGAGTTCAAGATTAGCCTCGCCGACATGGTGAAACCCCATCTTTACTAAAAATACAAAAATTAGCCAAGCATGGTGGTGGGTGCCTGTGATCCCAGCTACTCAGGAGGCTGTAGCAGGAGAATCACTTGAATTCGGGAGGTGGAGTTTGCAATGAGCCGAGCTCTTGCCACTGCACTCCAGCCTGGGCAACAGAATGAGACTCTGTCTTAAAAAAAAAAAAAAAAAAGTGCTAGGTGCTGAGATGACAGGCATGAGCCACGGCGCCCAGCCCTATAACAAATAAATGTTATTAACTTGAACTTGTAAAATAACCTGTATACCAATACATACATTATAAATTGTGTACCAATAAAAATAAAATGCCTGCCAGGCACAGTGGCTCATGCCTGTAATCCCAGCACTTTTGGAGGCCTAGGAGGGGGCAGATCACTTGAGGTCAGGAGTTCAAGACCAGCCTTGAGGCCGAGCGCAGTGGCTCATGCCTGTAATCCCAGCAATTTGGGAGGCTGAGGTGAGTAGATCACAAGGTCAGGAGTTCAAGATCAGCCTTGCCAACATGGTGAAACCCCACCTGTACTAAAAATACAAGAAATTATCTGGGCATGGTGGTGCATGCCTATAATCCCAGCTACTCGGGAGGCGGAGTTTGCAGTGAGCCGAGATCTCACCACTGCACTCCAGCCTGGGCGACAAGAGTGAAACTCCATCTCAAAAAAAAAAAAAGAAAAGAAAAGAAAGAAAGAAAAAACACACAAACAGCAAGTTGTTCCATAAACCTGTGCCCAAGAGCTTAAAGGACATCCCCTCCCATCATCCTGGGACAAAGAGATGAATTGGAATCCCACCGCCCCCACCCCCCTGCCACACACACACATCCTTTATAAGCCACATGGCTTTGGGCAAGCCACTCACTTCTCAGCTTCAATGTCCTCATCTGGACAGGGAGCGATAGCTCACCCCTGCTTCATGGGGTGCTGCTAGAACTCAGTGCAGTCACATGGAAGAAGCGCTCAGTGTGCATGCCCGTCACAGCACACAGTAAGTACTGGCTCCACCAATGCTGGTTCCTGGCCTGGGCTGTCATGGCCCTAACCCAGAGCCGCCTCCTAGTCTGTGAAAGAGGAGAGCAAGCCACTGAGGTGCGTGGCAGGCCTCAGCTCCCTCTCACCCACACTCCCTGCCCCAACGGGAGTGGAGCCAAGGGGTTCTGCCTCCCAGGAATGGACGTGTCTCTGGGGAGCTGACTTTTGGCACCAGCTAGCACCCAGCCCACCGGCATTATCACCCACAGAAGAATGAGGCCCCATCTCCCCATCCTGCAGGGCGGCACCTGCTGCCTGCATTCCATTCCCACGGCGCTCTGCACCTCCCAGCCTCCATTCCCACCCCCACCTGTCTCCCTGTCCCCCGTTCTTCTGCTGAGCCTCCGACCAGGTCTGAGACCCATGGGAACCCACACTCCAATCCAGGCAGCCCCGCTGGAGGCAGGGGGTGGGTGAGGCCAACTCTGTCTCAAGTTCTCTTCTCTCTGGGTCTGGGCCACAGATGGCGGGTCCAAGCTGGCATGGGTGACTGATGGTTGTAAGTCGTAAGTCGTCTGGCCCAGAACTGTGCACAGCACGAGGCAGATGCTGGAAGTGTGTGAGGAAGGAATTTTCCCTTTCCCCCGCAGGTGCATGAAGAAAGGAGAGCCCACCACATGGGCAGTCAGAAGGTGAACAGGCCTGGAGGGTGGCTTCACCTCACAGTTCAGTATGGGGCAGGGAGTGGGTAGGTGGGAGACAGGGCAGGGGGCAGCCGTGTGGAGCATTTGGGACCACAGAACATCTAAGCCAGAGGACCCCCAAAGGTGAGTCCTAGCCTCTTCTAAGGCGAGGAAGCTGAGGCCCAGGGAAGTCAGGCGAGTGGCCCAAAGTCCGCCAGCCATTAGGAGTCAGAGACCCCTCTCAAATCAAACTCAGACCTTCTGGCTCCTGCTCCAGTATTCTTTTTTTTTTTTTTTTTTTTGAGACAGAGTCTCTCCCTGTCACCCAGGCTGGAGTGCAGTGGCGCAATCTCAGCTCACTGCAACCTCTACCTCCTGGATTCAAGCGATTCTCCTGCTTCAGCCTCCTGGGTAGCTGGGATTACAGGTGCCTGCCACCACGCTTGGCTCATTTTTTATATTTTTGGTAGAGACGGGGTTTCACCATGTTGGCCAGGCTGGTCTCGAACTCCTGACCTCAAGTGATCTGCCCACTTCAACCTCCCAAAGTGCTGGAATTACAGGCTGAGTCACCACGCCTGGTTCTGCTTCAGTATTCTTTACCAACCCCATCTCTCCCTCTATTTAATTCAGTGGGTACATGACGTGAGCTACCATGCTGGGCATGAAGGAAAACTACTCCCCACCTTCAAGCAACTCGTGCTAGATGGGGGGCCAGAGGAGAGGTCATGAGCAGTGTTCTAGAGGGACTGGAGCCGCGCAGAGCGGGCCCTGGGAGGTTTCTGGGAGGAGGAGTTTGAGCAGGTCCTGAAGATAGGCAGGGCACAGTGGAAGGAAAGGTGCTGTGGACACTGGAAGCGAAGGACTGGAGCACAGGCATATTCCTGAAGACCATGGGAAAACAATTTTTTTTTTTTAAACTGACCTTGGTCTTAAACCTTTTTAAGAGGCTGTTTTCAGGCCAGGCGCAGTGGCTTGCGCCTGTAATCCCAGCACTTTGGGAGGCCAAGGCAGGCAGATCATGAGGTCAGGAGAGGAAGACCATCCTAGCTAACGTGGTGAAACCCCGTCTCTACTAAAAATACAAAAAAAAATTAGGAGGGGCGGTGGGCACCTGTAGTCCCAGCTACTCAGGAGGCTGAGGCAGGAGAATGGCGTGAACCTGGGAGGCAGAGGTTGCAGTGAGCCAAGATCGCGCCACTGCACTCCAGCCTGGGCAACAGAGCAGGACTCTGTCCACCCCCCCAAAAAAAAAGACTAAGGTCAGGAAGCCGAAAGGGCCTGAATCAAGTACCCAGCCCTGGGCACTCTCCCAGCAGCCATTCTCTAGGCTTTGGGGTCCTGGCAGCCTCTGGGTGGCATGAGGTGTGGGACAGCAGGCCCAGGCCCCCTCCTGCCGCTCCTCTAGCAGGCTCTGAACACACCCTTCCTGTTGTGACAATTCTATTCTCTGTGCAACTGGTTCCAGCCCCTGGCTCAGGTT
The DNA here is from genome assembly GCF_001698545.2 of Rhinopithecus bieti. Lineage (NCBI taxonomy): Eukaryota > Metazoa > Chordata > Mammalia > Primates > Cercopithecidae > Rhinopithecus > Rhinopithecus bieti. The sequence continues at coordinate 384,921 of NW_016814226.1, forward strand.
TCAGATTGCGGCACGTGCACTCATTAAGGCTGATGGCAGTATCATGTGGGCACCGGGGAGAGCCTGCCTGCCTGCCAAGCCCGGCCTGGGTTAATTACAGGTCACGGCATTCCTGCTGTGTGCCCAGACAGTGGGCAGCCAGGCTAGGACCAGGCCTGTGACACAGCCACCTACCACTCATTTGCACAGCTGGTGGGTTAGTCAATTGCCCATGGGGGCAAACGCTGAACTGGGCACGCAGGGAGGGTCCCAGTGACTGCCACCCAACTAATTCCCTCCACAGTGGCCGGCCGCACGCTCAGTGTTTTATACACGGCACCTCAGGTTTCCTCACAATCTCCCCACTTTGCAGTTAGGGAAACTGAGACTCAAAGAGATAAAGGTCATGTAGCTCTCGTGTGGCTTCAAAGTCACGCCCTTCTCACACCCACGAGCACTGGCCTTGGAGCCAGACTGGATGTCTGCAGCATGTTTCCAGAGCTTGCTCTGTGATGCCCTTGCCCACTGAGCCCCCATGCCCTCTCCGTCTCTGTGCTTCGGTTCCTGCAGCTCCCGCCACCTGCCAGCATGCCCATCTGGCAGATGGTGCTCCTTCCTGGAGATCCCTAAACGCAGCATCCCTTTCTGAGGAGCAAAGGCACCCCATGACCTGCTGTCTTTGTCAAACTGCAGTTAGGTAGCTTTGCTTTTTTTTTTTTTTTTTGAGATGGAGTCTCACTCTGCCGCCCAGGCTGGAGTGCAGTGGTGCAATCTCGGTTCACTGCAACCTCCACCTTCCAAGTTCAAGTGATTCTCCTGCCTCAGCCTCCCGAGTAGCTGTGATTACAGGCATGCACCATGGCACCCGGCTACTTTTTGTATTTTTAGTGGAGAGGGGATGTTTCACCATGTTGGTCAGGCTGGTCTCGAACTCCTAACCTCAAATGATCCACCCGCCTCGGCCTCCCAAAGTGCCGGGATTACAGGCGTGGGTGACCACACCCGGCCACCCCTTATTCTTTATATGCTATATTAGGGTGGTACCTTTACAATTGATGAGCCAATATTGACACATTATTATGAATTCAAGTCCACAGTTTACATTAGGGTTCATTGTTTGTGTTGTATAGTTTGTGAGTTTTGATCCATGTGTAACTACATCATACATAGTAGTTTACCCTAAAAGTCCCCTGTGCCTCATGTTTTCATCTCTCCCTCTTCGCTCCCAAGCCCCTGGCAACCACCAATCTTTTTACCATCTCCATAGTTTTGCCTTTTCCAAAATGTCCCACAGTTGGAATCATAGTATTCGTAGCTTTTCAACTTGCTTCTTTCACTGGGTGATATGCATTTAAGTTTCCTCCATGTCTTTTCCTTTCTTTTTGAGACTCAATCTCTCTCTATCGCCCAGGCTGGAGTGCAGTGACACCATCTCAGCTCACTGCAACCTCCGCCTCCTGGGTTCAAGCGATTCTCCTGCCTCAGCCTCCTGAGTAGCTGGGATTACAGGCGCCCACCACCACACCCGGCTCATTTTTATACTTTTAGTAGAGATGGGTTTTCGCCATGTTGGCCAGGCTGGTCTCAAACTCCTGACCTCAGGTGATTTGCCCACCTGGGCCTCCCAAAGTGCTGGGATTACAGGCGTGGGCCACCATGCCTGGCCTAATTTTTGTATTTTTAGTAGAGATGGGGTTTTACCATGTTGGCCAGGCTGGTCTCGAACCCCTGACCTCAAATGATTGGCCTGCCTCAGCCTTCCAAAGTGCTGGAATTACAGGCGTGAGCCACCACACCCAGCCTAATTTTTGTATTTTTAGTAGAGACGGTGTTTTACCATGTTGGCCAGGCTGGTCTCGAACCCCTGACCTCAAATGATTGGCCTGCCTCAGCCTTCCAAAGTGCTGGAATTACAGGCGTGAGCCACCACACCCAGCCTAATTTTTGTATTTTTAGTAGAGACGGTGTTTTACCATGTTGGCCAGGCTGGTCTCGAACCCCTGACCTCAAATGATTGGCCTGCCTCAGCCTTCCAAAGTGCTGGAATTACAGGCGTGAGCCACCACACCCAGCCTAATTTTTGTATTTTTAGTAGAGACGGTGTTTTACCATGTTGGCCAGGCTGGTCTCGAACCCCTGACCTCAAATGATTGGCCTGCCTCAGCCTTCCAAAGTGCTGGAATTACAGGCGTGAGCCACCACACCCAGCCTAATTTTTGTATTTTTAGTAGAGACAGTGTTTTACCATGTTGGCCAGGCTGGTCGCGAACCCCTGACCTCAAATGATCGGCTTGCCTTGCCCTCCCAAAGTGCCAGGATCACAGGCATGAGCCACAGCGCACAGCCTCCTCCATGTCTTTTCACAGCTTAATAGTTCTTTTCTTTTTTTGAGCCAGGTTCTTGCTCTATCACCCAGGCTGGAGTGCAGGGGTGCGATCTTGGCTCACTGCAGCCTGGAACACCTGGACTAAAGCAATCCTCCCTCCCCAGCCCCTCAAGTAGCTGGGGCTACAGGCACACACTGCCACATCAGGCTAATTTTTCTATTTTTTCGTAGAGACAGAGTTTCACCCTGTTGGCCAGGCTGGCCTATCCAGCCTGGGTGCTATTCAAAGCCTGAAATGTCAAGGGGAGGCAGAGGACAGTGGCAGGGGCTACGTCAGAAGATGGCTGAAAGCCTCAGGGAAATGTTTTGTTTTGTTTTGTTTTTGTTTTTGAGATGGAGTCTCACTCTGTTACCCAGACTGGACTGCAGTGGCGCGATCTCGGCTCACTGCAGGCTCTGCCTCCCTGGTTCATGCTATTCTCCTACCTCAGCCTCCCAAGTAGCTGGGACCACAGGCGCCCGTCACCACACCCAGCTAATTTTTTTGTATTTTTTTAGTAGAGACGGGGTTTTACCATGTTAGCCAGGATGGTCTCGATCTCCTGACCTCGTGATCCGTCCGCCTCAGCCTCCCAAAGTGCTAGGATTACAGGCGTGAGCCACCATGCCTGGCCAGAAATGTGTTTTAATTGGGTGGATTGAGCAGGAGTTCAGCAGGTGAGGGAAAGGAGAGGGGACACACATATCGGAAACAGGTATGGCATGAGCTGTGGCTCTGGGGCAAGATGGTGAGGAGCACAGGGACACCTGAAGGTTCAGTGCCTGTAGTTGGGAAGGCCACTCCAGGCCGAGGGATGGGGCCGAGCCAGGTGTAGATTGGGGGCTGATACCCCAAGGACTCTCCCATGATGAAGGGATTCCTGGACAGCTGTTAGTCAGAATTTTCCAGCTACCCTCCTGTCTCCTTTCTTTCCCAAAGCCTTTCTGCTTGGGCTCACTTGCCCAAATGTGCCAAATATGAGACATGGCACCCTCCAGGCTGGAAGTGGATGTCCTGTCACCACAACACACCCCTCACCTTATGGCTGTGACTCAGCCTTCTTCCAGCCCAGGGTTCTGCCAGCCCCAAGCTCACCCTCCCTTAGCATTGGCCCATGTTCCAGCTCCACCAGCTGGGCTGTTCTTCCCCCCAAGCCAGCAGGTGGTGGGCAGGGTCTGAAAACTGCCTGCCCGGGAAACCATGGGAGGGGAGGGGCAGCACCCAATGGCAGGTATGCCTTCATGGCTGCTAACAATAGCAGGAAAGCAACCAGACCCAGGCACAGGTGTGCAAACTTGGTCACCTGGGAGGTAGGAATAGCCATTACCCTCATGTCACCATCTGCAAGGAAATAGAGAGGTGAAGGAGCCAACCTGAGCTCACACAGCCAGTTAGGTGGGCAGGGAGTGCCTCCACGGACTCCTAATTCCAGAGCTCAGGCTTTTTAGCTGGAGGTGTCTAGCACCGTTCTGCACACTGGGGCTACTGAGGGTACTGTGATGACAAGCTCCTGCCCTCATGGGGCAGCCCTGCTCAGTGGGGAGAAACATTCAACAAAACAACAAGTGAGCAGAAATTCCTTCTCAGGGCCACGGAGCTCGGCCTGTCCTCGCCCTGGCTGCTCCGTGCCATTCAGTTCCCAGGCTGGTGCTGTCTTTCCCCGTCCCAGAAGTCCCAGGGCAAAATCTGGGTCTCCCCTGAAAACTGGGTCAGTGCAACACATGGCCTTCAGCTGAGGGCACTCAGAGGCAGAAAGGTCATCTTTTCCATGTGTCCCTTCTATGCACCCCCTGGGGGGAATCCAGCCTCTGCTTGAACTTGCCCTTGATGGGAGACTCATTACCTCACAAAATGAACCATGCTATACCCAAGCAATGTCGTTTTTTTTTTTGAGACGGAGTCTGGCTCTGTCGCCCAGGCTGGAGTGCAGTGGCCAGATCTCAGCTCACTGCAAGCTCCGCCTCCCGGGTTCACACCATTCTCCTGCCTCAGCCTCTCCTGCCTCTCCTGTAGGACTACAGGTACCGCCACCGCGCCCGGCTAGTTTTTTTTTTTTGTATTTTTAGTAGAGACGGGGTTTCACTGAGTTAGCCAGGATGGTCTCGATCTCCTGACCTCATGATCCACCCGTCTCGGCCTCCCAAAGTGCTGGGATTACAGGCTTGAGCCACCGCGCCCGGCTACCCAGGCAATGTTAATGGAGACATCCCCTGGCCCCTAACATTCAGCTAAGCATGGTAGCTCATGCCTGTAATCTTGGTACATTGGGAGGTTGAGGTGGCCGAGGATTCGCTTGAGTCCAGGAGTTNCTCACTGCAAGCTCCGCCTTCCAGGTTCACACCATTCTCCTGCCTCAGCCCCCGCCCAGCAGCTGGGACTACAGGTGCACGCCTCCATGCCCGGCTAATTTTTTTGTATTTTTAGTAGAGACAGGGTTTCACCATGTTAGCTAGGATGGTTTCAATCTCCTGACCTCGTGATCCGCCCACCTTGGCCTCCCAAAGTGCTGAGATTACAGGCGTCAGCCACCGTGCCTGGCAAGAGATGAGCCCATTTTTAACCCTTCCTATTGCCCTGACACCTCAACATCCCCACACACAGGCTGACAGCACCCCACCCTGGCAGCCAGGCAGCCCTGTGGAATAAGCGGGGTCCCTGCCCCAGGTTCCCTTCCAGCCTTCCCCTGAGGGTCACCCAGTCACTTTGAAGCACACTGGCGAGACCTGCTCACGTCTCTGACTCGTGCCCTCCGCCCTGACCCCCAGGAAAGGCCCTTGCCTACGGGACCTCAGGCCCTCATGCTCTCTTGGCCCTGCACCTGCTAGATGGGCCCGCTCCCTGTGGTCTCCTCCCATCCAGCCCCCTACATGGGGGCCAGCCTTCCTCTCTGGGGCCTGTGAGTGTCATTGAGCCCTTCACCTACACCTCTCTGAGTGTGATTTCTGCGGCTGTGCTGGAAAGACCCCAAAAGACCAAAGGGGCTTCCCTGTCTCCAGCACTCCCTCCCTCCGTGGAGCCAGCACCCCTCACCCATTCCTTCTGTGCTCTGCTCCTCACTCGGCCCCCAGAAACACACACGTCATGAATTGCCCCTCATCACCTAACAGCCTCTGAAATCCTTTGTGTTACACCTAACTCATTCCTTCTTTTTTTTTTTTTTGAGACCGGAGTCTCGCTCTGTCGCCCAGGCTGGAGTGCAGTGGCCAAATCTCAGCTCACTGCAAGCTCCGCCTCCCGGGTTTACGCCATTCTCCTGCCTCAGCCTCCCAAGTAGCTGGGACCACAGGCGCCCGCCACCTCGCCCAGCTAGTTTTTTGTATTTTTTAGTAGAGACGGGGTTTCACCATGTTAGCCAGGATGGTCTCGATCTCCTGACCTCGTGATCCGCCCGCCTCGGCCTCCCAAAGTGCTGGGATTACAGGCTTGAGCCACCACGCCCCACCACTCATTCCTTCTTGAGACTAAATGTCCTTGATTTCTGAATCATCCCTCGCCCGCCAGCTGCTCTCCCTCCATTTTTGCTGCTCTGACATTGTCCATAAATACTTTGACAAGTGACCAGCGTTGCCTGAGCATGGAGAACAGAACTCGGCCCTTGCCCTCCAGTTCCTCCTTATCTCAGCCTGGGGATGGATGCAAAGACCCAGGCAATAGGAGCGACACAGCAGGAGGGCAAGGACCATCCCACATGAGTAGATGGCCTAGTTCCCACAGTCGTTCAGCCATCACCTATCAGTGCTGCAAGCGTGTCAGGCTGGGACCAGGCAGGGGCATGCGTAGCTGGAGGCTGTGCCGGGGAGAAAGCACAGAGGCACATGCCTGACCTGGATCATCTCAGGGATATAAGTGCTTTGGAGAAAACGGAAAAAGGTGGTAAGAAAGTGGGGCTAGAGGGACCACCAGGAGAGCCTCTCTGGACCAGGCATAGTGGCTGACGCCTGCAATCCCAGCACTTTGGGAGGCTGAGGGCAGGTGGATCACCTGAGGTCAGGAGTTCGAGACCAGCCTGACCAACATGGTAAAACCCCGTCTCTACTAAAAACACAAAAATTAGCCGGGTGTGGTGGTGGGTGCCTATAATCCCAGCTCCTCAGGAGGCTAAGACAGGAGAATTGCTTGAACCCGGGAGGCAGAGGTTACAGTGAGCCAAGATCATGCCACTGTACTCCAGCCTGGGTGACAGAGTGAGGCTCAGTCTCCAAAAAAAAAAAAAAAAAAAAAAAAAAGGAGAGCCTCTCTGGGAAGGTGGAAGACAGGAAAGGCTGCTCCAAGTGATGAAAGGCCTGCAGAGATGTGGGAAGAGAATTCTAGTAGAGGGGCCTGCCATGCAAAGGCCCTGAGGCAGGGAGGGGCATGGCGCTTGAAAATTGCTGTGTCTCCAGCAAAACCAGCAAGGGCAGAAGTGGGGGGTGGAGGGGGAGGCCAGAGAGGCGAGGAACTTGAGTTTATTTATGTTCCAGGGGAGGCCTTTGGAGGGCATTAGGGCTCTGATAGAATCTGATTTATGCTTTAAAATGTAAGAGAGGTTGGGCGTGGTGACTCAGGCCTGTAATCCCAGCTCTTTGGGAGGCTGAGATGAGAAGATCGCTGGAGCCCAGGAGTTACAGACCACCCTGGGCAACATAACAAGACCCCCATCTCTAATATTTTTTTAAATAATAATAAAATAGAAGAGAAAGAAGAGACCAGTGGAGACTAGAGTCACCAGGAAAGGCTTCATGGAAGAGGCAATGATGCCTTCTTGAAACCACAGAATTAGAGAGGAGTCATTATTTCCTATGAGCAGTACAAAAATCACCCCTTTAAAAATGCGGCTGGGCATGGTGGCTCCTGCCTGTAATCCTATGGGAGGTCAAGGTGGGTGGATCATGCGAGCCCAGGAGTTTGTTTGTTTTTTGTTTTGTTTTTGTTTTTTTAGACGGAGCCTCACTCTGTTGCCCAGGCTGGAGTACAGTGGCGCAATCTTGGCTCACTGCAAGCTCCGCCTCCCGGGTTCACGCCATTCTCCTGCCTCAGCCTCCTGAGTAGCTGGGACTACAGGCGCCTGCCACCACACCCAGCTAATTTTTTGTGTTTTTAGTAGAGACGGGGTTTCACCGTGTTAGCCATGATGGTCTCGATCTCACAATCTGCCTACCTCAGGCTCCCAAAGTGCTGGGATTACAGGCGTGAGCCACCACGCCCGCCTGAACTCAGGAGTTTGAAACCAGCCTGGGCAACATGGCGAAACCCTATCTCTACAAAAAATACAAAAAAATTAGCCGGGCATGGTGGCACATGCCTGTAGTTCTAGCTACTCAGGAGGCAGAAGTGGGAGGATCACCTGAGCCTGGAAGGTTGAGGCTGCAGTGAGCTGTGATTGTGCCACTGCACTCCAGCCTAGGTGATGGAGTAAGACCCTGTCTCAAGAAAAATAAAAAATAAATATCAAAACGGTTTATCCCACAAAGGTATACAAATGGCCAATAAGCATATGAAAAGATACTCAACATCATTAGCTGTCAGAAAAAAATGCAAATCAAAACCATAATGAGATACCACTTCAGGGGAACAGTGGTTCACATTTATAATCCCAGCACTTTGGGAGGTCAAGGCAGGCTAATTGCTTGAGGCCAGGAGTTCAAGACCAGCCTGGGCAACATGGTGAGATGCTGTCGCTGCACAAAAAATAAAAAATTAGCAGCCGGGCACGGTGGCTCATGCCTGTAATCCCAGCACTTTGGGAGGCTGAGACAGGTCAGGAGTTCAAGACCAGCTTGGCCAACTTAGTGAAACCGTCTCTACTAAAAATACAAAAGTTAGCCACATGTGGTGGCGGGTGCCTGTAATCCCAACTACTTAGGAGGCTGAGGCAGGAGAATCGCTTGAACCCAGAAGGCAGAAGTTGCAGTGAGCCGAGACCACAGCATTGCACTCCAGCCTGGGTGACAGAGTAAGACTCTGTTTCAAAAAATAAAATAAAATAAAATAAAAATTAGCAGAGTGTGGTGGCATGCACCTGTAATCCCAGCTACTTGGGAGGCTGAGGTGGGAGGATCACCCCAGGAGGTGAAGGCTGCAGTGAGCTGTGATCATACCACTGCACTCCAGCCTGGACAACAGAGCGAGACCCTGTCTCAAAAAAAAAGAGCTATCAGGCTGGGCACGGTGGCTCACGCCTGTAATCTCAGCACTTTGGGAGGCCGAGGCAGGTGGATCACAAGGTCAGGAGTTCAAGACCAGCCTGGCCAAGATGGTGAAACCCTCTCTACTAAAAATACAAAGATTATTTTGCCGGGTGTGGTGGCGGGTGCCTGTAATCCCGGCTGAGACAGGAGAATCACTGGAACCCGGGAGGTGGAGGTTGCTGTGAACCGAGATGACGCCATTGCACTCCAGCCTGGGCAACAGAGCAAGACTCTGTCTCAAAAAAACAAAAAGAAAGTTCTGATTTCATTTTAACTAGTACAAGGTGCAGGAAGAGAAGCTGCCCGGTGACCTTCTTGCTATTCAGCCATGGCCTCGAGGCAGCATTATTCATAACCATGAGTAGCCTGGCCTCTCTGAACAGCTCCTGAAAAGCACTTTTGTTACTGTAGCTTTGCAGTTTACCTCCTTCTATGTTCAGGGCTCAAACCCCGTTTAACACACGCCCCCTACTGGGCCACTGAGAACTGCTCGTCTCTGCAGGTCCCCCTCCACCCGGTGTGCAGGCTCCCTGTGCGCAACTCCCCTCCTCCCGTCTCCAGGGCCCAGACTGAGTTCACATTCTGGTCTGCACTGCCAGATCTCCCTCCAGCCTCTCACCAGTTCCGTCATCCTCTGATCTGCCCCAGAGGCACACCTCTAAGAACACTAATGCCATCGCTCAAAAACATTTGGCTGGAAGCTGGGCATGGTGGCTTATGCGTGTAATCCCAGCACTTTGGGAGGTGGAGGACGGCAGATCACTTGAGGTCTGGAGTTCAAGAACACCTTGGCCAACATGGTGAAACTCCGTCTCTACTAAAAATACAAAACTAGGTTGGGCGCAGTGGCTCACGCCTGTAATCCCAGCACTTTGGGAGGCCGAGGCGGGCGGATCATGAGTTCAGGAGATTGAGACCATCCTGGCTAATATGGTGAAACCCCATCTCTGCTAAAAACACAAAAAAAATTAGCCAGGCATGGTGGTAGACGCCTGTAGTCCCAGGTACTCAGGAGGCTGAGGCAGGAGAATGGCATGAACCTGGGAGGCGGAGCTTGTAGTGAGCTAAGATCATGCCACTGCACTCCAGCCTAGGTGACAGAGCGAGACCCCGTCTCAAAACAAAACAAAACCGGCCAGGCATGGCGGCACATGCCTGTAATCCCAGCTACTTGGGAGGTTGAGGCGTGACAATCACTTGAACCCAGGAGGCAAAGATTGCTGTGAGCCGAGATCGCACCACTAGCCTGGGCAACAGAGTGAGACTCCATCTCAAAAAGAAAAGAAAAAAAAGAAAAGAAAGGAGGGAAGGGAAGGGAGGGGTGGGGAGGGGAGAGCAGGTGAGTTAAATCAGGGGTCGGGGGGGAAGGTTGGCCAAGTGGCAGGCAGAGTGGGCCTTGGCCTGAAGGAATGCCGTGGACCTGTAGACTTGTTCCTGCTGACAGAGCACCAGCGGCTGGGCAGGAGCATGAATGAGGTGGGTTTGCGTCTGTCACTGGAGGAGCGCTCCTAATGCTTCTCAGGACAAAAGCAGGAGGCTGCCATTGTTCACAGGGTGTGAGATCTAATATGGTTCAGGCTGGGGCAAATCAGTGAAGATCAAAATCCCTCATCTTCCACAATGAGGGACTGGAATCAAAGGTGGATACGCTTCCGCCTGCTCATGAAGGGTCCTCACGTGCCCCAGGGCCCTCCGCTGGGGTACAGTTCACATTAGGTGACACACAAACAGCCTGAGGGTGCCTGGTCACTGAGCAGCTACAGACGCTGTGCGTTACCGGCAGGCAGGGCCCTACAGGAGACCTTGGCCTCCCCAGACCACAGGGGCTGCAGGGCTGCTGCGGGGAGTGGGCCAGGCAGCCGCAGCACAGCTGGGAATGGCTCCAGAGGGGAGGGTGGAGAGTGCGCTGGCCCCTGGGGGGACTCAGAGAGGAGTTGTGTGTGTTTGGCGCTGGTGGATGTGGTGTGTGGCAGTGTGAGCCAACAGGCCAATGGGCGGCAAGCATAGGAGGCTTTATGGAGTGCCCTGAAGAACCACTGTGTGGAGGGGAAATGGCCCCTGTGAGGAAAGTCCCAGCAGCTAGTGGAGCGCAACCAGATGCGGGCCCAGACTGGTGGGGTCTCCCCGGGAGTCCAGGTGGGAGGCAGAGGAGGAAAAGGGAGACAGTGAGAAGTTTGTCACCAGGCCCTCACTAATACTCGGGGAGCAGCCCGTGTGCAAAGGAGGTGAAGGATGGTGGTTTTGTTTTGTTTTTTGTTTTGTTTTGTTTGAGATGGAGTCTTGCTCCATTGTCCAGGCTGGAGTGCAGTGGTGTGATCTGGGCTCACTGCAACCTCTGCCTCCTGGGTTCAAGTGATTCTTCTGTCTCAGCCTCCCACGTAGCTGGGATTACAGGCATGAACCACCACACCAGCTAATTTTTACCAGCGAATTTTTGTATTTTTAGTAGAGATGGGGGTTTCACCATGTTGGCCAGGCTGGTCTCAAACTCCTGACCTCAGGTGATCCACTCACCTCACCCTCCCAAAGTGCTGGGACTACAGGCGTGAGCCACTGTGCCCAGTCGAGGATGGGTTTATATTGGGAAAAACCAAGCCTATCAAACTTGGTGAAAACGATGACAGGATGCAACCTTCTGGCCTGGGACCCACCCCAACAAGTGGGTGGGGGCTGAGAAGAAAACAGTAACAGCTCCTGGACAGCTCCCAGCAGGGCTCACTGCTCCGTCCCAGCCTAGCGCTGAGTGGGGCTGTTCCTGGCCCGACAGCCTCCTGAGACCGGCTGCCAACACCGCACCCTTCCCACCCGTGTCCTGGAAGTGCTCAGAGGAAACATCTGCCCAGAACATGACATCACTAATGAGACAGTCACTATATGACATAAATCCACTTAGCACAGCCTCACCTTCACCTAGCAACTGGGTCACCAGCAAACTAACCACTTGGTGTGACTCCTCCATTAGGACTATGTGGCCCAGGAGCCTCAGAGGCCAACGTTGCCAACCAGGGACTCCACCCTTCTCCCAGAGAGAGGCAAAAACAAAACAATGTAACTGAGAACCCAGCGGAAGAGCTGGGAACAGTTAACAGGGTGTCTTTCACCTCTGTGTGTAGGAGCCGAGGAGGAGCCGCCAATCACACAGAGGACGCCCCCTCCTGGGCAGTAAGAGGGCTCACATGAGGCAGGCGGGCAGGGTCCCCTGTGGGGTGGCATTGGCTGTCTCTGAGGCAAACAGAACTCCCCCTGGCCTTTTTTTTTTTGACAGAGTTTCGCTCTTATTGCCCAGGCTTGGCGCAATCTCGGCTGACCACAACCTCTGCCTCCTGGGTTCAAGAGATTCTCCTGCCTCAGCCTCCAGGCTAATTTTTGTATTTTTAGTAGAGAAGAGGTTTCACCATGTTGGCCAGGCTGGTCTCGAACTCCTGACCTCAGGTGATCCACCCTCCTCAGCCTCCCAAAGTGCTGGGATTACAGGCATGAGCCACTGCGCCCGGCCACAGAACTCCCCATTTTATACAGTGGGAAACAAAGGCGCAATGACCCTGGGGACAGGCTTGGGAAACAGCTGATAAACAGCAGAGCCAGGCCACAAGGCCAAGTCTGACTCAGGGGCTCCATCCCACACCCGCTATCAACAGCAAACACATTAAAACTAAATGCCACGGCTGGGCGCAGTGGCTCATACCTGTATTCCCAGCACTCTGGGAGGCTGAGGCAGGCGAATCACCTAAGGTTAGGAGTTCGAGACCAGCCTGGCCAACATGGTGAAGCCCCGTCTCTACAAAAAATACAAAAATTAGCCAGTAATGGTGGTATACATCTGTAATCCCAGCTACTTGGGAAGCTAAGGCACGAGAATCGCTTGAACCCGAGAGGCAGAGGTTGCAGTGAGCTGAGGTCTCGCCACTGCACTCCAGCCTGCTGGGCGACTGTCTCAAAAAACAAAACAAAACAAAACTTAAACACCAGGGAACACACACAACACACATACCAATAAGATCATGAAGACGGAGCAGCTGAAAAGTCCACCAATTGCAGTTTATTTGGAGTCTAGCCAAGTACCATTTGTATTATGTTTCTCTCACTTTCTATTCTACCATACGTGTTGAAAAGATCTATTTTTCCCTAATTGGCAGTGAAACGTCATTAGATATATGTAAAATATACACACACAATATGGCATGTACACTTAACACACGTCCATGCATAGGTACTGAGAGAGGTTGGGCAAGGGTTAGGGAAGACCCTTATCTGAAGGACATATACCCTTGGTGCCATTTGGGAGAACAAACTCCTGTTACTAGCATCGCAACAAAAACAGGTGGCAAGTTTTAAAGATAAACTCAAGACAGGGAGTGAAGCTTCAGCAAATACACGTTAATACGACCGTGAGTAAAAGGCCCTTCCTGGCCTGGCGTGGCGGCTCACGCCTGTAATTTCAGCACTTCGGGAGACCAAGGCAGGAGGATCACCTGAGGTCAGGAGTTTGGGACCAGCCTGGCCAACATGGTAAAATCCTGTCTCCACTAAAAATACAAAAATTAGTTGGGTGTGGTGGCGGGCGCCTGTAATCCCAGCTACTCGGGAGGCTGAGGCAGGAGAATCATGTGAACCCAGGAGGTGAAGGTTGCAGTGAGCCTAGATCTTGCCATTACACTACAGCCTGGGTGTCAAGAGTGAAACTCCACCTCAAGAAAGAAAGAAAAAGAAAGAAAGAAAGAAGGAAGGAAGGAAGGAGGGAGGGAGGG
>NW_016814226.1:398545-401551 GCF_001698545.2 Rhinopithecus bieti
GAAGGAAGGAAGGAAGGAAGGGAGGGGAAGGAAGGAAGGAAGGAAGGAAGGAAGGAAGGAAGGAAGGAAGGAAGGAAGGAAGGAAGGAAGGAAGGAAAGAAAAGAAAAGAAAAGAAAAGAAAAGAAAGAAAGAAAAGAAAAGAAAAGAAAAGAAAAAAGAAAGAAAGAAACAGCACTGTAACTCGTGCGTTATTACTCAGATGCATCTGTCCGTCTACCCGCCAACTCAGGTCCTCTCCATACACTCCTGTAAGTCACTGGGCTACCGGAAGACTGCTCGTGCAGGCTGTCTCGCAGTCATTGCTCCTCTTACAGCTCCTGGTTGCCCATGCGCTTCCCTGCAGCAAACCCAGCTGCTGATGTCATAAAAGGGACAGACGGACCTGGCTGCACTCATCTGCTTCAATTTACTACAGACTCATCCACGAAACTTAAGTGGCAGAAACAGATCTTTCTGAAGCCAGGTGTGGTGGCTCATGCCTGTAATCCCAACACTTTGGGAGGCTTAGGCAGGAGGATCGCTTGAGCCCGAGTTCGAAACCAGTCTGGCCAACATGGGGAAACTCTGTCTCTACAAAAAAAATGTTAAAAATTAGCTGGGGGTGATGGTGTGTGGCTGTGGTCCCAGCTACTCGGGAGGCTGAGCTGGGCGGATCACTTGAGCCCAGGAAGTTGAGGCTGCAGTGAGCCATGATTGCACCACGGCACTCCAGCCTGGGTGACAGGGCGAGATCCTGTCCGAAAAGAAAAAAGAAAAGAATACAGGTCTTCCTGGGATCACCTAGACAAAGGCCTTTGTAAAGATAAATTACCGAGGAATATTTCTAGTTGCCTGTTTTCTTCAAAATCACAGTCAAGTAAGCCGGACACGGTGGCTCACATCTGTAATCCCAGCACTTTGGGAGGCTGAGGTGGGCAGATCACCTGAGGTCAGGAGTTTGAGACCAGCCTGCCCAACATGGTGAAAGCCCGTCTCTACTAAAAATACAAAAATTAGCCGGGTGTGGTGGCGAGTGCCTGTAATCCCAGCTACGTGGGAGCCTGAGGTGGGAGAATTAGTACCCAGGAGGCAGAGGTTGCAGTGAGCCGAGATTGTGCCAGTGCACTCCAGCCTGAGCGACAGAGCAAAACTGTCTCAGGAAAAAAAAAAAAAAAAAAATCGCAGTCAAGGAAAAAGAAATGGAACTAAAAGAGCTGTCAGTTAAATACATTCCTCTCTCATGGCAGGACTAGTCTATAAGATTTGTTTTGTTTTTAATTTAGTGTAAAGTTTTTTTTAACGTTAAAACCCTGTGACACATCAAATTACATGCTGAAGCTGTTACTTTCTGTCAAAAAAGTGAGTTTTTAATACGAAAATTCTGCTTAGGTTAAAAATTAAAAAACAAAAAAAGCGAGTTTTATACATCCGCATGAATTGGTACATTTGCAATAGTCACACAGACTACAGAACCTTCCAAAGAAGTGCCTTCATTTATTTACAGGGCTTAGGAAAGGAAAAAAGCTCTAGAAAAGGGAAATTTCAAAATAGGGCTTCAGCAGGGGCCCAGGTAGAGTGAGTAGTTTTGATAAGGTCTGGGTGGGAGTCACTTCCAGGTGGTAAGGACGGCTCTCCCCGAGTCTCTGGATCGGCCTGCTCTGGGCCCCAGAGACTGGCCCTGACGACTTCTCAGCTCCCGGTCGGCCCCATCGCCCTGGGCCAGTTCTTCATCGTACCTGGAGACAGAAAGAGCCAGGATCACGGCAGGCTCTCTTTCAAAGGCAACAGACCAGGCTGCTGTGTGCCAAATGCAACATCACCCAGAGAAGCGACCTGAGGGGGCCCCCTGGCTCCTGCCAGCTCCCGCCCACCTCCCACCTGGCTCCAGCCCGCCTGGTGGCTTTCGCAGCCCAGCAAACGCTCCCCAAGGCCACCGTGCCTATGTGTATAACCTTGTTAAGTTGTTATTATGGACAGTGCTCTCTCCACGGAAGCTGACATTTTATACAGGTCACCAGGTCAAATTTGGCAAGGACTCCAAAGGCAACATGAATGAGGTGACACGGAACCAGCCCGGGGTAGAGAGGTGAGACTGCCTGGCTGGAAAGGCTTCACACAAGGCACCTGCAGGCTGGGGGGACTAACTCCATTCCAGATGGGAGCGGCACATGAGCACCGGCCAGGGGAGGCCAGGGCAGAGAGGCCCACAGTGCACACTCAGCTAAAGAGGCCTACAGCACACACTGCCAGTGTGACCCACGCCACCCCTCCCCATTTTCCTTTTTTTTTTTTTTTTTTTGAGATGGAGTTTCGCTCTATCGCCCAGGCTCGTATACAGTGGGGCGATCTCGGCTCACTACAACGTCTGCCTCCTGGGTTCAAACGATTCTCCTGCCTCAGCCTCCCGAGTAGCTGGGAGGACAGGCATGTGCAACCACATCCAGCTAATTTTGTATATTTAGTAGAGACAGGGTTTCCCCATGTTGGCCAAGCTGGTCTCGAACTCCTGACCTCAGGTGATCCGCCTGCCTCGGCCTCCCAAAGGGCTGGGATGACAAGTGTGAGCCATTGTGCCCGGCCCCCATTTTCTTTAACTGCCTGTTTCCCAATTAAAGTTCATGCATCCTTAGGCTGCATGCGCTAAGAAGGCAACAGTGCAGGAAACAGCCTGAGCTTTTCTGTCTGGAAGAGGTGGACGGCAGCTGCAGCTCCCCAGACGGGGCGGTCACAGCAATGGGCAAGTCCTGGGTCTTTCCCGCAGTGGCGGGGCCCTTCTCTCACGGGGTCCTGGAGCATGGTCATTGCTGCCGGCACCTATTGCAGGCAGCGGCAGGGAGCAGGCTCCGGGGAATGGGGCCGCCCCTCCACGGTGACTCACATTACCCTCCCAACTCGGGCGGCAGCATCAGGACTTGCTTCCTATGGGGGGAAACTGGGGTTCTATAGCTTTGCTCAGGGCCTAGGGTCCCACAGCCAGTCTGTGGCAGAGGTAGGATTAACCTCCAGGACTTCTTTATATATATATA
>NW_016814226.1:402170-415426 GCF_001698545.2 Rhinopithecus bieti
AAAAAAAAAAAAAGAAAAAAAAAGAAACTTCTGAGGTTAAAGAATGCATTTTCTACACTGTGCTTCTGGTGGCAAACTGGGACTGAAAGAGCAGGAGGGAAGAAAGCATTTTCTGACTACTTTTTTCTGAAATGGTCATGCAGACTGGAGTGTAGTGGTGCAATCTCGGCTCACTGCAACCTCTGTCTCCTGGGTTCAAGTGATTCTCATGCCTCGGCCTCCCAAGTAGCTGGGATTACAGGCACATGCCACCATGCCCGGCTAATTTTTTGTATTTTTGGTAGAGATAGGGCTTCATCACGTTGTCAGGCTGGTCTCGAACCCCTGAGCTCAAGCAATCTGCCTGCCTCGGTCTCCCAAAGCGCTGGGATTACAGGCATGAGCCAGAGCGCCTGGCCGCATTTTCTGACTTCTGTCTGTGAAGCAGACACCACAGACACCCAGGCTGTGCACCAGGGTGGGGCTGTCAGGACAGTGACATGGGTTTGCTTCCTCCCTGGCTCTCGAAGGAGAGACACAGCCACAGTCCCTATGACACAAGGAAGCCAGACAGGACACCCCCGGAACTCTGGAATCTGCCTGGGTGGGGGGTCCTCCAGGATGCCTCCCTGGTCCGTCTCCACAGGATCAGATACCCGACCCACTGGGGACTCCACATTCATAAATGTCGTCACTCCACTGCCCCTCCGTGTTTGCCTCAGTGGCCAGGGGCTGCAGTGACCACCTATCTGGTTCATGGCTGCCCCTAGCAGCTTGCTCAAGGTCTGGTGGATAGGAACATACTGAATGAATGGAGAAAAGGACCACACATGGTGACCAGTTTCACGGAGCACTTGTGCTGATCTGTGCGGCTCAAAAAACAAAACAAACAGAAAGGAGCATTTGGCAAGCAGCTGGCACTGGGATGTGCTGTTCCCAGGGGTGGTCTGGCCACCTACTGAGCCAACGCAGAGGAGAATCAGAGCCGAGATGGTTCTTCGAAGTTCCTGTTCTAGCAGGCTTTTCTTCTGGGTTTTCACAGAAAGAATCTAGTCACTATTAGGGTTTTTTAAAGGCTGTAAAAATACAGCCAGCAACTTCAGAACAGGGTCCTGGAGGTGGCAGATGCAAAGTGCCAGGCCTTGTGGGGCCACAGCCAATGGCGTGTCCTGGGGCACGTCAGCTGCCTCCTGCCCGCCCTGGCCTCCCAAAGTGCTGGGAGTGACCTCATGCAGCCAGTGTCCTCCACTGGATGCTGCTGGGCTCTGAGGGGTTGCTGTGGGCACACAGAGCACCTGGTATGGACGGGCGGCACCGCTCAGATGACGTGGCCCTGGCAGTCAGCACCAACTGCTACTGCTGCAGGTGGCTGCACCTGAAAATGGAGCTGAGGTTCTTTGATCATCTGAATGCCTAGGGGAAGCGAGCCCCGACTGGAAGCGTTTAGAAGCCATCAGCTCCACACAAAAGCCTTCCATTACCCCTCAGGAGCCGGGAGAGGACAGCCGGATCAGGGAGGGAGGTCACCTTGTCTCTTCAACTAAAAGCAGTGAGGCGCTGGCTTCTGCTTCTTCTTTTCTGTTTTTTTTTTGTTTTTTTCTTTTTCTTTTTTTTTTTTTTAAGGCAGAGTTTTGCTCTGTTGCCCAGGCTGGAGTGCAGTGGCACGATCTCGGCTCACTGCAACCTCCACCTCCCAGGTTCAAGCCATTCTCCTGCCCTCAGCCTCCCAAGTAGCTGGGATTACAGGTGCCCACCACCACACCTGGCTAATTTTTGTATTTTCAGTAGAGACAGGGTTTCACCATGTTGGCTGGGCTGGTCTTGAACTCATGACCTCAGGTGATCCACCTGCCTTAGCCTCCCAAAGTGCTGGGATTATAGGTATGAGCCACCATGCCTGGCCTGGCCTCTGCTTCTTAGCCTGGAGATGGTAAGTCTGGCCCTCTCCCTCAAGAAGGCCACAGGCTGGACAGGGCACAGGCTCCACACACTCCCAACAAGCCAGCCTCCCCACCACCCTTACTCAGCTGGACTGGAGAACCCCCCAAGGTCCTCATGCTACTGACAAGTCTCCCCACAACGGTCCCCACCTCTGTGCACCCTCACAGAACCCCTTGGTCCTCCAGCACAGAGGCCATCAGGACCCAGCCCCCAAGGCCACCATTGCAGTTGCCGTCCCCAACCCTGATGTTACCCTTCACCTCCCAGGCTGCCAATCCCAGTCTGACCCCATCCCCAGAATCGCCCTCTGTGGGCTCCAGAACTCTCTGCCCATCATCGCACCTGCCATTGGCCTCCACTTGTCCTTCAATCTCCGCTTCCCTTTCCTGTTCTAACGGGCTCCTGAGTCTCCTGGGAGACGCTGCTTCCCCTGCAGCTCCTGGTATGGAGGCTGCTTTCTCTTCCACCCATCGTACTCCCGGTTGGAGGGGGCCTCCTCTCTAAAACCCCCAGCTCTTTCCAGGCCTGGTCACCACAGTTACCTCCCTCCTCGCACAGTCACCTCCAGTCCTCCAGGTCACCACCCCAGATCCCTTGGAGAGCCAGGCTCCTAGTTCATGGTGGCAGGTGATGGCAATGACCAAACAGATGAAACCCCCAACTCCCTGACCTCTGGCGACCCCATCTTCTACTCCATCTCAGTCCCATCCCCAGGGAGTCCCCAAGCCTCATCACCCCTCACATTATCTCCAAGGCTCACTCCCTGACCACTGCCCCTTCTCCCAGCCTACTTCCCTAGTGCCCGACTCCAACAACCCCCCTCCCTGCGGGACTGCCACCCACCCCCGCCTTCTCCCTGTCCCCGCTGCCCTCTCTCTTGCCATCACAAGCTCCCAACCCTGGTCCCTCCCAACCCTCTGCCTTCTCTGTACCTAGGCTGGGCAGCTGACCATGGAGCGAGAGAACAGCTAATCACACACACTGACTGCTTGCCCCCGAAGTTCACAGCCACCACCCTGTAGAGGCCCCGAGGTTGCCGGCAAGCCCAGCATACTTTCCATCTAAACTCCCCTTCCACCTGCTCCTCCTGTCCCAGACAATGAGCTGGGACATGCACATCCACACCACACATCACCCACAGCAGGGGCAGGAGGCAGCTGAGCGTGGGCTCCAGAGTCCTGGGCCGGTGTTCAAATCCTCCCACCAGCAGCACCCTACCAGCTGCAAGCCTGAAGTCTCTTATGTGTGTGTGTAAATTTCACTAAATATTTCTTCCTTTGTTTTTTAAAAATTTAAATGAAACGCACAGTTTTGCTTTGACAGAAGCATGTAACTGTGATCCTAACACACCTACTCCTCCGCCTTTTACTGCCGTCTGTTTCTCTCTTTTCTGGCTCCCTCCACACCCACTCAACCGCAGTATCGATGCCAACAACAGGATGTGTGTCCTTCCACGTTTCCCAGCTCATGCATTCACATGTAAGCCACTGCACACGTCACTGTAGGTACACACAGGGGACTCTGAGGCCAATGTTTTACAGGGAATAAACTATACACCCTTTTCTGCAGTGTGTTTTTCCCAGGCAACCTCCCAAGCCCCACAGTGTAGCTCTGGGTCAATCTTTTTTTTGGTTTTTGCTTGTTTTTGAGACAGTCTCACTCTGTTGCTCAGGCTGGAGTGCAGGGGTGCAATTTGGGCTCACTGCAACCTCCGCCTCCCAGGTTCAAGCAATTCTGCTGCCTCAGCCTCCTGAGTAGCTCAGATTACAGGTGTGCACCACCATGCCCAGCTAATTTTTGTATTTTTAGTAGAGACAGGGTTTCACCATGTTGATCAGGCTGGTCTTGAACTCCTGACCTCGTGATCTGCCCGCTTCGGCCTCCCAAAGTGCTGGGTGTGAGCCACTGCAGCCAGCCAATTCAATCTTTTTTTTTTTTTTTTTGAGACAGAGTCTCGCTCTGTCGCCCAGGCTGGAGTGCAGTGACCGGATCTCAGCTCACTGCAAGCTCCGCCTCCCGGGTTTACGCCATTCTCCTGCCTCAGCCTCCCGAGTAGCAGGGACTACAGGCGCCTGCCACCTCGCCTGGCTAATTTTTTTGTGTTTTTTTAGTAGGAGACGGGGTTTCACCTGTGTTAGCCAGGATGGTCTCGATCTCCTGACCTTGTGATCCGCCCGTCTCGGCCTCCCAAAGTGCTGGGATTACAGGCTTGAGCCACCGCGCCCGGCTAATTCAATCTTTTTAAAGCCCACCTAATAGACCACAGAATGAATGAAACGTACTGTGTTCAGCCACCACACTCCTGATGGGCTCTCACTTTGTTCTCACTTTCGTCACTACAAGTATGCCATGGAACCGCCCTAAGCCTTTGTTTCCACAGCCGTGAAATGGAGCTAATAGTCTTACCTACTTCAAAATGTTATTGGGGAAAGGAATTGATACTGTGTGTAAAGCATTCTGCAGAGTTTCTGACACATGACAAGCCCTCAAAAGTTAGCTATTCCCTTCCAACTCTGCCACTCTGTAAGATAGATCTTATTATACCCTTTTTTTTTTTTTTTGTAGAGATGGGGTTTTGCCATGTTGGCCAGCCTGGTCTTGAACTCCTGACCTCAGGTGATCTGCCTGCCTCGGCCTCCCAAATGCTGGGATTACAGGCGTGAGCCACTGCACCCGGCTTATTATACCTATTTAAAGGTGGACAAACTGAGGCTCAAACAGTTGCACTGAGTTCCTCCCTGTCACCCAGCTCTATGTGGCAAAGCCAGGGAATGAGCCCCGGTGACCTGTGAGAAACAGGCACTCCATCCAGCCTGCTCCAGCTATCCCGGCAGCCAATGGGGGCCTGGCACGTGATCAGTGCACCCTACGTATGTCATAAGTAGGAGAATCCACAATGATCAAGTTTAGCACCCAAACTGCTTTTCTGGGCTGTGTGCAGTGGCTCACGCTTGTAATCTCAGCACTTTGGGAGGCCGAGGTGGGAGGATCACTTGAGGTCAGGAGTTCAAGACCAGCCTGGCCAATATGGTTAAACCCTGTCTCTACTAAAACTACAAAAATTAGCCAGGAGTGGTAACACATGCCTATAATCCCAGCTATTTGGGAGGCTGAGGCAGGAGAACTGCTTGAACCTAGGAGGTGGAGGTTGCAGTGAGCCGAGATCGTGCCACTGCAATCCAGCCTTGGCGACAGAGTGAGAATCCCTCTCAAAATAATAATAATAGCAAAATAAATAAACAAATTGCTTTTCTGCTACAACACAATCTATCCCATAATGTCATTAGTAAATGAAACGCTCTGCCCAAATAAGGGGAATCCATATATGCCCAGAAATCCGAGCTGGGCTATGGCACATGCCATTCGGAAATACAGAAGAACAAGCGCACAGTCACACACACTTACAGAATCTCGTAATTGCCGAGGACTTCCTTTGGGGGCGACTTGTTCCATTTGCAGTCTGGGATTTCGCCGTTCGGGACAGCGATGTTGAGGGTGTCATTAATCAGGTTATACTTAAGGATTCGATCGTTGGCAGTGCTGGACGTGAGAGACGGGGACGCGTTCACCTGTGAGACGAAAGACCCACGTTCCTCAGCTGTGTCTCCCGCTCTTTTGGAATGAAAACGTGCACTACAGAAGGAGATGCTAGCTGCTGCACGCTTTAGTCAAGTTTTTTTTTTCTTTTTTTTGAGACGGAGTTTCACTCTTGTTGCCCAGGCTGGAGTGTAGTGGCACGATCTTGGTTCACTGCAACCTCTGCCTCCCGGGCTCAAGCGATTCTCCTGCCTCAGACTCCCGAGTAGCTGGGATTAGAGGCACACACCACCACGCCCAGCTATTTTTTGTATTTTATTAGAGATGGGGTTTCACCATGTTGACCAGGCTGGTCTCGAACTCCTGACCTCAGGTGATCCTCCCACCTCAGCCTCCCAAAGTGCTGGGATTTCAGGCGTGAGCCACTGCACCTGGCAAATTGTTATTTAACATTGCTACTATCTAATATCGTCAGAGCACCTTGGTAGGAAGCACCTTGGTAGGAAGCACTTTGTGATCCACTTTTATTAGCTGTTCAGTGAAATATAAGTAATACTTAAGGGTAGGATTAGAATTAGGATCTACAAATCAGCAATCACACAAACATTTTGGGCCAGTGTATATCACAAACATTATCAGTGCCTACCTGTGTGACTGCTTCAGTCCTAAGTACCAAGAGCCCCCCAGGGGTTTGTCAGAATCAGCGAACCAAATGACCCTGCCCAAGCAGCAGTGTGGGTTTAAGTAAAAAGCAACGGGCCCCCTTTTCGCCAAGAGAGTAATATCTCATCAGTAAAGCAGCATTCCGAGTCAAATGATGAATCCTTTCAACACATGGAAAGGTGGTCCCATAAGGCCTCGGAGAAGCTAAACAATGTCACAAAATCCACACATTAAAATGGAGACATTCACTTTGTTCTGTGGAGAGTCCCATAGGCCCTCAGTCACTACTTTTTTTTTTTTTTTTTTGATATGGAGTCTTACTCTGTCGCCCAGGCTGGAGTGCAGTGGCACGATCTCAGCTCACGGCAACCTCTACCTCCTGGGTTCAAGCAATTCTCCTGCCTCAGCCTCCTGAGTAGCTGGGATTACAGGCGTCCACCACCACGCCTGGCTAATACTTGTATTTTTAGTACAGACAGGGTTTCACCATGTTGGTCAGGCTGGTCTCGAACCCCTGACCTCAGGGGATCTGCCTGCCTCGGCCTCCCAAAGTGCTGGGGTTACAGGTGTGAGCCACTGTGCCCGGCCAGTCACTACTTATTTACTCATTTTTTAGGCACAGTTCTAATGACCTCGGTTATTCAGGCCACGGGGGATTAGAGGGAGCAAATCTGTAAGCTGTTCAGGTTTCTTCCAGTCAGACTGCCTGTCTGTGCTGCTAGCAGGGTATCGAATATGTACTGTGCCAAAGAATTGCACAGATTTCATTGTCCTCAAAATGACCACTGTAATATACCATAATACTGTAATTCTTATCATGAATACACGAAGATTAAGAATTGTTATTAGGGGCCAGGCGTGGTGGCTCATGCCTGTAATCCTAGCACTTTGGCAGGCCGAGGCAGGTGGATCACGAGGTCAAGAGTTTGAGACCAGCCTGGCCAACATGGTGAAACCCCATCTCTACTAAAAATAAAAAAAAATTAGCCAAGCATGGTGGAGGGCACCTGTAATCCCAGCTACTCAGGAGGCTGAGGCAGGAGAATTGCTTGAATCTGGGAGGCGGAGGTTGCAGTAAGCCGAGATCGCATGACTGCACTCCAGCCTGGGCGACAGAGTGAGACTCTGTCTCCAAAAAAATAAAAAAGAATTGTTTTAGGCTGTGTGCAGTGTCTCACAACTATAACCCCAGCACTTTGGGAGGCTGAGGTGGAAGGATCACTTGAAGCTAGGAGTTCGAGACTAGCCTAGGCAACACAGCGAGACCCCATCTCTACAAAAAAGAAAAAAAAAATTAGCTGGGAAGAGTGGCACACACCTCTAGTCCCAGCTACACAGGAGGCTGAGGTGAGAAGATCACTTGAGCCCAGGAGTTCAAGGCTGCGGCGAGCAACGATGGTGACACTGCACTCCAGCCTGGACCACAGAGTGAGACTTGGTCTCTTAAAAACAACAAACAAACAACAAAACAACCCAGGCCAGGTGCAGTGGCTCAAGCCTGTAATCCCAGCACTTTGGGAGGCTGCAGTGGGCGGATCACTCGAGGTCCAGAGTTCGAGACCAGCCTGACCAACATGGTAAAACCCCATCTCTACAAAAAATATAAAAGTTAGCCAGGCGTGGTGGCAGTTACCTGTAATCCCAGCTACTTAGGAGGCTGAGGCACGAGAATTGCTTGAACTCAGGAGGTAGAGGTTGGCAGTGAGCCAAGATCATGCCACTGCACTCCAGTCTGGGCGACAGAGCAGGACTCTGTCTAAAAAAAAAATAAATAAAAATAAAAATAAAAAATACCCAAAACACTAGGGTCTGCAAAAGAGGGGAGAGAGAAGAAGAAGGCGAGGGTTTAAATACTCCCTATTGAATACTATGTTCACGATTTGGGTGATGGGTTCAAGAGAAGCCCAAAGCCCAGCATTCTGCAATATATCCATGTAACAAACCTGGATATGTGCCCCCTAAAACGAAAAAAAAAAAAAAAGGCTGGGAGCAGTTGCTCACACTTGTAATTCCAGCACTTTGGGAAGCCAAGGCAGGAGAATCACTTGAGCCCAGGAGTTCAAAACCAGCTTGGGAGGCTGGGCGTGGTGGCTCACGCCTGTAATCCCAGCACTTTGAGAGGCCAAGATGGACGGATCACCTGAGGTCAGGAGTTCAAGACCAGCCTGACCAACATGGAGAAACCCTGTCTCTACTAAAAATACAAAATTAGCCAGGCATGGTGGCTCATGCCTGTAATCCCAGCTACTCTGCAGGCTGAGGTGGAAGAATCGCTTGAACCCAGGAGGTAGAAGTTGTGGTGAGCCAAGATGGTGCCATTGCACTCCAGCCTGGGCAACAAGAGTGAAATTCCATCTCAAAAAACAAACAAACAAAAAACACACAAAAAAACTCCAGCTTGCGCAGCATAGTGAGACCCCATCTCTAAAAAAAAAAAAAAAAAAAAAAAAATTAGCCAGGCATGGTGGCGCGTGCCTGTAATCCCAGCTACTCGGGAGGCTGAGGCAGGAGAATCACTTAAGCCCAGAAGCTGGAGGCTGCAGTGAGCTATGATTACGCCATTGCCTCCAGCCTAGGCCACAGAGTGGGACCCTGTCTCGAGACAGAAAAAAAAAAAAAAGAAAAGGAAAAAAAAAGAATTGTTGGCCAGGCATGGTGGCTCATGCCTGTCCTCTTAGCACTTTGGGAGGCCAAGGCAGGCAGATTGCCTGAGCACTCAGGGGTTTGAGACCAGCCTAGGTAACATGGTGAAACCCTGTCTCTGCTAAAATACAAAAAATTAGCTGGGGGTGGCAGCATGCACCCATAGTCCCGGCTACTCAGGAGGCTGAGGCAAGAGAATTGCTTGAACCTAGGAGGCAGAGGTTGCAGTGAGCCAAGACTGCACAATTGCACTCCAGCCTAGGCGACAGTGAGACTCCGTCTCAAAAAAACAAAAACAAAACAAAACAAAACAAAAACAGAATTTTTTTTTTTTTTTTTTGAGACGGGTCTCGCTGTGTCGCGCAGGCTGGGGAGTGCAGTGGCGGCATCTCGGCCATCACTGCCAAGCTCCGCCTCCCGGACTCCCGCCATTCTCCTGCCTCAGCCTCCCGAGTAGCTGTTGGGGGGGGACTACAGGCGCCCACCATCTCGCCCGGCTAGGTTTTTTGTACTTTTTTAGTAAGGAGGACGGGGTTTCACGTAGTAGGACCAGATGGTCTCGATTTCTCCTGACTGGTGATCCACCGTCTCAGCTCCCAAAGTGCTGGGATTACAGGCTTGAGCCACCGCGCCCGGCCAACAGAATTGTTATTAAGAAGTAGGGCGGGTGCAGTGGCTCACAGACCTGTAATCCCAGCACTTGGGAAGGCCGAATGTGGGCAGATCACAAGGTCAGGATTTCGAGACCAGCCTGACCAACATGGTGAAACCCTGTCTCTTACTAAAAATACAAAATTAGGCTGGGCATGATGGCAAGTCTGTAGTCCAGCTACTCCAGGAGGCTAGACAGGAGAATTGCTTAACCCGGGAGATAGGCGGGAGGTTGCAGTGAGCCGAGATGTTCCAGCTATACTCCAGCCTGGGTGACAGAGCAGACTCCATCACAAAAAAAAAAAAAAAAAGAAAAAAAAAAAGTAACGTTCACAATTAAGATCCTAGTTCATGCAGGAGAGACTGCCATTCAAGTTACTCTATTTTTTTTTTGTTTGTTTGTTTTGTTTGTTTTCTTTTTTTGAGACAAAGTCTCCCCTCTGTCACCCAGGTTGGAGTGCAGTGGCGCGTGGCACGATCTCAGCTCACTGCAACCTCAGCCTCCCAAGTTCAAGCAATTCTCCTGCCTCAGTCTCTCCAGTAGCTGGGATTACAGGTGCGCACCACCACACCTGGCCAATTTTTTTATTTTTAGTAGAGGCGGCATTTTGCCATGTTGGCCAGGCTGGTCTTGAATTCCCGACCTCAGGTGATCCACCCGCCTTGGCCTCCCAAAGTGCTGGGATTACAGGAGTGACCACCGCACCCGGCCTCAAGTTATACTGTTTAACATTGAGGACAAGAAAGTACGAACACTGGCGATCTATTCCCCGCTCACACACCCAGCTTTGGCAGCATAAGGAGTTGCCTGGAAAATGCCACGATGGAACCGGCTCACTTGGCTCTTCCAGCAGCTTCCTGCAGGGGTTCCCATGACTCTACCCACAGAGAACCCTCCCTACAACCTGCTACTGTGGAGTCGGGTATCTGGCTCAAAATGTGACCGAGATGAAGGGCCCGAGCCGTGCACTGGCAAATGAACTTGGTTGGGAGGGCGTGCGGGGAGATGAACCAATAACCAATAGAGACGGAGTTCTAAAGTCCCCTCGGAGGCCTGAAGCTCGTCCTCCTGGCTCCAGGGCAACAGTTGAAGCTGGGGCCTCTGATAAGTGCGCCAGCGCCCCCTGTGGCTGAGGTCGCCCCAGCCAGGCTTGGTGGCAGGAGGCAGTGCTACACGGACAGCCACCACGACATCCTCTCCACCCACTGATCTTGGCAGAGGAATCCACTTCCAAACTCGACCTTCATAGATGCTGAAGAACAGGAGAGGCGTTCCTTCCCTCAGGAGAGGGCTCCTGCTGGCCAAGGGCTGCCGAGGTTGTGAGCTGCTTTCCTAGACGGGAACACTGTCACCCACGAGGACAGGGGAGGGCCCGGGGGACAGGGTGCAGGACTGAGGGAAGATGGACTAGCCTAGAGGCACCCTGGAGGTGTCGTCGCCACCAAGTTCACGTGAGATGGGCCACAGCTCCCTGTCGTGGGCTGGGCTCTGGGAGGGGAGCAATGCAGGAATGTGCTTATAATTTAACTATCTGCAAACCATCAAACCTGAACATCGGTCCCTTTCCTGCCTGGCCTGAGAAACATCCAGGGCCTGGGGGACCGCTGGGCCTGAGTCGGAGCAGAAGCATGTCGGGGATTGTGTGTGGTGTGACCAGGTGTGGGTGCTCCCGTGGTTACCTCGATCAGCCAGGGCTTCAGCTTGTCGTCAATGATGATGTCATAGCCATAGCATTCAAAGCAGTGCTTGTCATTGTTCATCACCGGCTAGAGAGAGAGTGACCAGTGGGTGACATGGCCAGCATCAAAGGGCGCAGCTGAGACCAACGCCTCAGAAACAAGCAGGATCACCCCACGGTCCCGACCTCCCACAGCAAGGGTTCCCACCCTCCACCACAAACGCTTCCTTCCCTCCTCTCCCTCTTCCTCCCGCAGAGCTCAGAGATTGGACACTTTCCTCAGCCTGATAGAGGGAACTGATGGAACCGTAACGGGCATCTCTGCATCTCACTCATCAGAGGCTTGACTAGCACCCAGCCCCGCTGCTGGCGTGAGACTGGCATCAGAGTGGATGGGTGTCCAGCTCCAAGCCCAGAACCTGCAGTGAAAGTCTGTGCAGGCTTATCACAGACAAACACAAACTGTCCCCCAGGCTGCCCGTCACCCCTTCCCAGGCCCTTAGGGATCCGGGTGCCAGACTATTAACCTCTGTTCCCAGTGACAAAAGTAAATCCATTTACATACAAATTTTTGAATTTCCTTTGTAATTTTTAATTCCATTTCACTTAGATACACCTTAGATTAACTGTTCTCCAGATACACAAATAACATCACCTGAGGCTGGGTGCGGTGGCTCACGCCCATAATCCCAGCACTCTGGGAGGGCAAGGTGGGAGGATCACTTGAGCCCAGGAGTTTGAGACCAGACTGGGCAACACAGTGAGACCCCTGCCTCTACAAGAAATAAAACATTTAGCTGGGTGTGGTGGTATGTGCCTGCAGTCCCAGCTACTTGGGACGGCTGGAGGCTGGGAGGAAGAAGAGTGCCATGAGGAGTGGTGGAGTGCAGTGAGCCATGAACGCGCCACTACACTCCAGCCTGGGTGACAGAGCAAGAACCTGTCACTTCAAACAAACAAACAAACAAAAGAAGCCTGGCTGGGTGCGGTGGCTGATATCTGTAATCTCAGCACTTTGGGAGGCTGAGGCAGGTGGATCACCTGAGGTCGGGAGTTCGAGACCAGCCTGGCCAACATGGTGAAACCCCGTCTCTACTAAAAATACAAAAAATTAGTGGGGCATGGTGGCGTGTGCCTGTAATCCCAGCTACTTGGGAGGCTGAGACAGGAGAATGGCTTGTACCTGGGAGGCGGAGATTGCAGTGAGCCAAGATGGCACCACTGCACTCCAGCCTGCGTGACAGAGCGAGACTCTGCCTCACAGAAAAAAAAAAAAGCAGGTCTTGGCCAGGCGCAGAGGCTCACATCTGTAATCCCAGCACCTTGGGAAGCCGAGGTGGGGAGATCATGAGGTCAGGAGATCGAGAGCAGCCTGGCCAACATGGTGAAACTCTGTCTGTACTAAAAATACAAAAATTAGCTGGGCGTGGTGCCACGTGCCCGTAATCCCAGGTACTTGGGAGGCTGAGGCAGGAGAATCGCTTGAACCAGGGAATTGGTTGCAGTGGGCCAAGATTGTGCCACTGCATTTCAGCCTGGGTGACAGAACGAGACTCCGCCTCAAAAAAAACAAAAAACAGAAAAAAACAGGGTCTTGCTTTGTTACCACAATTCTCAAACTTGTGGGCTTACGTGATCCTCCACCTCGGCCTCTCAAAGTCCTGGGATTAGAGGCGTGAGCCATAGTGCCCGGCCCCGGAAATACTGATAGTAGCCAGCTTGCTGGTGCTCAAATGTTCATTTCTCTCGTCTTCCTTGAAAATAGATGTGCACCTGCTTTAACACTGTAAAGCAAAACACGAATGCCAACTGCAAACCAGCAAATAAACAAAAAATGAGAAGATAAAAAAAAAGAAGAGGCATGCTATTTCCAGTCCAAAATACCTACGAAATACTCAAGTCAGGACATCTACAGACAAAAGGCTGCTGGAAGTCCATCTCCAATATATCACTTTATGTCAAAATAGTTATTATTGACTTAGTGGGTATAAGAGGAGTGAAGGGGCCAGGGCCTGTGGCTACACCTGAGAGGCTAGCCCAGCTCACCCCAGGGCGGCACTGGGCTGGAAGCTGGCCCCTTTCCCTCCCCGAAAAAACCGCAGCCTCTGGCAGACGTGCAGGTGGCAAGAACATCAAAACAGGCTTTTTTTTTTTTTTTTTTTT
>NW_016814226.1:418716-420939 GCF_001698545.2 Rhinopithecus bieti
GGACTGGAGTGCAGTGGCCGGATCTCAGCTCACTGCAAGCTCCGCCCTCCTGGGTTTACGCCATTCTCCTGCCTCAGCCTCCCTAATAGCTGGGACTACAGGCGCCCGCCACCTCGCCCGGCTAGTTTTTGTATTTTTAGTAGAGACGGGGTTTCACCGTGTTAGCCAGGATGGTCTCGATCTCCTGACCTCGTGATCCGCCCGTCTCGGCCTCCCAAAGGGCTGGGATTACAGGCTTGAGCCACCGCGCCCAGCCCAGCAACTTCTTCAGAAATGCATATTTCATCCCAATACTCACTCTCTTTCTCCTCAAATTAGAAAAAAGATCAGAGCATTCAAGGCTTCCATTCAAAGAAGACTCAAAACAAAGAAAGAGTCTATCATAAAGAAACGAGACTTTTGGTTTGTGTTGGGGTGAAATGAGAGCCCCAAACCTGAACCGGGCCCACAAAGCCCTGTGTGTCTGCCCTCGCTGGCCTCTCCAGTCCCTGCCCATCCACTGTCCTCACGCCAGGGGCTCCCGCCACCTTGGCGTCCTTTCAGCCCCTGTGATGCTCGCTCTGGCAACGGCCTGGGCACATGCTGTACCCACCACTTTGGAACCTTCCCTGCCTCCTCTGGATTATCCCAACTCATGCTTCAGATCTCGGCTCCAGCACTGCTTTGCAGGGAAGCCTTCTCCAACCACTGGACGAGGGGCTTCTTTTGTTCCATGCTCTAGATGTGTGTTCTTCACTTTCAGAGTAAGCAGCTCAGTTTGTAATTTCATGTTCATCAGGGTGATCAGTTGATGACTATCTCCCCTGGAAGCTCTGCGATCCATGAGAGTAGGTACTAAGGTAGGCTTTGCCTATCACTGTGTCCTGGGCACTCAGAAGGGAACCAACTCACATAGGTGCTCAATGCGTACAGATGCCCCTTGGTGGGGTTATGTCCAGATAAGCCCAAAGCAAGTTGAAAATATCATCAATTGAAAGCGCACTTGGCCGGGGGCCTCTAATCCCAGCACTTTGGAAGGCCGATGCAGGCAGATCACCTGAGGTCAGGAGTTTGAGACCAGCCTGACCAACATGGAGGAAACCCCGTCTCTGCCAAAAATACAAAATTAGCCAGGCATGGTGGCGCATGCCTGTAATCCCAGCTACTCAGGAGGCTGAGGTAAGAGAATCACTTGAACTCGGGAGGCAGACGTTGCAGTGAGCCAAGATCGCACCACTGCACTCCAGCCTGGGCAACAGAGTGAGACTCCACCTCAAAAAGAAAAAAAAAAGTGCATTTAATACACCTAACCCACTGAATATCATAGCCTTGCCTATCTAAAACATGCTCAGAATACTTACAATAGCCTGAAGTTGGGCAAAATCATCTAACACAAAGCCTATTTTATAATAAAGTGTAAACTACCTCAGGTAATTTATTGACTACTGTACTCAAAGAAAAAATAATGGTTGCATGGGTACTTGAAGTACGGTTCCTACTGAATGCACGTCGCTTTCACAACCCTGGACGCTTGAAAAATTGTAAGTTGAGGCAGGGTACCTCAGGGACAGTCTAAACAGAAGCCACCTCATGACATCCTCCCGCAGTCCCGCCAGGTAATACTACGACTTCCTTTTATAAATGGAGAAACTGAGGCTCTGAGAGTTACACTGACTTGCCCGAGGCCACAGAACTAGAAAGGCAGGGCTTGAGCCTGCTGCCTTCTTTCTCCAGGTGCCCCCCCACAGCTCCGGGCATTCAGCTGATGCGCCCCATGCCAGCCCGCCTGATCTGATGCCTAGAGCCTCCCAGTCCCATCAGTGCCAGGCCTTAGACCAGGATACTCTTCAAGTATCACTCCTATACCCACCCTGTTCTTGCAAAAACAGAAGAAAGAAACCCATAAAGTTGGTCTTTTTTTTTTTTTGGAGACAGAGTCTCGCTCAGTTATCCAGGCTGGAGTACAATGGTGCTATCCTGGCTCACTGCAACCTCTGCCTCCCGATTCACAGTGATTCTCCTGTCTCAGCCTCCCCAGTAGCTGGAATTACAGGCACCAGCCACCATGGTAATTTCTGTAATTTTTTTTAGTAGAGACAGGGTTTCATTGTGTTGGTCAGGCTGGTCTTGAACCCCTGACCTCAGGTGATCCACCCGCCTTGGCCTCCCAAGTGCTGGGATTACAGGCATGAGCCACCACACCCGGCCTAATATATATATATATATATATATATATCTCGTATT
>NW_016814226.1:423649-439134 GCF_001698545.2 Rhinopithecus bieti
ATATATATATTTATATATTTATATAGGAGGCAGGAGAATCATCTGAACCCAGGAAGTGGAGGTTGCAGTGAGCTGAGATTGCACCACTGTACTCTAGCCTGGGCGACAGAGTGAGACTCCATCTCAAAAAAAAAAAAAAAAAAAGTAAACATACTATAAAATGAGAAGGTGTCCCCCGTTACCCTGGGAACTCCTGACAAGTGAGTCATCTCCCCACTGGAAAAGGATCAGAAGGAAGCTTTGCCCCCACTGGGCCCCAGGCACTTCTGAGCAGCTGAGATGAAACAAAGACAAAGAGAAGCCAGCAGACCCAGGCCCCTGAGCTCGCCACGAGGCCACTGCCCCACCGCTTGCTCGGCTGTGCCCAGCTCCTCCCAGATGCTTCATACTTCACGTGTGTTAACTTGTTCCATCCCCACCACAACCCCATGGCGGTGGTGCTGCTGGTGTCCCCAGTTTACTCAGATGGAGAATGTAAGACACGGACAGTCTGAAGAACAAAATAGGCTTAGCCAGTTTGTGTGAGACTGGGCTTCAAACCCAGGACCCCAAGTCCCAAGACTTCGGCAGGTGCCTTGCTGCCTCAGAACCACCACGACTGAGTGGTTCTCACACCAGCCTGTAATCGAAAACCGGCTGCAGGCCTTGGTCCATGACCCTCACCCTTCTTCATGGCCTGCCTTGGGCAGAGTCTGGGACTAATCACACGAAGACAGCCACAGAGCCCCACTGTGACGCCATGTGACAGATGACACACGCCTGCAAAAGCAAGCATGGGCTGTGTGGCTCGTGGCCAAAGACCACAGAACAGGCCGGGTACAGTGGCTCATGCCTGTAATCCCAACACTTTGGGAGGCCGAGGCGGGCGGATCACCCTGAGGTCAGGAGTTCGAGACCAGCCTGGCTAACAGGGAAAATCCCCACCTCTCTCTTTTTTATTTTAGACAGAGTCTCACTCTGTCACCCAGGCTGCTGGAGTGCATGGCGCGATCACAGCTCACTGCAACCTCTGCCTCCTGGGTTCAAGCGATTCTCCTGCCTCAGCCTCCTCAGTAACTGGGATTACAGGCACCTGCCACCTCACCCAGCTAATTTTTTTTTTTTTTTTTTGTATTTTTAGTAGAGACGGAGTTTTGCCATCTTGGCCAGGCTGGTCTTGATCTCCTGACCTCGTGACCCACCCACCTCGGCCTCCCAAAGGGCTGGGATTACAGGCATGAGCCACCATGCCCGGCCGCAAAACCCCATCTCTATTAATAAAAACAAAAAAAACTCTATTAAAAAATATACAAAAATTAGCTGGGCGTGGTGACGCGTGCCTGTAATCCTAGCTACTCGAGAGGCTGAAGCAAGAGAATCACTTGAACCCAGAAGGCGGACGTTGCAGTGAGCTGAGATTGCGCCACTGTACTCCTGCCTGGGTCAGAGCAAGACTCTGTCAAAAAAGCAAACAAAAATCACAGGCCGCGCGCGGTGGCTCAAGCCTGTAATCCCAGCACCTTGGGAAGCTGAGATGGGCGGATCACGAGGTCAGGAGATCGAGACCATCCTGGCTAACACAGTGAAACACTGTCTGCTACTAAAAAAATAAACAAAAAACTAGGCGGGCGCGGTGGCTCAAGGCCTGCAATCCCGCAGCGTTTGGGAGGCCCGAGACGGGCCGGATCACAAGGTGCAGGAGATCGAGACGATCCTGGCGAAGAAACACAGTGAAACCGCCATCTCTAGCTAAAATAGCAAAAAACTAGCCGGCGAGGTTGGCGGGCGCCTGTAAGTCCCAGCTCTTGGAGGCTGAGGCAGGAGAATGCGGGAAGCGCCGGAGGCGGCAGCTGAGTGAGCTGAGATCCGGCCACAGCCTCAGCCTGGGCAGCAGAGCGAGGACTGCTGCTCAAAAAAAAAAAAAAAAAAAAACTAGGCCAGGCGTGGTTGTGGGCACCTGCGTACGTCCAGCTACTCGGAGGCCCTGAGGCAGGAGAATGGCGTGAACCTGCAGGCAGAGCTTGCAGTGGCTGAGATGCCAGCCACTGGCACTCCAGCCTGGGCAACAGAGCGAGACTCTGTTTCAAAAAAAAAAAAAAGAAAAGAAAAGAAAACCACAAAGACCGCAGAACGGCATCAAACAGTGAACTGGGAACTGGCACACAAAGCACGTGGCTGCCCACACTTACGAAGACGTCTTGCTGTCCCGGGACCACTTTTTGATCTGTGAGAGCTTGTTGATAAGGAAGATGCCCTTTCCCTGGGCCTTGCCACAAGGCTTCATGATCCAGGTGCTGGACGGGCTCTTCCGGAACTCCTCTACAAACAGATTGTAGTCAGCAGGCAGCATGTAGGTGACAGGAACAAAGTCTGCAAAGCAAAGATACCCAGCGCTGGTAAGCGGCCAGCCCAGCAGTGGCCATGAACAGAAAGATCTTGCCCCTGCCTTTCCAGGGTCTATGGGCTTAGTGCCCCCCACCGCAACCCAGCAGCTAACAGAACAAGGGCCTCTGCTGCACAATGGCTGGGCAACACTCAGAAGTTACATTTACAGAGCCTACCTAAGTACCTTACAAACCTGTATTTTTCAATCCCCACGGCTGCCTGGGAGCTCCTGTAAATAAACCCTGTAATAATTCCCATTTAGCAGATGAGGAAACTGACACCCAGGGAGGTCAGTTAGAGAATTCTGCCCAGGTTTGTGAAGGAATCTGAAACTATTCAGTCCAGCTTTTATCCCGGACTGGACAGGGACACACTGTCTTTCCTGGGTATAGCCAGGCATAGTCATGAGCCCTCGTGGCAGCCTGTGGCTCAAGAAGTGTTTCCCCGGGCCGAGTACTGAGGGCATCCTCTGGCTTACACAAAGTCCATGCCGGCTGGGCGTGGTGGCTCATGCCTCTAATCCCAGCATTTTGGGAGGCCGAGGCGGGTAGATCACAAGGTCAGGAGTTCGAGATCAGCCTGGCCAATATGGTGAAATCCCGTCTCTACTAAAAATACAAAAAGAAATTAGCCAGGCATGGTGGCAGGCACGTGGAGTCACAGCTACTCGGGAGGCTGAGGCAGGAGAGTTGCTTGAACCCGGAAGGAGAAGGTTGCAGTGAGCTAAGATCACACCACTGCACTCCAGCCTGGGTGACAGAGTGAGACTCCATTTCAAAGAAAAGAAAAAAAAGTCCATGCCAGGCAATTCCCAAGGCACTCACAGTAACTAGGATCCCAAACTCAGGCCCCTCCTGCTCCCTCATTCTGGAGACACCTGAAATGAAACAGGTGCCACCACAACTCGCGTGGACATACTCATGCATCAAAGCCAACAGTCACCACCTCAGCGCCTCGTGCCCCAAAGAAACAATTCAGCTGTTTACTGAAAACATGAGCCGGTGGAAAAGGCACAAACCCAGATAGAGGTATTTTCCATTTTCATCTTTTTCTGCCAGGGGACTCCCTTCTTTCTCCAGCTCCTTCCTGTATCTTTTGATGTTCTTCACCATCAGGTCCTTCCGGGTCAGTTCATAGTGGTTTGGAAAATGGTTGACTATTTGGTCATCTGAGAGCCGATATCCAGTTTCGACGCTGAACACATTTCGGATGGTTTGCACACTCATCCTGAAAGAGATGAGCAGGACAGATGCTGGGCAGTGACGTCTGTGTGGCAGGAGCCCTTGTTCCCGTCCCTGCAAACACCCTGAACCCTCAGCACCCTTCCCCACTACTCCCACATCCCCCGGCACCTGAGCCAGGGGCTGCCCAGCCCATAGCAGCACAGAACAGGTGCCCAGGGACAGGCCAGGACCCAAGCTGTGTGAGGGCCAGGAGCTGTGCTGATTCTGTACCCTGAGCTGCTTCCCTCTCTGGCCCAGAGCAGGGGCTCAATAGATGTTTACTGATTAGTGATAACAAGGATTAATGATAACACTGTCAACAAATATACCCTTTTCAGACTCTGAAGTCAGGAAACTCATTTAAACAGGATCTGTACCCAAATTCAGGAAGGTCAAGGACCCCTTCAAAACAAAATCACAGGGGTTAGTTACGGTCCCTGAGTCAGTACTTGATATTCTTGCAGAGTCAGCTGAAGGTGCAAGTCTGGGACAACAGAGTTGAAAGAGAAATGGATTCCTTCCAAGCCTCTGAGAAAGCCACGGTCTCCCTGCCACACGCCCGTCCTCACCACACCCGCTGAGAAGCAGGGAAGGGGTACGGAGGAAGAGCTGGCCCCGCCCAGAGCCAGAGTCACAAAACATGGCAAGTGGCCCCAGCCTACCCCCACCCCACAGCACCACCCTAGAGAAGGTGCCCAGAGCCCCCAAAGGGTTGCTGTGGATTCCAAGATGGCTAGAATAAAGGGAATCTTTTTTGACTTTTTATTATGGAAAACCTCCACCACACTCAGAAGGAGAGAGAAAGCGTTGAGGGACCCCCATTGCCCCATTCCCCAGTTAATAGCACGTGGCCAGTCTCGTTTAGTCTGAACCTCCACCTCACTCAGCACTGGCATGTTCTGAACCAATTCCCAGACATCATATTAGTTCATCCAAAGCATTTCTGTAAGATTCTCTAATGGTTCAAGACTCCATTTTCTATTATGTGATATCCTATTTTATATAATTATCAGAACTAAAAAAGTATGTATGTATGTATGTATGTATTTATATATTTTTGAGACAGGGTCTCACTCTGTTGCCCAGGTTGGGGTGTCATGACTTGATCTCGGTGTGATCTCGGCCTCCCAGGCTCAAGCAATCCTCCTACCTCAGCCTCCCAAGTAGCTGGTACTACAGGAAGGAGCCACTGTGTCCAGCTAAATTTTTATAGTTTTTTTTGTAGAGACGGGGTTTTGCCATGTTGCCCAGGCTGGTCTCAAACTCCTGGACTCAACTGATCCTCCTGCCTCAGCCTCCCAAAGTGCTGCAATTACAGGCATGAGCCACCACGCTTGGCAACGGCAGGAATACTTCTATAGGGACAACCTTCCCTTCATCAACAATCTAGATGCCTCAAGAACAGTTCATACACAAAACACAGAATCAGTGCTTAATTCCTTCCCTTTATTTATCAGTTTTTCAAAGTAAAGAGCTGGCCAGGCGCAGTGGTTCACCTCTGTAATCCAACACTTTTGTTTTATTTTGGTTTTGTTTTGTTTGTTTTTTGAGATGGAGTCTTACTCTGTTGCCTAGGCTGGAGTGTAATGGCATGATTTTGGCTCACTGCAACCTCTGCCTCGTAGGTTCGAGCCATTCTCCTGCCTCAGCCTCCTGAGTAGCTGGGACTACAGGCGTGCGCCACCACGCCCAGCTAATTTTTGTATTTTTAGTAGAGATGGGGTTTTGCCATGTTGCCCAGGCTGGTCTCGAACTCCTGACCTCAGGTGATCTGCCTGCCTTGGCTTCCCACAGTGCTGGGATTACAGGCATGAGCCACCATGCTGGCCTATAATCCAGCACATTGGAAGGCTGAGAATTGGGGCAGTGTTCAGCTGAGCACTTTTTTTTTTTTTCTTTTTGGGACAGAATCTCACTCTGTCGTCCAGGCTGGAGTGCAGTGGTGCAATCTCAGCTAACTGCAAGCTCCGCCTCCCGGCTTCACGCCAGCCACTCTCTTGCCTCAGCCTCCCAAGTAGCTGGGACTACAGGTGCCCGCCACCACGCCTGGCTAATTTTTTGTATATTTAGTAGAGGTGGGGTTTCACTGTGTTAGCCAGGATGGTCTCGATCTCCTGACCTCGTGATCCGCCTGCCTTGGCTTCCCAAAGTGCTGGGATTACAGGCTTGTGCCACCAAGCCAGCCTCAGCTGAGCAATTCTACTCCTCTTTGTGGTACTGACTGAGGTTATTCAGAAGTTTAGAGCCAGTCGATGGGATGAGCTGGGGGTCCCAGAAGGTTTTCTTCATGTCTGGCACCTTGACTGGCCTAGCTGGAGGCTGGAAAGTGGGCACAGCTGCACTGCCATGTACAAAACCTACCTGTGACTGCTGTGGCACAAGGGCTTGAGGATGGCACCTTCTCACAGGACAGCTCAGGGCACTCGCATGTTTCCAATAGAGGAACTGGCCTGGGCCCAGGCCTGTGTGATTTTTACTGTATTCCACTGGTCAATGTGGTCAAAGAGTCTTTCACGAGAAAATGACAAAGACCTCAACTTTAGAGTGAAGCAGTGGCAAGAACTTTGCAGCCATCTTTATTTTCTCTCTCTCTTTCTTTCTTTTAGAGACAGGGTCTCGCTCTGTGGCCCAGGCTAGAGTGCAGTAGCACAGTCAAGGCTCACTGGAGTCTTGACCTCCTGGGCTCAAGCAAGCCTCCCACCTGAGCCTCACAAGTAGCTAGGGCTACAGGCACGAACCACTACGCCTGGATAATGTTCGTATTTGTTTGTAGAGATGAGGTTTCACCATTTGCACAGGCTGGTGTCAAACTCCTGGGCTCAAGAGATCTGTCTGCCTCTACCTCCCAAAAGGCTGGGATTACAGGCATGAGCCACTGCACCCAGGCACCCCACCACCCAGCTAATTTTTTTTTTGAGACAGGGTCTCAGTATATTGCCCAGGCTGGTCTCAAACTCTTCCCAAAGTGCTGGGATTACAGGCATGAGCCACTGTGCCCAAGAGTTCTATGCCCTGGCCTATGGCCATCTTTAACCTGCCACGTGTGGTGGCGCCTGTAATCCCAGGTACTTGGGAGCCTGAGGCAGGAGAATCACTTGAACCCAGGAGGCGAAGACTGCAGTGAGCTGAGATGGCACCATTGCACTCCAGCCTGGGTGACAGAGCAAGACTGTCCTGTCCTCTGGCCCAACTATAATGCACGCTCACTGGAAGGGGAGGGCTGAGGCTCTTGTTTCTCACCCGAATTCCCCACAGGGTTGCTGAGCTGAAACATCCCAGACTTCATACCCCAGGCTGAACACAGTGACGTGGGAACACACCACAACACATTCTCTCACAAAGAGCCTTAAGGAAACGTGTGCGGGGAGACAGCACAACGACGGGAGACACCAGCTCTGAGGCCACTCGCTGCAGGGCACTGGAATTAGTAAAACCGATACGTAAGTCTCAGAGAAACAACCCAGCCCTGCTGCGCGTGCTTACCAGTAAAAATTCCAATCCTCGTTCTCTGTCACTTGGACCCATCCTCTCTTTTCAAAGTTATTGATCAGCACTGACTTCTCGATATCAGTGACCCATTTTACTTTTCCTGCCATAATCCTGGAAGAGATCAAGATATCAGAGCCACAAAACTTCAACAACTCACTTTCCTTTAAACCCAAGGAATCCTCTCAACAGCACGCCCCACTCCACACTCGATCTTACCCTGCCAGTGGGTCTCCACCAGGGGTGAGTCCGTCTCCCAGGGGACACCTGGTACTGTCTCGAGACAGTCTGGTTGTCATGACTGGGGGGTGCCTCTGGCGTCGGACATGTCCGGGCCAGGGATGCCACTCAACATCCGACTGCACAGATGACCCCTCACAACCAGTCATCCAGCCCCAAATGTCAACTGTGCCAAGGCTGAGAAACCCTGGTCTGGTGGGAGAAACAGGCAGCCAGCAAGTCGCCACCCGGGAGTATTCAACTGCAAAAGTGCCAGGAGCCACAAAGGAGGGGCACACGGGGCTCTGAGAGCCAGAGGCAAGGCAGCTGGGGAGGGCTGCCCTGAGAAGGGAACCCTCGGGCCTCGGACCGACTTCCGATGGGTGAGTGGGGGTCGGCACGCCTGTCCCATGTCCCTCCAGGCACTGCCTGTCTCCCTACTTCAAGTCACCCTCTGTAACTGCGGAGTGACCGTAAAGTGTTTATCTGGACTGGGCATGGTGGCTCACACCTGTAATCGCAAAACTTTGGGAGGCTGAGGCGGGCAGATCAGATCGCCTGAGGTCGGGAGTTCAAGACCAGTGTGGCCAACATGGTGAAACCCCGTCTCTACTAAAAATACAAAAATTAGCCAGGTGTGGTGGTGCGCACCTATAATCCCAACTACTCAAGAGGTTGAGGCAGGAGAATCACTTGAACCCGGGAAGCAGAGGTTGTGGTGAGCCGAAATCGTGCTACTGCCCTCCAGCCTGGGCAACAGAGCAAGACTCCATCTCAAAAAATAAAAATAGGCTGGGCGCGGTGGCTCATGACTGTAATCCCAACACTTTGGGAGGCCAAAGCAGGCAGATCACAAGGTCAGGAGATCGAGACCATCCTGGCTAACACGGTGAAACCCCTTCTCTACTAAAAATATAAAAAATTAGCCAGGCGTGGTGGCACGTGCCTGTAATCCCAGCTACTTAGGAGTCTGAGGTAGGAGAATCACTTGAACCCAGGAGGCGGAGGATGCAGTGGGCAGAGATTGTGCCACTGCACTCCAGCCTGGGTGATAGAGCGAGACTCCATCTCTAAATAAATTAATTAATTAATTAATTAATTAAATTAAAATTTTTTTTTAAAAAGTGTTTATCTGACTACATCACTCCCATTTAATAACCTCCATGACTCCCCATGGTACTTAAACACACAGACCCCTTGCCCTCACCTGCTTCTCCAGGTCCACCTCACACCACCTTCTCCTTTACCCTCTGTTCTGCCACCCTGGGCTTCTCCACCCACACTCTCTCCTGCCACAGGCCTCACACACACTGTGTCCCTCCGCCTGCAGCATGCTGCCCTCACTCTCTGCCTGGCTAAGCTGCCTCCCGCTCATCTGCCAGCATAAATGAATGTCGCTTGCTCCACTAAGTCTCCCTGACCCTCCAAACCAGGTGCTGGACCCCTCGGCACCCCAGAGCTCTGTATTAAGCACCTGCTGTCCCTGCTGGGGGCCAGGGAGCTGGCTTGCTTTCTTCTTCACTGCTATGTGCCCAGGGCCCAGCTCCATGCCTGGCACGGGAGGGATGCTCAGATCAGACAGACAGACTGGCTGCAGTCCCAGGCCTGTCAGCGCCACTGTGGGACTCGGAGCTGTAACAGTTACAAGAGGACTCTAGACCTCGGTTTGCTCTGAAAAGTCTAGTTTTCAAATTGCTCGGGCAGCCCAAGATTCAAGGCTCCCACTCCAGCTCAGACCAGGAAGGCTACAGGAGGCTGCCTCTCCACCCTGGTGACCCCCACACCGCAGGCATCTGGCCTGTACAACTCACACGTTGTACTTAAGACAATCTTCTGGCCGGGTGTGGTGACTCACGCTTGTAATTCCAGCACTTTGGGAGGCCAAGGCGGGCAGATCACAAGTTCAGGAGATCGAGACCATCCTGGCTAACACGGTGAAACCCCGTCTCTACTAAAAAAAAAAATACAAAAAATTAGCCGGGCACAGTGGCAGGTGCCTGTAGTCCCAGCCACTCGGAAGGCTGAGGCAGAAGAATGGCGTGAACCCAGGAGGCGGAGCTTGCAGTGAGCCGAGATCACGCCACTGCACTCCAGCCTGGGCGACAGAGCGAGACTCCATCTCACAAAAAAAAAAAAAAAAAAAGAGCTTGTGTAAGAACCAGACTCAGCTGGGTGCGGTGGCTCACGCCTACAATCCCAGCACTTTGGGAGGCCAAGGTGGGTGGATCACCTGAGGTCAGGAGTTCAAGAACAGCCTGGCCAACATACGAAACCCCATCTCTAATAAAAATACAAAAATTAGCCAGGCACGGTGGTGCACGCCCTGTAATCCCGCTACTCAGGAGGTCTGAGGGAGGAGAATTGCTTGAACCCGAGAGGCAGAGGTTATAGCGATGCCAAAGGATCGCACCATTGCACCTAGCCTTGGTGACAGAGCAGACTGTCAGAAAAAAAAGAAAAAAGAGAAGAGGAAGAGAAGAGAAGAGAAGGAGAAGAGAAGGAAGAGAAGAGAAAGAGAAAAGAAAAAAGAAAAGAAAAGAAAAGAAAAAGAAAAGAAAAGAAAAGAAAAGAAAAGAAAAGAAGAAAAGAAAAAGAGGCCGGGCACGGTGGCTCACGCCTGTAATCCCAGCACTTTGGGAGGCCGAGGCGTGGGCGGATCACGAGCTTAGGAGATCGAGACCTTCCTGGCTAACATCAGTGAAACCCTGTCTCTACTAAAAAAAATACAAAAAATGGAGGCCAAGGCGTACTGGTACGGGCCTTAGTCCCAGTCTACTCGGGAGGCTGAGGCAGGAGAATGGCGTGAACCCGGGAGGTTGGAGCTTGCAGTAAGCGAGTCGCGCCACTATGCACTCCAGCCTGGGGACAGAGCTAAGACTCCGGTCTCAAAAAAAGAAAAGAAGAGAAGAGAAGAGAAGGAAAAGAAAAAGAACCAGACTCAAGGGAATCCTGGTGCCGCTGATTCAAAGCCAGGGTGATACTAACTATCTAAAGTGACCACCTCTCTCCACACGCTCCGTCACTTCCCTCTGTGAACCTGGCCTTTGGCAGGATCATGACAACACCCAGGTCACAGGGTCAACAAGTCAATAAATTAGAATTGCTCTTCTGGAAGTACAAGGTTGCTGTATAAAGGACTGCTGTAGGTGGATCGGTCACGGTGCACGTGGGGGAACCTCATGCAGTTTGACCTCAGCAGTCACAGACAAGATGACAGTATAAGCACAAGGGCCGCCCGCAGTGCATGAGCCAATCCCACACACCCTCACACCCGCAGACACGGGGCCATGGAAGCCGCACCCAACATTGAGCCGATTGCCACCCACTCACCCCCACAAAACCATGGGGGCCACGGGAGCTGCACCCCAGAGACGGTAAGCCCATCCCACACCCCTCACACCTGGAGACAAGGGGGCCACAGAAGCCCACATCCCAGAACATGAGGCCGACCCACACCCCCTCCACCCGTTAGACACGGGGAGGCCACGGAGCCGCACCCCAGAGCGTGAAGCCGATTCCCCCACACCCCTCACATCTGCAGACAAGGGAGCCCACGCCAATGGCTCAGGGGACTGTCTCGGTTTCACTATGTGATTTCAGCCTCCACAGCCTGATTTCCTGATGA
This sequence comes from Rhinopithecus bieti, assembly GCF_001698545.2. Lineage (NCBI taxonomy): Eukaryota > Metazoa > Chordata > Mammalia > Primates > Cercopithecidae > Rhinopithecus > Rhinopithecus bieti. Next base: position 434,567 of record NW_016814226.1, read on the forward strand.
ATCCTGCTTGCGACCGGGGACCCCCAAACCACCGCCGTCCAGGCTGCTGGTCACCCGTTGTACTTAAAGCAAGGGGGCATCTAGTGGGTGACCTCACACCAGCCACTGACATTCTACCTGGAGGTGATAGAAGAGAGTGACTTGGAGACCAGGAAGGCTAGTGCGCGGATTCTCACACATTGCTTCCCCAGGCCTCACGCTTCCACGGTGTGAGACCCAACCCACTAAACCACCGAGCAGACCTGGGCCAAACATCCTCATCCACTTTCACTAAGCAAGTGAGGCAGAGCGCTTTAGCCAGACCATCAGGTGGTCTCCTCTCCCACCGTGCGGACAAACGTCCCTCAGGGCCGTCTCAGGCTGTACCTACCATATTTTTTTTTTCTTTTTTTTTTTTGTTTTTTTTTCTTGGCACTGACGGAGCACCCACTTGGCGACTCCCACGCTCACTCCGGTGTCACTGAACGTCACTGACGGCTGCCCCTCCTTCTTCCCTAAAAGTTAACACACAGACGAAATGCTACATCGCACCACCATAAGAAAGACCACTCTTTCACCATGTTTTGTTTTTGTTTTTTTTGAGAACAGGTTCTCACGTCTGCTCACTCCAGGCTGAAGTGCAGGTGGGTACGTCTGGAACTCCTCGCCAATCTCCGCCTCCCGGGTTAAGCAGTTCTCCTGCCTGAGGCCTCCTGAGTAGCTGCGACTTACAGGCGAGTGCCACCCACACCAAACCTAATTTTGTATTTTTTTTTGTAGGAGACCAGGTTCCCCGTGTTGGCCAGGCTGGTCTCGAACTCCCAGGGCTTAGCGATCTGTCCACCTCAGCCTCGCCAAAGTGCTGGTGATTTATAGAGCGTGAGCACCGCGCCCGGCCTCTTAACCTTTTAAGAATACTATGGGCCGGGCTGCGGGTGGCTCAAGCCTGTAATCCCCAGCACTTTGGGAGGCCGAGACGGGCAGATGACGAGGTCAGAAGATCGAGACCATCCTGGCTAACACGTGAAACCCCCGTCTCCTACTAAAAATACAAAAAAAACTAGCCGGGCGAGGTGGCGGCGCCTTAGTCCCAGCTACTCAGGAGGCTGAGGCAGGGGAGAATGGGTGTGAACCCAGGAGGCGGAGCTTCAGTGAGCTTGAGATCTGGGCCACTGCACTCCAGCCTGGGTGACAGAGCGAGGACTCCGTCTCAAAAAAAAAAAAAAAAAAAAAAAAGAATACTATGACAAAACCATAACTAGCCAGAATATTCAGTAGCTGGCATCTTGTTTAACAAATGTACACTAAAAGATGCTCCTAAGAGTCTTCCCGTTACAGTAAGAATTTCTGAACTGTATTACTTACTGGCTCCTGCTGGCCTTCTCAAACTGCCACACCACCCTTCATGGCATGCACCCCTCACTCCAGCTGAGCTCAGCTCCTTCCTGTACCTGCCCGACCCTTTCCTCCCACCTACAAGACTGTGTGCACCCTGTGCCCCACCTGGAACAGCCCCTCTGCACAGCCTCTTCTCCAACTCCCACCAGTCATGCAAGGCACAGTTCAAAGGTCACTCCCTCCACAGAGAGCCATTCTCGGCCTTAGCTGGAGCTAAACTGCCCTCCCCAGACCCTCTGTCTCCTCTCCTACCATCCTTGTCGGCACTCAGAATTGCCTACCTTGCATTTCAGCCCTTTAAGTACATTCCTTCTATAAACACTTGAGGGTGGGACTCTGAGTCACCTGTTCCCACTCTTGCGTGATTTTTTTTTTTTTTTTCTGAGACAAAGTCTCGCTCTGTTGCCCAGGCTGGAGTGCAGTGGCACATCTTGGCTCACTATAACCTCTGCCTCCTGGGTTCAAGCAATTCTTTTTTTTTTTTTTTTTTTTTTTGAGACAGAGTCTTACTCTGTCGCCCAGGCTGGAGCGATCTTGGTTCACCGCAACCTCCGCCTCCTGGGCTCAAGCGATTCTTCTGCCTCAGCCTTCCAAGTAGCTGGGATTACAGGCGCCTATCACCACACCTGGTTAATTTTTGTATTTTTAGTAGAGACAGGGTTTCACCATGTTGGCCAGGCTGATCTCAAACTCCCGACCTCAGGTGATATGTCTGCCTCGGCCTCTCAAAGTGCTGGGATGACAAGCGTGAGCCACTGTTCCCGGCTGCACAGATTATTTCCAGGCTGTGGTGTGGCACATGCATCAAAGCCCACAGTCCACCTGCCTGACTCGAACATCTCTAGCACAAGCCCAGGCACAGTCAAGGCCCACGGTAAATATTCAGTGCATAGGGAGGGAGCGGGAAAACCCTCCAGGTGAGTCCCTTGAACCTGACTCTTTGCTTTTGACAGTCGCTCCCATAGAGATGTGTTATGGGTTAAGCTGTGCCTCCCACAAACTTACAGGAAAGTCCTAACTTGTCTGAAACAAGTACATGCAGCAGAAAGAGCGTTGCCCTGAAGCTCCCCACACACCCCTTCCATTTTTAAATTTTATTCTAATTTTTAAATCTTTTCATTTGAGACAAAGAGTCTTGTTCTGTCGCCCAGGCTGGAGTGCAGTGGCACGATCTCAGTGCACCGCAACCTCCGCCTCCCGGGTTCAAGCATTCTTTGCCTCAGCCTCCCAAGTAGCTGGCACTACAGGCACCTGCCACCATGTCTGGCTAATTTTTGTATTTTTAGTAGAGATGTGGTTTCACTATGTTGGCCAGGTTGGTCTTGAACTCCTGACCTCATGATCCACCCACTTCAGCCTCCCAAAATGCTGGAATTATAGGCGTGAGCCACCACACCCGGCCATGGTTTTTTTTTTTTTTTTTTTGAGTCAGACTCTCGCTCTGTCACCCAGGCTGGAGTGCAACGGTGCCATCTTGGCTCACTGCAACCTCCACCTCCTGGGTTCAAGCAATTCTCTTGCCTCAGCTCCCGAGTGTCTGGGATTACAGGTGCATGCCCCTACGCACGGCTAGTTATTATATTTTTAGTAGAGACAGGGTTTCACCATGCTGGCCAGGCTGGTCTCGAACTCCTGACCACAAGTGATCACCTTCCCTGAGCAAAACTCTTGATATAATTAACCACAAGCCTCCCAAAGTGCTGGGATTACAGGTGTGAGCCACCGCACCCAGTCCCCTTCCATTTTTTTTTTTTAAACAACACAGATAATTGATTACGTCACATTAATAATATCGAACAAGGCTCCAGAGCTGCTAATTTCTGGTCTTGATATCATCACCAATAGCTCGAGTTCTTCCCATTTTACATTTTGCCATCCTCAGAAAACTGGCTCTGTCCTCAGTGAAGCCCGCTTAAGACAGCTACATTTCCAGGAGAAGAAAAGCCCGTTTCGTTTTCAGCGTTTCTTTTTTTTTTTTTGAGACGGAGTCTTGCTCTGCCACCCAGGCTGGAGTGCAGTGGCCGGCTCTCAGCTCACTGCAAGCTCCGCCTCCCGGGTTCACGCCATTCTCCTGTCTCAGCCTCCCGAGTAGCTGGGACTACAGGCGCCCGCCTCGTCGCCCGGCTAGTTTTTTGTATTTTTTAGTAGAGACGGGGTTTCACCGTATTAGCCAGGATGGTCTCGATCTCCTGACCTCATGATCCGCCCGTCTCGGCCTCCCAAAGTGCTGGGATTACAGGCTTGAGCCACCACGCCCGGCCTTCAGCGTTTCTTTTTATGTGAGAAACTCTTTTAGAAAAAAAAAATAATGGCCAGACGGGGCGTGGGGCATGGTGGCTCATGCCTGTAATCCCATCACTTTGAGAGGCCAAGGCGGGTGGATCACCTAAGGTCAGGAGTTTGAGACCAGCCTCTCCAACATGGTGAAATCCTGTATCTACTAAAAATACAAAAATTAGCCGGGCGTGGTGGCACGCACCTGTGATCCTAGCTACTCGAGAGGCTGAGGCAGGAGAATTGCTTGAACCCAGGAGGCGGAGTTTGCAGTGAGCCGAGATTGTACCATTGAGATCAAGCCTGGGCAACAGGATGAGACTTTGTCTCAAAAATAATTAAAAAATAGGCTGGTTGCGGTGGCTCATGCCTGTAATCCCAGCACTTTGGGAGGCTGAGATGGGTGGATCACCTGAAGTCAGGAGTTCGAGACCAGCCTGGCCAACATGGCGAAACCTGGTCTCTACTAAAAATATAAAAATTAGCTGGGCATGGTGGTGGGCACCTGTAGTCCCAGACACTTGGGAGGCTGAAGCAGGAGAATGGCATCAACCCAGGAGGCGGAGCTTGCAGTGAGCGAAGACTACACCACCACACTCCGGCCTGGGCGACAGAGCGAGACTCCATCTCAAAAAAAAAAAAGAAAAAAGAAAAGAAACATACATAGCTCTCTCACTGGCCAAAATTGTATCACCCATCAATTCCTAAAACAAACACTGGTGGGCCAAGCAGTGTGGCTCACACCTGTAATCCCAGCACTTTGGAAGGCCAAGACGGGTGGATCACCTGAGGTCAGGAGTTCGAGGTCAGCCGGACCAACGGAAACCCCGTCTCTACTAAAAATACAAAATTAGGCGGGGCGCGGTGGCTCAAGCCTGTAATCCCAGCACTTTGGGAGGCCGAGACAGGCGGATCAC
>NW_016814226.1:440211-448945 GCF_001698545.2 Rhinopithecus bieti
TGAAGTGCAGTGGCACGATATGGGCTCACTGCAAGCTCCGCCTCCCGGGTTCACGCCATTCTCCTGCCTCAGCCTCCCAAGTAGCTGGGACTACAGGCGCCTGCCACCTCGCCCGGCTAGTTTTTTGTATTCTTTTTAGTAGAGACTGAGTTTCACCATGTTAGCCAGGATGGTCTCAATCTCCTGACCTCATGATCCGCCCGTCTCGGCCTCCCAAAGTGCTGGGATTACAGGCTTGAGCCACCGCGCCCGGCCAGGAATGACATATTTATATCATCACTAAGAACAAAAGCTACCACTTGTTTTTTTTGAGTCAGCATCTCGCTCTGTCGCCCAAGCTGGAGTGCAGTGGCATGATCTCGGCTCACTGCAACCTCCGCCTCCTGGGTTCAAGTGATTCTCCTGCCTCAGCCTCCTGAGTAGCTGGGACTATAGGCGCATGCCACCATGCCCAGCTACTTTTTTGTATTTTTAATAGAGATGGGGTTTCACTGTGTCAGCCAGGATGGTCTCGATCTCCTGACCTCGGGATCCGCCTGCCTCGGCCTCCCAAAATGCTGGGATTACAGGTGTGAACTACTGCGCCTGGCAAAAGGTATCACTTATTAAACACTAGCATGCGTCAGGCACTGGGTGGGGTAGTTTATGAGTATTCTTCTACACTGTGTATATTCATATTATCATTTCATGTGATGCCCAAAGGCAGATGATATGGTTTGACTGTATCCCAATCTCACCTTGAATTGTAATAATTACCACGAGTCAAGGGCAGGGGAAGGTGGAGATAAACGAATCATGGGAGTGGTTCCCCACTTACTGTTCTCATGGTAGTGAATAAATCTCGTGAGATTTGATGGTTTCATAAACGCGAGTTCCCCTGCACAAGCTCTCTTGCCTGCCACCATGTATGATGTGCCTTTGCTCTTCCTTCACCTTCTGCCATGATTGTGACTGTGAGTCAATTAAACCTCTTCCTTTTATAAATTACCCAGTTTTGGGTATGTCTTTATTAGCAGCATGAGAACAGACTCATACAGCAGGAATTCTCCCCATTTTACAAATGAGGAAAATGGGGGCCAGAGAATAAAAAGAAGAGGAGAGAGTGCAGCCTGCGGACAGCCTACATGCTTCCCTCCCATACCAGATGGCAACTGCTGTTTCACATATGCCTCCCACATCAGACAGCAGCCTTCTGCCGGGCAGCAGAGTGGGCTGGCTCAGGAGTGGGCTGACTCGCATCTGTTCTCATGTCTGCTACGCAGCCAGCCAGGTCTGGTGTGGGGCTCCAAAATCGTATGTAGACAAGTGATCCACCGGGCCACGCTCCACAGTGCAGAAAAATGGGTGATTCCTTCTCAACCCTAAGCACTATTAAGCCCTCTTCCTTAGAAAAGTAAACAAATACCTAATATCAGATTGTTTTACTGTTGCTTCCTCCTAACACAGAAAAACGGAAGTAGGGTTAAGGGCACTGAGTAACATGTTGTGTCTCTCCTGGTTCACGTGAATTGATGCATCTGAATGTTATGCCACTTTCTTTTTTTTTTTTTTTTTTTTGAGACGGAGTCTCGCTGTGTCCCCCAGGCTGGAGTACAGTGGCACGATCTCGGCTCACTGCAAGCTCCGCCTCCCGGGTTCACACCATTCTCCTGCCTCAGCCTCCCGAGTAGCTGGGACTACAGGCACCCGCCACCACACCCGGCTAGTTTTTTGTATTTTAGTAGAGACGGGGTTTCACCATGTTAGCCAGGATGGTCTCGATCTCCTGACCTCATGATCCACCCGCCTCGGCCTCCCAAAGTGCTGGGATTACAGGCTTGAGCCACCACGCCCGGCCATGTTATGCCACTTTCTAAACTGAGTATCATAAAAACCTAACCAGGAAAAACAGAGAGTGACATATTGACCTTTTATGTTGAATGCAGCTCAGAACTGGAGTTGCGGCTGTCACCACCTGAGGTGTGCCCACCACAGAAAGCCATTCTGAAACCAGAGAGCTGCTGGTTATTTTCAGAAGACAGCCTGGGTCTTGCTCCTGGGGCAACGGCGTAGTATCGCCATGAGCTCAAAGAGAAGGTTTCCCACGAATACCCTGGGTGTCAGGGCCATTGATGGTTTAACTTCTCATCCATCCACACAGCCCTGACAGCCACTCAGTGCCAGGCCTGTGACAGAGAGACATTAAACTGAGAGCCCAAACGGGGGTGGGGAGCGCAGGAGACACATTCAACAAGCTGTAAGGCCTGCCTGCAGCACAGGGCTTCAACAACACATCACAGTTCACCTGTGGCCTGGGAAGGAAGGGATGGTTAATTTGATCCAGCAGCAAACCAGTTCAGCTCCACTCCAGAAGATTCCAAATCCATCCTCAACTCCCATAGTGTCCCCTCTCTCCTGCGCAACTGCAGCAGGCCCCACTCTGTCCCCTGCTACTCTCCTCACTCCACTACAACCCATTTTCCACTGAGCAGCGGACCAATGGGTGACACACACAACACTAACCATGTCACCCTGCTCACCACCCCACAGTAGCTTCCTATTGCACTAAAAACAAACCTAGTGGTCCTCCATGGCCTACAAGGCCAGTCCTGCAGATCTGGACCATCACCTCCTAGTCCCTGTCTCTCACCAACCCTCTGTAGCCCCTGACCTTCTTTCAGCTCCTGACACCCTACAAACTGCATTTTGTCTCAAGCCTTTGCTCTTCCTCCAGATCTGGCCCCTTCTCAAAAGTCAACTGCTCAGAGTGGCTTTCCCCAACCACTCAATCTCAATCCTTCTCATTCTACCACATTGTCACTTTATTTTCTCCATGGCACCTGGGTTGTAAACAATCATTTAGTCCAGTGCTACTCAAAGCATGGCCCATGGGTCAGCAGCACCTGGAGCTTGTTAGAAATGCAGATTCTTTGGGAGGCCAAGGCAGGTGGATCACCTGAGGTCAGGAGTTCGAGACCCGTCTGGCTAACATGGTGAAACCCTGTCTCTACTAAAAATACAAAATTAGCTGTGCGTGGTGGCGCACATCTATAATTCCAGCTACTCGGGAGGCTGATGCAGGACAATCACTTGAACCTGGGAGGTGGTGGTTGCAGTGAGTCAGCATTGTGCCACTGCACTCCAGCCTGGGCAACAGAGTGAGACTCCATCTCAAAAAACAAAAAAAAAAACAAGAATATGGCCAGGCATGGTGGTTCACGCTTGTAATCCCAGCACTTTGAGAGGCCTAGGTGGACAGATCACCTGAGGTCAGGAGCTCGAGACCAGCCTGGCTAACTTGGCGAAACCCCATCTCTACTAAAATTTAAAAAATTAGCTAGGCATGGTGGCGCGCGCCTGTAATCGCAGCTACACGGGAGGCTGAGGCAGGAGAATCGCTTGAACCCCAGAGGCGGAGGTTGCAGTGAACCGACGTCGCGCCACTGCACTCCAGCCTGGGCAACAAAGCGAGACTCCGTCTAAAAAATAAATAAATAAATAAATAAAGTAATAACAATGCCAATGATGACTTCACGTTGAGCAGTGCATTCATTCACAGCGGTATTGTCACTGTCCATCTCCACGCCCGCACTGGATGACAGTACCATGTTCCACACTGACTGCTTACCAGTATCTGTAATTTGAGGGCAGAGTAGGGCCCATCTTTTTGTACCGCCACAACCCGGCACCATAGTGTGCTCATCAAATGTCTCCTGAGCAAAGAACCTGCTTTGCAAATGCCAAAAGGGCTAACGAATAAGATACTTTCACTTCCAGAATTAATCCCCTATAATGCCCCAGCTACTCTATGGAGAGGATGACTACCTCGCCCTGCCCTCTTAGCTGATGGGGAATCAGAGAGGGGAAATGTCTTGGTCCAGTCACCTAGAGAGAAGACACAAGGCTCTTGTCTCCTGCCCTGAGTTCTCTCCACAGGTACACTGCGCCCTGCAAAAGATGCCAACAGAAACAACACAGATTGCAAATGTATGGGAAACGTGTAGGAACAATTAAAGTCTGGGATAACAAATAATAAACATAATGATGCAATAACAACAATCGGACAGCACGAGGTAAGTCATAGGAACTCAGCGGAAGGAGAAAGGCATGGTTAGCGCGGGCTTCCCGGACGACGCGGATCCGGCGAGCAGTATCTGAACCGCATTTTCGCAGCCGCGTAGACACAGGCGCCCACACTCTCTCACCCATGCGCACTCGCCCGCCCGCGCGCAGCCACACCCTCGGTGCCCGGGAGGCGGCGGCCTGGGCGACAGGACCTCACCTGTGGGCTCGGAGCGCCGAGGGACTCGGAGGAGCGCCCTGCAGGGATGCCTCGAGCCGCGCCCCCGCCCCGCCTCCAGCCCCTCTCCAGCGCTCGCAGGAGGAAGCAGCCAGCAGCCAGGCGCACCGGCCCGCCCCGCCCCGCCCCGCGCCGCACTCTACTTCCAGGGCGGCGCCCTGGCAACCCAAGACGCGACCGCCGGCGGGGCGACTACTTCCGGAGTCAGACTTGGGTCTCCTCTGAGCTTCTTGTCCCGGGCGCCCGCTATGCTCAGGGCTTAAATCCTAGGAAATGCCAGGCCATCCAACTTCCACACCTTCGAGGCCCAGAAAGGAGATTGAGAAGGGTCTGGAGCACGGGATTAAGTCTAAAAAGGAAGGTAGAGCGGTGTGATGATTAGGTCCGAATCCTAGGTTCAGTCTTAATCCTCTGTTTAGCGTCTCCTACCCGCTCTACCTCGGCTTCCTTATCTGAAGAAATGGTGATGTTGGTAGCAGGCGCCTCCTAGGGTGGTCGTAAGGACAACGTGATATGCTGGGCCCAGCATGGAGTCATCAACACATGGCCCACTGAAGAACACCTTATTTCCTGAGGGTTCCTCAAAACATCTTGTAAACCCCTTCCATTAGGAAGAGGCAACCTGACCCAGTGAGGACCTTAAAACTGAAACTGGACCTGAATCTGAATCCCTCTCCAAAAAACGACTAGCTATGTGGCTTAGGCAGATCACTTCGTTTCTCTGAACCTCAGTTTCCTTGTCTGTAAATTAGAGATAAAACCTACATTGAAAGGTTGTTGGGAAGACTATTTAAAAAAATAAATAAAAGGAATGTAGTTGACATAGCACACGGTAGTTGCTCAAATACTTGTTTAATTGATTCATAATAAAAGCATGTATCCCAGACAGCGCTCAGCTATAAAAGAGCACTGGAGTGCAGGGTGCGGTGGCTTAAGCCTGTAATCCCAGCACTTTGGGAGGCTGTCGTGGGTGGATGACCTGAAGTCAGGAGTTGGAGAGCAGCCTGACCAACAAGGTGAAACCCTGTCTCTACTAAAAATACACAATTAGCCGGGTGTGGTGGAGCATGTCTGTAATACCAGCTACTTGGAAGGTTGAGGCAGGAGAATCGCTTGAACCAGGGACTGGGAGGTTGCAGTGAGACAAGATCATGCCACTGCACTCCAGCCTGGGCAATAAGAGCAAAACTCCGTCTCCAGGGGGAGAAAAGAGTGCACTTGAAACTTGACAGGCAGTGGGAAAAAAGAGAAACAATAGGCTTTACATCCCTGCTCTGCTCTAATACATTATAGCTGTTTGAGTGTCAGCAAACCCACTGTATTTTTTTTTTTTTTGAGAGGGAGTTCTGCTCTTGTTGCCCAGGTTGGAGTGCAGTGGTGCCATCTCAGCTCACTGCAACGTCCGCCTGCCAGGTTGAAGCGATTCTTCTGCCTCAGCCTCCCGTGTAGCTGGGATTACAGCGCCTGCCATCACGCCCAGCAATTTTTTTTTTTTAAGTAGAGACGGGGTTTCTCCATGTTGGTCAGGCTGGTCTCGAATTCCCGACCTCAGGTGATCCACCCACTGCAGTCTCCTGAAGTACTGGGATTATAGGCGTGAGCCACCTTGTCCAGCCAAATCCACCATATTAAATACAGTTTCCTTACTGTGAATTGGAAATAATGATCATCTCTCAGGGGTGCTGAAAACATTTAAATCCCTTGTGAATAGCACCTAGAAGGGTGTTTAACAGGTTTTACCACTTCCTTCTGCCCCCATGCGGCATACAGGCCATTCCAAAGAATAGTGAATACAGTTCTAGGAAAATTTGTGACCAACATGAAAATTAACTGGAAGCTAGTAGTTCCAAGAGAAAAGAGGAAACCAAAGACCTGACTCACAATGCTAATCTAATTGTGTAAACCTAGTTAAAAAAATCTTCAAGATAAAATCTTGCCATCAAGATAAAAATCATTGCCATAAAGTCCAGATTCCTTAATATGCTTTTAGTTTTCATCTTAACCATTTTCCTATATATAGGCTTGGTTTCCTGTCATGCCTAGGAAGACTCATCCACATAAGTTGAAAAAAAAAAAAAACGTATGAAACCAGATATACAATAAACTGAAAATACATGGGGCTGGGCGCGGTGGCTCACGCCTGTAATCCCAGCACTTTGGGAGGCCGAGGTGGGCAGATCACAAGGTCAGGAGATCAAGACCATCCTGGCTAATATGGTGAAACCCCCCCTCTACTAAAAATACAAAAACAAAATTAGCTGGGCATGGTGGCGGGCACCTGTAGTCCCAGCTACTTTGGAGGCTGAGGCGGGAGAATGGCATGGTGAACCCGGCAGGCGGAGCTTGCAGTGAGCTGAGATTGCGCCACTGCACTCCAGCCTGGATGGCAGAGCAAGACTCCATTTCAAAAAAGGAAAAAGAAATGAAAATACATTCATGGTGTATGACAAAGCATTAATATGCACAACATACAAAGAGTTTGCACAAATCAATGAGAAAAAAAGCAATACAAAAATGGGCAAAGGTCAGGCGCAAGTAGCTGGGATTACAGGTGCTAGCCACCAGGCCCGACTAGTTTTTTATTTTTATTTTTGGTAGAGACGGGGATTCACCATGTTGGCCTGGGTGGTCTCAAACTCCTGACCTTCAGTGATCCACCAGCCTTGGCCTCCCAAAGTGCTGGGATTACAGGAGCAAACCACCACCCCTGGCCAAGATAGTTAAATTACAGAAATAGTCTTAATCCAGAACAGATTCGTTTCCAGATTTGGTTTTCTGCCTAAGTGACCATCTGCTATAAATCTGTGACATAGCTGGAAAGCTAGAAGAGGCACCCCAGTAGACAGAACAGTGAGCAATTCCTGGACCGTGTGATGAGAACAGATAAATGGGGAAATCCCAATACAAATGAGAACAAATACTCTCTACCAATCAAAAGAGACAACCTCCAAAGAAGTGACCTTTCGAGTCCGGGTGCAGTGGCTCATGCCTGTAATCCCAGAACTTTGAGAGGCCAAGACGGGCAGATCCCCTGAGGTCAGGAGTTCGAGATCAGCCTGGCTAACATAGTGAAACCCCATCTCTACTAAAAATACACAAATTAGCCAGGCCTAGTGGTGCTCACCTGTAATCCCAGCTGCTCGGGGGCCTGAGGCAGGAGAACCGCTTGATCCCAGGAGGCAGGATGGCACCATTGCCCTGCAGCCTGGGCGACAAGAGCAAAACTCTATCTCAGAAAAAAAAAAGAAAGAAAGAAAAGAAGCAAGTTTTCAGCCCAGGAGGCAGAGGTTGCAGTGAGCCGAGATCTCGCCACCGCACTGCAGCCTGGGCAACAAAGCAAGACTTCGTCTCAAAAAAAAAAGAGTTTTCAGAACAAAACCCTGGAATTACCCTAGAATGTAAGAAGGAAACCCACACCGCTGAACAGGTTTCCTTAGAGACCAGTTGGGTTCTCTGGTATTTAGTCTGAAGCCATTAGAATGACTCATCAAAGAATGAGTTCAAACAGTTTTGGTTCAGATGAAAAGCATTAAGGAAAACCAGCTACTCAGGAGACTGAGGTAGGAGAATTGCTTGAGCCTCGAAGGTTGAGGCTGCAGTGAGCTGTGACCGCGCCACTGCACTCCAGTCTGGGTGACAGAGTGAGACCTCATCTCAAAAAGCAAACAAAGGCCGGGCGCGGTGGCTCAAGCCTGTAATCCCAGCACTTTGGGAGGCCGAGACGGGCGGATCACGAGGTCAGGAGATCGAGACCATCCTGGCTAACATGGTGAAACCCCGTCTCTACTAAAAAATACAAAAAACTAGCCGGGCGAGGTGGCGGGCGCCTGTAGTCCCAGCTACTTGGGAGGCTGAGGCAGGAGAATGGCGTAACCCGGGAGGCGGAGCTTGCAGTGAGCTGAGATCCGGCCACTGCACTCCAGCCCGGGCGACAGAGCGAGACTCCGTCTCAAAAAAAAAAAAAAAAAAAAAAAAAAAAAGCAAACAAAAATGTCCTCAGATTACTGGCTGATTGCAGCCCACCACCTGTTTCTGTGCAGCTTAAAAGCTAAGAATGGTTTTTACGTATGGCCATTTGAAATCCATTTATGAATAGGGAACATACTAATTTTGAACCCCAATTAAGTGAAATGTGTTCCTTCTTCCTCCAAAAGAATTTTCTTATTCTCAGCTGGGCGTAATGGCGCACACCTGTAATCCTAGCACTTTGGGAGGTCAAGGTGGGGAGATCACCTGAGCTCAGGAGTTTGAGACCAGCCTGGCCAACATGGCGAAACCCCATCTCTACTAAAAATACAAAAATTAGCTGGGCGTGGTGGTGCGCGCCTGTAGTCCCAGCTATTTGGGAAGGCTGAGGCAAGAGAATCACTTGAACCCAGGAGGCAGAGGTTGAAGTGAGCCAAGATCGTGCCACTGCACTCCAGCCTGGGTGACAGAGCAAGACTCCGTCTCAAA
>NW_016814226.1:449274-465718 GCF_001698545.2 Rhinopithecus bieti
AAAAAAAAAAAAAAAAAAAAAAAAAGCTTATTATTCATTATAGACCTGTGTTACCCCAAATTTTCTATACAATTATTCATTTTTAATTTCATCAATTTAAAGAGTTATGCAAACTTATGCAACTTGTAAGTGACAGAGTCTGGCTTTGAACCCAGGACACCTGACCATTCATGCTGCTGCCTCTCAGGAGGGGTGGTGGCATGCTTTCTTAGTGATGATTGGAGCTTTGCTAACATCACCTCCTATAATCTCCCACACAACCTCCTCCCAGGCCTGGAGCACATTCAGCACCATCATCATTTACTTTTGGCGCCATCTAGTGGAATCAACACTAATCTGGAGTCCAAATTGCCAGTTCATACCCTTCAGCTGCTGTCTAGTTGTGAGGCCTTGAGAAGTCCCAAGGCTTCTGGCTACGGTGTTCTCACCTTAAACCCGGGAGATGAGCGAAGGCTTGCACAGCACCAGCACCCAAGGGAAGACATGCTTAGGGCCTGGCATAGTAAAGTGTTCAACAAACATTGTGGCCCTCCGGCATGTTGCCTCATCCCTGCAATCCCTGTACTTTGGGAGGCCAACATGGGAGGATCGTTTGAGGTCAGGAGTTCCAGACCAGCCTGGCCAATGTAGCAAGACCCCATTTCTGGAAAAAAAAAAACTTTTTTATTAGCCAGGTATGGGGGCGTACGCCTGCAGTCCTATTCAGCTACTCAGGAGGCTGAGGTGGATCACTTGAGCCTAGACGATTGAGGCTGCAGCGAGCTACGATTCCGCCACTACACTCCAGCCTGGCCAACAGAACAAGACCCTGTCTGCAAGAGAAAAAAGTTAAAAAAAAAAAAAAAGAATTTTAAGGCACGGTGCCTCACGCCTGTAATCCCAGCACTTTGGGAGTCCGAGGCCGGTGGATCACCTAAGATCAGGAGTTCCAGACCAGCCTGACCAACATGGCGAAACCCTGTCTCTACTAAAAATACAAAAATGAACTGGGCATGGTGGTGCGCACCTGTAATCCCAGCAACTTGGGAGGCTGAGGCAGGAAAATTGTTTGAACCCGGGAGACGGAGGTTACAGTGAGCCGAGATCATACCATTGCACTCCAGCCTGAGCAACAGGGCGAGACTCCGTCTTAAAAAAAAAAGAATTTTAAGATGGCAACAGCAGCATTAAACTAACTGCAGGGCTTGTCTGAGCACAGGGTCCTATGGGTCTGTACAGGTCACAGGACCATGAGGCTGGCCCTACCCTAAGAAGCTGGCCACAGCTCCCCTCAATCAATCCCCACAAGAACTCTGCTGGGTTAATGGAGTTTATCACCATTTTTTAGAAAATAGTGGTAAAGCCGGGCCCGGTGGCTCAAGCCTGTAATCCCAGCACTTTGGGAGGCCAAGACGGGCTGATCACGAGGTCAGGAGATCGAGACCATCCTGGCTAACACGGTGAAACCCCGTCTCTACTAAAAAAATACAAAAAAACTAGCCGGGCGAGGTGGCGGGCGCCTGTAGTCCCAGCTACTCTGTATACTCGGGAGGCTGAAGCAGGAGAATGGTGTAAACCCAGGAGGCGGAGCTTGCAGTGAGCCGAGATCCGGCCACTGCACTCCAGCCTGGGCGACAGAGCGAGACTCCGTCTCCAAAAAAATTGGCTGGACGTAGTGGCTCACGCCTGTAATCCCAGCACCTTGGGAGGCCGAGGCAGGCGGAACACCTGAGGTCAGGAGTTGTCCACCAGCCTGATCAACATGGAGAAAACCCATCTGTATAAAAACACAAAATTAGCCAGGCGTAGTGGCGCATGCCTGTAATCCCGGCTACTCGGGAGACTGAGGCAGAATAATGCTTGAAGCCGGGAGGCAGAGGTTGCGGTGAGCCAAGATCAAGCCATTGCACTCCAACCTGGGCAACTTGGCAACAAGAGTGAAACTCCGTCTAAAAAAAAAAAAAAAAATAGTGGTAAAGGCCAGGTGTGGTGGCTCACATCTGTAATCCCAGCGCTTTGGGAGGCCGAAGCAGGTGGATCATGAGGTCGAGAGATCAAGACCATTCTGGCCAACATGGTGAAAACCCGTCTCTACTACAAATACAAAAATTAGCCAGGCATGGTGGTGCATGCCTGTAGTCCCAGCTACTCTGGAAGCTGAGGCAGGAGAATTGCTTGAACCTGGGAGACAGAGGTTGTAGTGAGCCAAGATCACGCCAGTGCACTCCAGCCTAGTGACAGAGTAAGACTCCGTCTCAAAAAAAAAAAAAAGTGGTAAAATACATATAACATAAAACTTACCATCTTAGCCATTTTTAAGTGTACAGTTCAGTGATTTTAAGTATATTCACATTGTTGTGCAACCAATCTCCAGGACTTTATCATCTTACAAAACTAAAATTCTTTTTTTTTTTTTGAGACAGAGTCTCACTGTGTCACCCAGGCTGGTGTGCAGTGGTGCGATCTTGGCTCACTGCAAGCTCCACCTCCTGGGTTCACGCCATCTCCTGCCTCAGCCTCCTGAGTGGCTGGAACTACAGGTGCACACTGCCATGCCCAGCTAATTTTTTGTATTTTTAGTAGATACGGGGTTTCACTATGTGAGCCAGGATGGTCTCGATCTCCTGATCTTGTGATCCGCCTGCCTCGGCCTCCCAAAGTACTGGGATTACAGGCGTGAGCCACCGCACCTGACCACAAAACTAAAACTCTTTACTCATTGATCACAACTCCCCATCCTTCCTTCCCCAACCCCTGGTAACTACCTCTCAATTTTGTCTTAATGAATTAGACTTCCTAAGTACTTCATTTAAGTGGAATCTGGGCCGGACACAGCGGCTCATGCCTGTAATCCCAGCATTTTGGGATCCCGAGGTAGGAGGATTGCTTGAGCCCAGGAGTTTGAGACCAGCCTGGGCAAAATAGGAAGACCTCGTCTCTACAAAAAGGAAAGAAAGGGAAGGGAAGGGGAAGGGGAGGGAGGAAGGAAAGAAAGAAGGAAAGAAGGAAAGAAGGAAGGAAGGAAGGAAGGAAGGAAAGAAAGAAAGAAAGAAAAAGAAAGAAAGAAAGAAAGAAAGAAAGAAAGAAAGAAAGAAAGAAAGAAAGAGAAAGAAAAAGAAAGGAAGGAAGGAAAAGAAAGAAAGAAAGAAAGAGAGAAAGAAAGAGAAAAAAGAGAGGCAGGAAGGGAGGGAGGGAGGAAGGAAGGAAGGAAGGAAGGAAAGAAAGAAAGAAAGAAAGAAAGAAAGAAAGAAAGAAAGAAAGAAAGAAAGAAAGAAAAAGAAAGAAAGAAAAAGAAAGGAAGGAAGGAAAAGAAAGAAAGAAAGAGAGAAAGAGAGAAAGAAAGAGAAAAAAGAGAGGCAGGAAGGGAGGGAGGAAGGAAGGAAGGAAGGAAGGAAGGGTTCGCTGCTGCTCTCTGAGCTTCACAATGCCATCCAAAGATGACAAGAAGAAGGAAGACACCGGAAAGTCTCTAAAAAAGACAAAGACGCAGTGAACAAATCTGGGGGCAGGACCAAAAAGAAGAAGTGGTCCAAAGGCAAAGTCCGGGACAAACTCAATAACTGAGTCGTGTTTGACAAACCCACCTGTGACAACTCTGTAAGGAAGTTCCCAAACATAAACTTACAAGCCCTGCTGTGGTCTCTGAGAGACTGAAGATTTGAGGCTCCCTAGCCAGGGCACCTTAATAAAAGATTTAACAAACCGGTTTCAAAGCACAGAGCTCAAATAATTTACACCAGAAATACCAAGGGTGGAGATGCTACAGCTGCTGGTGACGATGCATGAATAGGTCCAACCAACTGTACATTTGCAAATATAAAACTTTATTAAATCGAAAAAAGAGGCCAGGCATGGTGGCTCACGCCTGTAATCCCCACACTTTGGAAGGCCGAGATGGGTGGATCACCTGAGCTCAGGAATTCTAGACCAGCCTGGCCAACATGGCAAAACCCCGTCTCTACTGAAAATACAAAACTTAGCAGGGCATGGTGGCATGTGTCTGTAGTCCCAGCCACTAAGGCAGCTGAGGTAGGAGGATCGCTTGAACCCAGGAAGCGGAGGTTGCAGTGAGCCAAGATCGTGCTGCTGCACTCCAGCCTGGGTGACAGAGTGAGAATCCATCTCCCAAAAAAAAAAAAAAAAACAAACAAAGAAAGAAAGGAAGAAAATAGAATCATACAGTATTTGTTATTTATTTATGTTTGTTTGTTTGTTTGTTTGTTTTTAGAGAGGAGGTCTTGCTCTGTGGCCCATCCTGGGGTGTAGTGGCAGGATCATAGCGCACTGTAACCTTCAGCTCTGGGCCTCAAGTGATCCTCCTTCCTCAGCTTCTAGAGCAATTAGGACTACAATCACGTGCCACCACACCCAGTTAATTTTTGCCTTTTTGCGACTGGCTTATTTCACGTAGCATGATGCCCTCAGGTTCATCCCTGTTGCAGTATGGCTTTCCCTTTTTTTTTTTTTTTTTTAAGGCTGAAAACATTCTATTGTATGTTTTTTTTTGAGGGGCGGGGACGGAGTCTCACTCTGTTGCCCAGCCTGGAGTGCAGTGGTGCAATCTAGGCTCACTGCAAGCTCCACCTCCTGGGTTGATGCCATTCTCCTGCCTCGGCCTCCCGAATAGCTGGGACTACAGGCTCCTGCCACCACGTCCGGCTAATCTTTTGTATTTTTAATAGAGAAGGGGTTTCACCACGTTACCCAGGATGGTCTCCATCTCCTGACCTCATGATCCGCCCGCCTCGGCCTCCCAAAGTGCTGGGATTATAGGCGTGAGCCACCATGTCCAGCCTCTATTGTATGTTTTTAAGGCATTAAAAAAAATCCAGGGCCTGGCAAGGTGGCTCACGCCTGTAATCCCAGCACTTTGGGAGGCCGAGGAAGGCAGATCATGAGGTCAGGAGATCGAGACCATCCTGGCTAACACGGTAAAATCCCGTCTCCACTAAAAATATAAAAATTAACCGGGCGTGGTGGCAGGTGCCTGTAATCCCAGTTACTCAGGAGGCTGAGAGAGGAGAATCACTTGAACCCGGGAGGCGGAGGTTGAGTGAGCCGAGATCATACCACTGCACTCCAGCCTGAGGGATAGAGCGAGGCTCCACCTCAAAAAATAAAATAAAATCCATTCATCAATTTCTACCTTTTGGCTATTATGATTAATGCTACTATGAACACAGGTATATATCTGAGACCCTGCTTTCAATTCTTTTTTTTTTTTTCCTTAATAATTGAGACGAGGTCTCACTATGTTGCCTAGGCTGTCTCCAACTCCTGGGCTCAAGTGATCCGCCTGCCTTGGCCTCCCAAAGTGCTGGGATTATAGGCATGAACCAGCAGCCCAGGCTCCTTGCTTTCAGTTATTTGGGGTATATACCCAGAGTGAGACTGCCGGATCACGTAGTAATTCTATATTGAACTTTCCGAGGACTCTCCATAGGGCTTTCCGCAGCGGCTGCCCCATTTCACATTCCCACCAACAGTGCCAGAGTTCCAATTCCTCCACATCCTGGACAATACCTGTTATCTTCTATTGTTTGATAGCAGTTATTCTAATGGGTGTGACATCCTCCCTGCCTTGTAAATATGGGAACTAAAGCTTGAAGGTGGTGAGTAACTTGCCCAAGGCCAGGCAGCCATCACTATAGCAATCACTACCTGAGTCATCATCACTGCGCGGGTGTCTCAACACATCAGCCCCATTCACACTGCCACCAGGAGGCTGGCTTGCCACTGTCACGGTGCCAGCCAATAGCACACACGAGGACTTTGCCATCGCTCCAGTCTGATGCTCCCTGAGGCCAACAGGAGCCCTCAGGGGCGCCCCATGCTACTGCAGCATCCTGGCCAGCCAGCTGGCCCCAACTTGCATAGACCTGGCCATCCTCCTCCCCATGCTGCCCTACCCTCAGCCTCGCCCCCGTCTCCCCAACTTCCCACCGCAGGTCCTGACTTCCCAGGGTCTCTGTCCCCGCTTCTCTCCCCCTTGCAGCATGGAGGTGGTAAGGCTGCCTTCTCTCCAGGTGAAAAAACCAGGTGCTCTCAGGATCTCTCCTTACCCTCCTTGCCCATTTGCCCGAGCACCCAGAAGGATTAGGGAGGGGCTAGACAGCTGGGCCTCAGGCTCCAGCTTTGTCAGGCCCTTTTCTAGCCCCTGGAGCTGAGGCCCAGAGAGCAGGCCTCCTGGTCTGGGGCCAAAGGGTGGAGTCCCTAGGGGCTCAGAGAACAATAAGAAAGTGCGCAGCGTGCGCTGGCTCACGCCTGTAATCCCAGCACTGTGGGATGCTGAGACAGGCAGATTACTTGAGGCCAGGAGTTTGAGATCAGCCTGGCTAACATGACAAAACCCCATCTCTACCAAAAATATGAAAAATTAGCCAGGCATGGTGGCAGGTGCCTGTAATCCCAGCTACTCTGGAGGCTGAAGCACGAGAATCACTTGAACCTGGGAGGCAGAGGTTGCAGTGAGCCGAGATTGCACCATTGCACTCCAGCCTGGGCAGCAGAAGGAGACTCCGTCTCAAAAAAAATAAATAAATAAAATAAAATAATCTTCAACCCCAGAGCTGGTGGGAGGCGAGGGCCGCTCCTCACCTGTTATTCCTTCAAGAACCGCCCACAGGTGGCCTGTTTGTTTCCCTTGGGGAGCCTGGCTTTCCATTCCCTCCTTCTCTCCCCCTTCCCTTCTGGTCCATTTCCACCCCTTTGCCCTCCAGCTGGGCAGCCAAGCCCCCCGTGCCCCAGTTCCCCAGTCCTGGGGACCCAAGTGTCCACCTAGGTAAAGCTGAGGAGGTGTCTGTTCAGGGAAGGACAGTAACAAAAGTACCGACTGGGACCCTGGAGAGCCTCCCCCCAAGTGGACTTCGAGTGCTAACTCTGCTGGCTCCTGCTCTTTACAATGGAGTTAATAATAGAACCAGCTTCGGGGGGGCGGCTGTGACGATCAGATGAGACCACACAGGTGACCCTGCTCAGCGTGCAGCCCGCACAGAGGACAGCTCCTAGGAAACCTGTTCGTGATTGATGAAGGGGAGGCTGTCCAGAGAGGACCGCATGTCCAGAGTGGGAGAGTGTGTGCGAGTGTATGTGTGTTGTGTGTGTGAATGAGTGTGTTATTGTGTGTGTGTTGTGTTCGTGTGTGAGTGCGGGAGTGTGTGTGTGGTCTGTGTGTGTGAGAATTAGGGAAGTTCTTATTCAAAGATTATAAAAAGTCACAATTTCTTACTATAAGATTACTATCCACTATACATATATATATATTCCAAATCAGCCGTCCTAGCTTGCTCTGGCATGCCTGGACACAACTAGACAAGCTCCAGCCCATAGAACATCCCATTCCTTATTTGGAGATGCTTCCTTAACTATTCCTGGGCAACTTTCTTTTCTTTCTTTGTTCTGTCTCCCTTACCAGTTAAAACATTTTAAATAGCCAATCGGGTAAAGTGTAAAATGTGAGGTCCTATTCCAGCCAATGGAAACTGGACACAGCAGCAGGGTAGACGTGTTAGGTTATAAATAACAGTCTCCTTTGTTCAGTGTGTTCTCGTGGCTGGACAGCTATTGAGTAGCACCCTTTCTGCAGAAAGTAAAGCTCACCTTGCTGAGAGATCATTTGTTCCTGCGTTATTTTTTATTTATTTATTTTTTTGGTGACACCAAAACTTCATTCCCAACACGTGTGAGTGACTGTGTGTGTGTGTGTGTGTGTATGTGTGTGTTCACCCCACTCACAGCAGGACCCAAGGTTGGTGGGGAGGGTTGGGACAAGGGGCTTGAATCTGGGAGAGACTAGAGCTACTCCCCCACCCCCTGCTAATCAGCACCCAGCACAGACAGCAGAGCCCCAGCTGAGGACGATGGGGCTGATCTCCCCAGGAGCTGGGTCCTGCCTGCTTCCCCACGGCCCAGTGAGACATGGAAACCAATCCTTTCTCCGTCTTCCTCCATATTGCCCGGGGTTGGACCCCTGCAAGCCAGAAGGAGCCAGCGGCTTCCAGAGGGGATCTGAGCCCAGGTCTGGAGGCCTCTGCGTTTGGTACTCTTTCTTGTCAGCTGGATGGTGGAAGCGGAAGGCAGAGGTGTGCGGGTGAGGGATTGTGGATAGTGGAGCCTGGGAGGTGGGGTGCAGGTAAGGGAGCCCAGGCACCACAGCCCCCGTCTTACAGGGCTAACCAGTCACTGGTCTGCTGCTTTCACTTGCCTGGAGAGGCTCTGTTCTGTACCCCAGAGACCTACATGGGCCTGGCCTTGAAAGATGACCAGTAAGACCTGTGAAGGATGGAGGGAAGAACTGTGCCCTGTAACGAGCGGGCAGCTAGGACCCCCAGACTTCTCTCAGCCCTGGGTCCTCCTGGGATGCAGCAAGACCACCTCAGAAGAGATTTGAGCCAGGCGCGGTGGCGCACGCCTGTAATCCCAGCACTTGGGGAGGCCGAGGCAGGCAGATCACCTGAGGTTGGGAGGTCGAGACCAGCCTAACCAACATGGAGAAACCTCATGTCTACTAAAAACACAAAATTAGCTGGGTGTGGTGGCACATGCCTGTAGTCCCAACTACTTAGGAGCCTGAGGCAGGAGAATCACTTGTAGAGGTTGTGGTGAACTGAGGTCGCGCCATTGCACTCCAGCCTGGGAGACAAGAGCAAAACTCCGTCTCATAAATAAATAAATAAATAATAAGAGAATTGAAGCCCTGATCCTCTTCACTGGACCTAAGCTCGGCCCTCCAGGTCCCTGGGTCTTGGTTTCTCCATCAAGAAGGAGCCACGCACCCGGCCTTGCAATGCTGTTGAGGAGGCAGAATTGAAGACAGCAAACTGCCAGGAATGTGGGTCTTGACTTCAGTGAGCCCTCCTTGCTTCTCCATCAGGCACACTGCACACCTCACCCCCCAGACAGCGCTGGAGGCAGAACTCACAGCTGAGGGAGCCAGGGAAGGGCAATGAGGCAACAGGAAGGCGGGGTTGTGTTGGCGAGAGATGGCGGAAGAATTCCTGCTGGGTTTATGTAGTCCCAACATTTTTGGAGGCTAGGTGGGAGGATTGCTTAAGCCCAGTATTTGGAGGCTGTAAGGAGCTATGATGGCACCACTGCTCTCCAGCCTGAGCCACAGAGCGAGACTCTGTCTCTAAAAAAAGAAAAAAAAAGTTTCTGTCAATCAGTTAAGCTCCTAGCCCCAACAGGAAAGGCAGGAAAATGAGAACTAAGGTCTGGTTTACATCACGATGTCCACTTGACCCCACAGCAGTCCCCTTTAGGTTTCCCCTGTTTAGCACAGAAGGGACCTGAGGCTCATAGACATGTCCAGGCTGGTCCAGGCTCAGAGCTTGTCTGGGGCCAACACAGCCCTGGCCCAGACCCTATAGAATATCTGCCTGGTCCTGCTGGGTGCGGTGGCTCACGCCTGTAATCCCAGCACTTTGGGAGGCTGAGGCGGGTGGATCACGACGTCAGGAGATTGAGACCATCCTGGCCAATGTGGTGAAACCCCGTCTGTACTAAAAATACAACAATTAACTGGGCATGGTGGTGGGCACCTGTAATCCCAGCTACTCAGGAGGCTGAGGCGGGAGAATCACTTGAACCTGGGAAGCGGAAGTTGCAGTGAGCCAAGATCGTGCCACTGTACTCCAGCCTGTCCACATAGTGAGACTCCGTCTCAAAAAAGAAAAAAAAAAAGAATATCTGCCTGGTCCAGCACTCTGACCAAAGCACACATCTGGTCCCAGATGAGCTGCATATGGGTTCAAGTCTTCCTTGGCCCCCAATCCCACCCTGCTAAAGAAGACCCTGGTATAAAGGAGGACTCAGGCCTCGACACCATTTGCTGAAAACTTTTTTCACCATTCCAACCACCCCCTGTATGGTGAGTGCCCTGAGGGCAGGGACTTTAGACACTGTGTGTGTCCCCAGAGTCTGGACACTCAGGGGAGGTTCCTGGGGAAGGTTTGGGAATATGAGAATGGGTGACCTTGAAATTAGGACTTGGGGCTGGGCACAGTGGCTCATGCCTGTAATCCTAGCACTTTGTGAGGCCGAGGCGGGTGGATCACCTGAGGTTGGGAGTTTGAGACCCGCCTGGTCAACATGGTGAAATCCTGTCTCTACTAAAAATACAAAAATTAGCTAAGCATCATGGCGTGCTCCTGTAGTCCCAGCTACTCAGGAGACTGAGGTAGGAGAATCGCTTGTGCCTGGGAGGTGGAGGTTGCAGTGAGCCGAGATCACGCCACTTCACTCCAGCCTGGGCAACAAGAGCGAAACTCCGCCTCAAAGGAAAAAGAAAAAAAAAAGGAAATTGGGACTTGGACACACCTGAGTTCAAACTGGGGTTGTGCAGGAGGGCTGACCCTGGCTGAAGTCAGCTTCTGCATCTGTGAAATGGTCTCATGATACATACACACTTCACCAGGTTAGAGAGAAGCAGAAAGAACACTAACCCTGTAAATGCTTCACAGGCAGCTGAGACAGGGACTTCCACCCGCCTGCAGGTTCCAGGTTCCCACTGGGGCCTCCTGTCTGGAATTCTCTAGCCCCTGCAGTTCCCTGCCATACCCTCTACAACCCATTTGGCTGGTAGCTCCCTTCCTTCCAAGGCAAAGAGCCAGGCTAGCTTTTGCTACCATATGTCAACATTTTTTTTTTTTTTTGAGACAGGGCCTCACTCTGTTGCAGTCTCAACTCACTGCAGCCTCCACCTCCGGGGTTCAAGTGATTCTTGTGCCTCAGCCTCCTGAGTAGCTGGGAATGCAGGCACCTGCCACCATGCCTGGCTAATTTTTGTATTTTTAGTGGAGATGGGGTTTTGTCATGTTGGCCAGGCTGGTCTTTTTTTTTTTTTTTTTTTTTTTTTTTTTTTTTTTGAGACAGAGTTTCACTCTGTTGCCCAGGCTAGAGTACAGTGGTGCAATCTTGGCTCACTGTAATGTCCATCTCTTGGGTTCAAGGGATTCTCATGCCTCAGCCTCCGGAGAGGCTGGGATTGCAAGTGTGCACTACCATGCTTGGCTAATTTTTGTATTTTTAGTGAAGAGAGGGTTTCACCACGTTGGCCAGGCTGGTCTCGAACTCCTGACCTCAAGTGATCCACCTGCTTTGGCCTCCCAAAGTGCTGGGATTACAGGTGTGACCTACCATGCCTAGCCCAACCATGCACTCTTTTTTCTTTTTGAGAGTGTCTCACTATTGTCGCCCCACCATTTTGCCTGTCTGGCCTCAGTTTCCTCTCCTGTAAAGTGGTAACAGCAGAAATTGTCTCTTAAGGTTGTTGTAGAGATGAAAGGGATGGAAAAATCCACTCATTTGTGCAACACATATCTACTGAGGGTCCACTTTTGAGGTACAGAGGAGCAAAAATGCACACAGGCCTGTGTCCATGGGCCCTGCCCTCTTGGGGCTGATAGACCAGGGGACGGTTGACTAGAAGAGATTCTTCCCAGCCGGGTGTGGTGGCTCGGGCCTGTCATCTCAGCACTTTGGGAGGCTGAGGCGGGTGGATCACCTGAGGTCAGGAGTTCGAGACCAGCCTGGCCAACATTGTGAAACCCCATGTCTACTAAAAATACAAAAAAAATTAGCCAGGCATGGTGGCAGGCACCTGTAATCCCAGCAACTCCAGAGGCTGAGGCAGGAGAATGACTTGAACCCAGGAGGCAGAGGTTACAGTGAGCCAAGATTGCACCATTGCACTCCAGCTCGGGCAACAAGAGGGAAACTCCATCTCAAAAAAAAAAAAAAAAAAAAGGAGAAGAAGAGATCCTTCCCAGGGTGCCCTGAGAGCAGAGGTGTGGGTGGCAGCCACTGCCAGTTCCACGGCCACCCCATCCTCGTTGACGATGCAGGTTGAATCCCGGGAGCTGCTAGGGCTGCTATTGTTTTGAAAATATCTGCTATCACTCTGATAAGCTCAGCTGTCAGGAGCGATGTTATTTCTGGGCGAAAGGAGATTCCACAGGACTGGAGGTCCTTCCTGCTTACACCACATGGGCCTAGTCCCTCCCGTCAGACCCGGCTTGAGTGATAACCTGGGGCCTTGAGCCTGCTCCTGGCAGGGACAGCAGTGGCCATCACTGCAGGACGTCCCCGGCCTGCTGCCCAAGGCCTCCGCAATGCTGCAGGAGCCGAGATCACCTCTTTTCTGACCCTGGATTCCTGGAATTGTCTTACAGAATGGAGGCCTGTTCTCCATCCCCCTGACAGGCCACAGTAGATTATGTTTGTCACACTAGCCATTTGAGTGTTTGGCCCAAATGTGTGTCTGTTACATGGCTGCGGCACTGAGCTGAGAGGCCTGGCGGGTTAAGCCTCCATAATTTGCTCTGAAATGCACTGGTCCTGTTTTCAGTTACATTATTCTTGTCACCAGCAAAGCTGGCCTCTCAGGTCTCACCATGGCCTTGGCCTACCAAGCACCCTGGCAGCTGTGAATCCAGATCTGAATTAAAATCCTTGATCTTGACTATTTCAAGTTTGATCCACTGTGTTTGCTTCGATTTTATTTTTGAGTATTGAGTTTTAATTGATATACCCAAAGTGCTCAGATCCTAAGCATTCAGTTCAATGTATGTTTGCATACATATGTACCCCTGCAACCACCATCTGCGTTACCCCAGAAGCTTCCATCATGCTCCTTCCAGCCAATACCCATCCCCACCCTGCAAAAAGCGTCACTAATCTCACATCTAATGCCATAGATTAGTTGTGCCTAATTATGAGAGTCATAGAAATGGAATTACAGCATGCTTTATCTTGTGTCCAGCTTCTTTTAAGTCTGGCCCCGGGTGCAGTGGCTCATGCCTATAATCCCAGCACTTTGGGAGGCTGAGGTGGTCGGATCATTTGAAGTCAGGAGTTCGAGACCAGACTGACCAACATGGTGAAACCCCGTCTCTACTAAAAACACAAAAAAATTAGCTGGGCGTGGTGGCGCACACCTG
This sequence comes from Rhinopithecus bieti, assembly GCF_001698545.2. Taxonomy (NCBI): domain Eukaryota; kingdom Metazoa; phylum Chordata; class Mammalia; order Primates; family Cercopithecidae; genus Rhinopithecus; species Rhinopithecus bieti. The sequence continues at coordinate 462,192 of NW_016814226.1, forward strand.
TAGTCCAAGCTACTTGGGAGGCTGAGGCATGGGAATCACTTGAATCCAGGAGGTGGAGGTCGCAGTGAGCCGAGATGGCAGCACTACATTCCAGCCTGGGCGACAGAGGTCAGGTGAGCGAATCATGAGGTCAAGAGATTGAGACCATCCTGGCTAACATGGTGAAACCCTGTCTCTACTAAAAGTACAAAAAATTAGCCGGGCATAGTGGTGAGTGTCTGTAGTCCCAGCTACTCGGGAGGCTGAGTCAGGAGAATGGCGTGAACCCGTGAGGCAGAGCTTGCTGTGAGCAGAGATGGCGCCACTGCACTCCAGCCTGGGTGACAGAGCAAGACTCCGTTTTAAAAAATATACAAAAATTAGCCGGGCACGGTGGCAGGTACCTGTTGCAAAAAAAAAAAGAAAGAAAGAAAAAAAAAAACAAATATGCAAAAATAATGTTCAAGAGAAAGAAAAGACCACTGAATCATATCCACCTATTAACCACTCTTTTATTATTATTATTATTATTACTATTATCATTATTTTTAATTAATTCGAGATGGGGGTCTTGCCATTACCCAGGCTGGCCCCAAACTACTGGGCTCAAGTGATCCTCCCACCTTGGCTTCCCAAAGTGCAGGGATTACAGGTGTGAGCCACTGCACCTGGCCAAGATTTGTTTTTTTCATGTGTTTATTCTGCCAGTTTTTATTGAACATCTATCTACTCTCTGCCAGGCACTGTCCCCGGGGCCAGTGATATAGCAATGAACAGTAGGTCTGTGTCCTTGTGGGGAAGCACTGTACACTCCCAGGGAGGGAGGCCCAAGGCCACTTCCCCTCTGTCTGTCCTCAGCTACCATGAGCCTTTGACACATTCCCCATTGGATGACCAGGGTCAATTCATCAACGTTTTCGATTACGTTTCTGTAATTACCCCTCAAGGTGAAGATTATTTGATTCATTTTCCTAGCCATTCGTACTTTATTACTTTCTTTAACTGCCTACTATATGTCAGGCATAGTCCTAGGCTCTGGGCATGTAACAGCAAAAAGAAAAAAGCAGACAAAGATCCCTGCACTTGTGGAGCTGACATGCCAGCTGGGAGAGACAGAAGGTAAGCAAAATAAACAGGAGCACCGTGGAGTGTGTGGGCAGGTGAGACATGCAGGGGAGCCAGGGATTGCAGTGTTACATGGGGATTTAAACGTTATTATTATTATTATTCTGGAGACAGAGTCTTGCTCTGCTGCCCAGGCTGGAGTGCAGTGGTGCCATCTCAGATCACTGCAACCTCCGCCTCCCAGGTTCAAGCGATTCTCCTGCCTCAGCCTCCTGAGTAGCTGGGATTACAGGTGCCTGCCACCACGCCCAGTTAATTTTTGTATTTTCAGTAGAAACGGGGGTTCACCATGTTGTCCAGACTAGTCTTGAACTCCTGACCTCAGGTGATCCACCCACTTTGGCCTCCCAAAGTGCTGGGAGCCATTGCACTCGGCCAATAATAAACATTTATTATCTCTCACAGTGTCTGTGGGTCAAGAACTCAGGAACAGAGCTGGGTGCAGTGGTTCAAACCCGTAATCCCAGCACTTTGGGAGGCCAAGGTGGGCAGATCACTTGAGGTCAGGAGTTCAAGATCAGCCTGACCAACATGGTGAAACCCCATCTCTACTAAAAAAAATAAAAAAATTGGCCAGGTGCAGTGGCTCATGCCTATAATCCCAGCACTTTGGGAGGCTGAAGTGGGCAGATCACGAGGTCAAGAGATCAAGACCATCCTGGCTAACATGGTGAAATCCTATCTCTACTAAAAGTACAAAAAATTAGCCAGGCATGGTGGTGGGTGTCTGTAGTCCCAGCTACTTGGGAGACTGAGGCAGGAGAATGGCGTGAACCCGTAAGGCAGAGCTTGCCATGAGCTGAGATGGCGCCACTGCACTCCAGCCTGGGTGACAGAGCAAGACTCCGTTTTAAAAAAAATACAAAAATTAGCCGGGCATGCTGGCAGGTGCCTGTAATCCCACCTCCTCGGGAGGCTGAGGCAGGAGAATCACTTGAACCTAGGAGGCAGAGGTTGCAGTGAGCTGAGATTGTGCCATTGCACTCCAGCCTGGGCAACAAGAGCCAAACTCCATCTGAAAAAAAAAAAAAAGGAATTTAGGAATAGTTTAGCTACGTGGTCTCTTGTGAGGCTGCAGCCGACACTGGCTGGGGCTGGCACCATCTGAAGGCTCGGGTGGGGATGGAGGATGCAGCTCTAGGTGGCTCACTCACATGCTGTGGGATGTGGGCAGGAGGCCTCTGTTCCCTGCTCCTCCCACACAGGGCTCTCCACCAACCTTCTTCAGTGCCCTCAGGACTTGGCGGCTGGCCTCCCCAGAGTGAATGACCCAAGAAAACAAGGGCCAGGTGGGAGTGGTTCTTTTCTGATCGGGGCCCAGAAATCCCATAGCATCATTTTGTTATACTTATTAGTGGCAGGTACCAGGCCTGGTCCGTATTCAAGGTGAGGGGCATGAGAGACAGTCAGGTACAACCCTGAGGTCTCTGGCCTGAGCCTCTTGAAGGATAGAGTTGTCACCAGCTGAGATGGGAAGTTAGAGGAGAGGTGAGTTTGGGGGAGACTGGGAGTTCAGTGTGACGCCGAATAGCATCTTGCAGGGAGATATCGAGGAGCTTCTTTGAAGACAGCTGCTTTCCCGGTGGACCTGGCCATCTGCGTTTAGACAGCTTTGTCCCAGTTCTCAGTGGACCGTGGTCTTGGCCAGGAGCTCTCAGCCCTGCAGCAGGTGCCCATGCTAACTCTCCACTCTCAGGTCCTGGTTTGGCAGAGCTGGTGGGAGGCTGGGAAGGGCCTAGGGCTTCTGTTACCCAGGTGGTTGGCAGCTGGGAGGCTGTAGGCCCTGCTCATTGCTGCTGTTTTTTCTTTTTTAAGTTATTATTTATTTATTTTGAGATGGAGTCTTTCTCTGTAGCCCAGGATGCAGTGCAGTGGCACGATCTTGGCTCACTGTAACCTCTGCCTCTCAAGTTCAAGCAATGAACTTGTCTCAGCCTCCCAAGTAGCTGGGATTACAGGTGCCTGCCACTATGCCTGGCTAATCTTATATTTATATATAAATTTTTTTTATTATTATACTTTATGTTCTAGGGTACATGTGCACAACGTGCAGGTTTGTTACATATGTATACGTGTGCTGTGTTGGTGTGCTGCACCCACTAACTCGTCATTTACATTAGGTATGTCTCCTAATGCTATCCCTCCCCCCTTCCCCCACCCAACGACAGGCCCCAGTGTGTGATGTTCCCCACCCTGTGTCCAAATGTTCTCATTGTTCAATTCCCACCTATGAGTGAGAACATGTGGTGTTTGGTTTTCTGTTCTTGCGATAGTTTGCTGAGAATGATGGTTTCCAGCTGCATCCATGTCCCTACAAAGGACATGAACTCATCCTTTTTTACGGCTGCATAGTATTCCATGGTGTATATGAGCCACATTTTCTTTCTTTCTTTCTTTCTTTTTTTTTTTTTTTTGAGACGGAG
>NW_016814226.1:465966-473043 GCF_001698545.2 Rhinopithecus bieti
TTGAGACGGAGTCTCGCTCTGTTGCCCAGGCTGGCGTGCAGTGGCCGGATCTCAGCTCACTGCAAGCTCCGCCTCCCGGGTTCATGCCATTCTCCTGCCTCAGCCTCCGGAGTAGCTGGGACTACAGGTGCCCGCCACCTCGCCTGGCTAGTTTTTTGTACTTTTTAGTAGAGATGGGGTTTCACCGTGTTAGCCAGGATAGTCTCGATCTCCTGACCTCGTGATCCGCCCGTCTCGGCCTCCCAAAGTGCTGGGATTACAGGCTTGAGCCACCGCCCCTGGCCAGAGCCACATTTTCTTAATCCAGTCTGTCATTGATGGACATTTGGGTCGGTTCCAAGTCTTTGCTATTGTGAATAGTGGCCTGGCTAATTTTTGAATTTTTTTTTTTTTCCTTGAGACGGAGTTTCACTCTTGTTGCCCAGGCTGGAGTGCAATGGCGTAATCTTGGCTCCCGGCAACCTCTGCCTCCCGGGTTCAAGTGATTCTCCTGCTTCAGCCTCCCTCGTAGCTGGGATTACAGGCATGCGCCACCACGCCCAGCTAATTTTGTATTTTTAGTAGAGACAAGGTTTCTCCATGTTGGTCAGGCTGGTCTCGAACTCCTGACCTCAGATGATCTGCCTGCCTCGGCCTCCCAAACCGCTGGGATTACAGGTGTGAGCCACAGTGCCTGGCCGAGTTTTTAAATTTCTAATAGAGACAGGGTTTCGTCATGTTGGCCAGGCTGGTCTTGAACACCTGACCTCAGGTGATCCACCTGCCTTGGCCTCCCAAAGTGCTGGGGTTATAGGCATGAGCCACCACCTCCAGCCATCTCTTCCTCCTATTGATCAGCATATTATCTTGGGATTTTGCAAAGTAAATAAGTACTGTATTTTCACCCACTCCACCCTTGAATCATCCAAAGTGTCCCCAAACGGTCCTTCTTTCTCCATCTGTTCCGCTAATGTTTACTGAACATCTCCTACATGCCTGGCACTGTGCCTCCAGTCTCAAGACCCCTCTGCAAGCATCTCACTCATATCAGGTCTTCTGGACCCATGAGACCCCGTGTCATTGCTTTACCACCCTGAGTCTCAATTTCTTCATCTGCAAAATGCATTCAGAGGGAAGCCCCCATTATGAAGGGTTCCCCATTCCTGACTGTAGCCACAGTCAGGGCAAGCTGCTTTGTAGGGGCTGGAGTTTATGTAGTTGGGAGGCCCTAGAAGAAAAGACTGTTACAGGGCTGGGCGTGGTGGCTCACACCTGTAATCCCAGCACTTTGGGAGGCCGAGGCCGGTGGATCACCCGAGGTCAGGAGTTCCAGACCAGCTTGGCCAACATGGCAAAACCCTTTCTCTACTAAAAATACAAAAATTAGCCGGGCATGGTGGCTCATGCCTGTAATCCCAGCTGCTAGGGGGTGCTAAGGCAGGAGGATTGCTTGAACCTGGGAGACGGAGGTTGCAGTGAGCCGAGATTGTGCCGCTGCACTCCAGCCTGGGCAACAGGGTGATACTCCATCTCAAAAAACAAACAAACCACCACCACCACCACCAACAACAACAAAAAACTACAAAAGCAAAGAAGGTCCAAGGCCCAGAAGGAGGGAGGGGCTCTTTAGACTTTATCACGCTTTACCTCCTCTGGTCCTCCCAACAGCCCAGCTCTTGGTAGGTGCTGTTGTCCATTTCACAGATGAGAACACTGAGGGGGAAGTAATTACCCTACAGGTGGGAAGAACAGAGTGAGGGTACCCAACAGGTAGCAAACGACAGAGCTGGGCGAGGGGAACCCCTGCCCCTCCCCTAATCTCTGAGGGGATCAAGACAGAGGTAAACAAGCTTTGCTGTGCGCAGGACAATTGTTACTTTGTTATTCCAGGAGCGCTCTGACTTCTCCCACCCCCAATATACCCCAGGGCCGCTGTTAGGCCCTACTCATCCCCGCGGGGCAGGCTGCCACCCGCCCACCCCGCCTGGAACCTTTCTGATTTCTCTGTCCCTCGCGGGGGCTTTAGGGTCCTTCTCACCAGGTCTGCACGTGGGCCCCCTGCCCCCAATCCCTCCCGTTCTGGCCTGCCTCTCGCGGACCCGGAGCCCCGACGGGAGGGGGAAGGCAGTGGGTGTGTGGTGCAGCTGGAAGGCTGCGGACGGGCGGCAGTGGAGGGGCAGTCCCCCTGGCTTCGGGTATGGAGCACTGGATGCTGCTGCTACCCAAGTGTGAACCTCGGTTTTCATATTCGTGAAATAGGCTTAAAAACACCTAAGTCCCAAAGCTGCCACCCTAGGGAGCACGTTTTTGAAGGCTGGCTTCACGCTGTCATTTAGCAAGTCATTTCGTCCTCTTGGAGCCTCGGTGGGTAAAATGATCGTGAAGAAAAGCACCGAGTACTTTGAGCTCGAAGGGAGGCCATCCGTGTAAAGGGCTTGGATTATACACCCAGATTCTGTCAATGGATCGATCTCCCCAGTATTTATGGAAACTCCTGACTGCACGCCCGTGCTGGGCGCAGGGGAAACAGCGACGCACGGGACAAAACAAGCTTGCAGAACCGCAGGGGGCAGAGAGGCTGTAAACAAGCCAACGGGCTGCACTTGTAGCGGTTCTGTTGCCAATGCCATTCAGACCCCAGTCCCGGATTCCGCGCTCGGGGTGCGAGAGGCCGCTCCCGGGGCGGGGCGGGGAGGGACCCGGGCGGGGAGGGACCCGGGCGGGGCGGGAGGGGCGGGGCGCCCGGACCTATTAGGTCCCGCGCCGGCAGCCGGGCAGTAGACACGAAGCTTCTCCGGTGGCTCACAGACGCTGCCAGCATCGCAGCCGCCAGGTGAGTGCCCCGGACACTGCTGCCGCCCGCCGCTCCACCCACCTCGAGCCCGGCGGTTAGCGCCCCGGCCGCGGCCCGGGTGCCGAGCGGCTGGAAGTGTGGGGACCCGTGCCCAGGTTTTTCCGCTCCAGCAAGTCGCTGGCGAGTCCCTTGTGGGGCGACGTCTCAGGACTCTGGCTCCGAAACGTCCCCTTTCTGCCCGGGGCTCCAGGTCCCTGACGGGCGATCGTGCCAGGCGCGGCCCCTGCGGGCCTCAGTTTCCGCGCTTGTGCAATGGGGTGGTTCCTCTGCGTGTCGCCGCTACGGCCGGACGCTCCATCGCCCTCGCACCGTCCTCGAGTGCGGCTTCCGGGCACCGGACTCCGACCTCTGCGGTGGTGCGGACCCGGCCAGAGCGCAGCGCGGCACCGGCAGCCCACGGCCGCGGCCGCACAGCCCCGGTGCCCTTAAAAGAGGGAAGATGGCGTCTTGCCCGGTGCTGCCGGGACCGGCTCCCGGAGGCGCTGTGCACCTAAGAGCCGAGGAAATGCTTCGTAACGGGACGCCCAGAAAGTCCGGAACAGGAACGTGCACCCGGAGCGGCGCGCTGCCGCCCGCCCACACCTGCCCATGCGCCCTGCACAGGTGCGCCCCGGACTGGTCGCGGGGACTAGAGCCCGGCTGGGGCGAGCGAACTTGTTAGGTAAATTGGGGGTGCGCCCCTGCGGGTGACCCGAGAGGGGTCCCCCTGCCTGCGGGGCGCGGTCACGACAAGGCTTGTGGGGTTCGGAGCTGGTCGTCGTCGGGGCTCTGGCCTCCTAAATGCGATCGCTTTCAAGCCCTTCAGTCAGTTTTGCCAGAATGAGCCGCTCGTGGGGTGGGACGCGGTTGTTGATGTTGTTGTTGCTCTTACTACTGTAACATTTTTGTTGCTGTTTTAACGCAGTGTTTACTGTGGCCTGGGAGCCCGAGCTTCCCTGGGAGGGTTGGTGTCTGCCTCATGTCCCCACATGAGGAGGGTCAGAGTCTGGTGGGCACTAGCGCCGGGAAGTTCTTAACATCTGTCTGTCCTTGGGAGCAGGAGGCCTCATTTTCCAGGTGGAGAAACAAGAGATTTCAGTCCCAGGAGGCACAGAAATGCCAGGGTTGTCTAGCTGGAAGCCAAGGGCCCTTTATGGAACCCAAGCCAAAACCTCTTTCCACTCTCCAGCCCTGTGGCCTCTGAAGGGCTATTCCATCTCTCTGAACCTCAGTTCCTTCTGTTCATTCTGCAAAATGTATTTCTGAGGTTTCTGCCCAGGTGAAGAAAACCCAACTCAAGTTAGTAGCCTCCGTGTAGTTAAGACTTACCCTGATTTCTACTTCATTTGGGCATGTCTTTGGAATAAGTTCTCGGGAACGGCACAGTCTGGGTGTTTTTTTGCTTTGTTTTGTTTTTTTGAAACAAGAGCTTCACTCTTGTTGCCCAGGCTGGGGTGCAGGGGCCTGATCTGGGCTCACGGCAACCTCTGCCTCCTGGGTTCAAGCCGTTCTCCTGCCTCAGCCTCCCTAGTAGCTGGGATTACAGGCGCCCACCACGACACCCAGCTAATTTTTTGTATTTTTAGTAGAGACGGGGTTTCACCATGTTGGCCAAGGTAGTCTCGAACTCCTCCTGACCTCAGGCGATCTACCCGCCTCAGCCTCCCAAAGTGCTGGGATTACAGACGTGGCCCCATGCCTGGCCCTTTTGTTGTTGTTATTATTATTATTATTATTATTATTATCTTAAGGATATTAAGACTAAGATTCTCACACATTTGACACGCGCCTGTAATCCTAGCACTTTGGGAGGCTGAGGCAGGAGGATTGCTTGAGCTCAGTAGATTGAGACTAGACCCGGTAACATGGTGAAACCCTGTCTCTACCAAAAAAAAAAATTAACTGGGCATGGTGGCATGTGCCTCTGTTCCTAGCTACCCAGGAGGCTGAGTTCAGAGGACTACCTGAGCTTGGAGGGGTCGAGGCTCCAGTAAGCCCTGATCACGCCACTGCACTCTAGCCAGGGAGACAGAGTGGGACCCTGTCTCAAAAAAAGAAGCATTAGGCTGGGCGCGGTGGCTCACATCTGTAATCCTAGCACTTTGGGAGGCCGAGGGAGATGGATCACCTGAGGTCAGGAGTTGTGAAACTAGCCTGGCCAACATGGCAAAATCAGTTTCTTTTAAAAATGCAAAAATTAGCCAGGCGAGTTGGAGTGTGCCTGTAGTCCTAGCTACTTGGGAGGCTGAGGCAGGAGAACTGCTTGACCCTGGGAGGCGGAGGTTGCACTGAGCTGAGATCACACCACTGCACTCCAGCCTGGGCCACAGAGTGAGACTCTCTGTCAAAGAAAAAAAAAAAGCACCAAATGGTAGATCCCCAGTGTCTGTTACAGCTCGGGTACTCTATGGCTAGATAGAAGGGCTACATACATGTTAGTTATTGTAAGTTTTTTTTTTTTTTTTTTTTTTTGAGACGGAGTCTTGCTCTGTCACCCAGGCTGGAGTGCAGTGGCCGGATCTCAGCTCCCTGCAAGCTCCACCTCCGGGGTTTACGCCATTCTCCTGCCTCAGCCTCCCGAGTAGCTGGGACTACAGGCGCCCGCCACCTCGCCCGGCTAGTTTTTTTGTATTTTTTTTAGTAGAGATGGGGTTTCACCGTGTTAGCCAGGATGGTCTCAATCTCCGGACCTCGTGATCCGCCCTTCTCGGCCTCCCAAAGTGCTGGGATTACAGGCTTGAGCCACCGTGCCCGGCCATTGTAAGGTTTTTTTAATTTGAGACGGAGTTTCGCTCTTGTTGCCCAGGCTGGAGTGCAATGGCTGGGAATACATGCGTGAGCCACCTCGCGTGGCTCAAGTTTCTTACACATTTGACTTGCCTGTAATCCCAGCACTTTGGGAGGCGAAGGCAGGAGGATTGCTTGAACCCAGGAGGTGGAGATTGCAGTGAGCAGAGATGGCTCCACTGCACTCAGCCTGGGCTAACATGAGACTCCATCTCAGAAAAAAAAAAAAAAAAAAAAAAAGGTATCTTGTGTCACAGAGCTGCAAAGAAACCAGAGACTACTAAGAACAGTGTACTTTTTTTTCCCCCAATTTCTGATCCCGTCTCAAATAAACGGAAGGAGGTAATTGAGGAAGGGCTTGATTGGCCGGTGAGTCTTGAAGCTGACACCACTGCTGGTGGTATTTTCCCCTCTCCCTGGAAAGCATCCTGTTTTTAGTGAACCTGTTAAATGTGTAGACAATTGATGGCTTTTTGCTTCCCCTGCTGCAGGCTTAGTGGATCCCATGAGATTCTGACTACCGTCTGTGCTCAGAACAGTTTGAGCAGTATGGAGGAAGTCTCCGCACCAGTCTTACTGTTGCTGGTCACCAGGAAGCCAGCAGTGTGTCTGAACTGGACACATGTGACCACTTCCTAGCCTCCCTTTGTCCTACCACTGGTTGGTTGGGGCTGGTCCCTGGGAGAAACATAGAATATGAGCAAATCAGTCCCCGGCCCCTAAGTTCCTTGTTGGCCCCGAGACAGGCAGGAGAGGGGCGGGCACAGAGGGCAGCTGATTTTCCTAGTGTCAATATTAGGATGTGACAATACAAAACACCACTGGGGCTCGCCAGGCACTGCGTAGTAAACCTGTTTTTCTGGGGGTGGGAGAGAACTTGGCACCCAGTTACTCAGACTGAAAAGCCATGCAGCAAACAGAGAAAAGCTCACTTGTTTATTTGAGTGAGGGTCCCTGTCACTTTGGATATTTAAGATCAAGTATTCTTGACCCCCCCACCTCCCTAAGATGGCGTCTTGCTCTGTTGCCCAGTCTGGAGTGCAGTGGCGTGATCTCGGCTCACTGTAACCTCTGCCTCCCGGGTTCAGGTGATCCTCCTGCCTCAGCCTCCTGAGTAGCTGGGATTACAGGCACGTGCCACCATCGCAGGCTAATTTTTTTTTTTTTTTTTTTTTTTTTTTTTGAGATGGAGTCTCGCTCTGTCACTCAGGCTGGAGTGCAGTGGCCGGATCTCAGCTCACTGCAAGCTCCGCCTCCCAGGTTCACGCCATTCTCCTCCCTCAGCCTCCCAAATAGCTGGGACTACAGGCGCCCACCACCTCGCCCGGCTAGTTTTTTGCATTTTTAGTAGAGACGGGGTTTCACCGTGTTAGCCAGGATGGTCTCGATCTCCTGACCTCGTGATCCGCCTGTCTCGGCCTCCCAAAGTGCTGGGATTATAGGCTTGAGCCACCGCACCCGGCCTAATTTTGTATTTT
>NW_016814226.1:473198-502830 GCF_001698545.2 Rhinopithecus bieti
ACTGCAAGCTCCGCCTCCCAGGTTCACGCCATTCTCCTCCCTCAGCCTCCCAAATAGCTGGGACTACAGGCGCCCACCACCTCGCCCGGCTAGTTTTTTGCATTTTTTAGTAGAGACGGGGTTTCACCGTGTTAGCCAGGATGGTCTCGATCTCCTGACCTCGTGAGCCGCCCGTCTCGGCCTCCCAAAGTGCTGGGATTATAGGCTTGAGCCACCGCACCCGGCCTAATTTTTGTATTTTTAATAGAGATGGGGTTTCACAGCGTTGGCCAGGTTGGTCTCGAACTTCTGACCTTGTGATCTGCATGTATACCCTGCATGCAGCATTTCACCTCCTTCTCAGGGCTACATCTGCCCATCGGGCTTTCCTTCTTGGCCTTTAACAGAAGGTGATACTGTCCAGTCCAGGGTCTCCCAGCCAGGAACAGCCTGCCATTGTGAGCCGAGCGCTTGATTAACCCCTTCCCTCATTCTCAGGATTTTGCAGTGAACTCTCAACCCTTTCTCTGGCTGTCCGCATCCTCTCACCTGCTTTCACTGGGTCCTTGCTCTGTGCTGGGGCCATGCAGGTTCCTGGCCGGCTGGGTCAGACACACAGGTAAACATTTAATGAGACCTTGATGGGCTGAGTGCCCAATCCAGGTCTGTTTACCCAAGGTGCTGGGACAACACAGATGAGGAGCAGTTAATACTGTCTGGGGGAGGGTTGGGAGGAAGTGACTTGTGCCTGAGCCCCAAGGAATGAGTGAGTCCCCTGTGCCTGCCTGGGGAATGATGGTAGCAGAGGGGGGATGTAAAGGAGGAGTTGGGGTGTGAAAGGGCTGGGGTGCAAGTTCATAGGGGAGACCCAAACACTGTGAAGCTGAGCCCAGGGGCGGTACCTGCCTCTCAAGCCTCAGGGTCGGGGCCAGGGTGAACAGTCTTCATATTCTTCAGCCTCAGCATTTCAGAACTTTTTTTTTTTTCTTTGAGACGGAGTCTCGCTCTGTTGCCTGGGCTGGAGTGCAGTGGCCAGATCTCAGCTCACTGCAAGCTCCGCCTCCCGGGTTTACGCCATTCTCCTGCCTCAGCCTCCGGAGTAGCTGGGACTACAGGCGCCCGCCACCTCACCCAGCTAGTTTTCAACATTTCAGAACTTGTTTTATTTTATTTTTTTTGAGATGGAGCCTTGCTCCCGTCGTGCAGGTTGGAATGCAGTGGCGTGATCTCGGCTCACTGCAACCTCCACCTCCTGGGTTCAAGTGATTCTCCTTCCTCAGCCTCCCTAGTAGCTGGGATTACAGGCACGCGCCACCACGCCTGACTAATTTTTGTATTTTTAGTAGAGATGAGGTTTCGCCATATTGGCCAAGATGGTTGTGAACTCCGAACCTCAGGTGATCCACCTGCCTCAGCCTCCCAAAGTGCTAGGATGACAGGTGTGAGCCACCGCGCCTGGCCTAATTTTTGTTTTTGAGTGAGTCTTGCTCTGTCTGCTAGGTTGGAGTGCAGTGGCATGATCCCGGCTCACTGCAAGCTGTGCCTCTCAGGTTTAAGTGATTCTCCTGCCTTAGTCTCCTGAGTAGCTGGGACTACAGGTGCCTGCCACCAGCCACCACGCCTGGCTAACTTTTGTATTTTTAGTAGAGACATTGTTTCACCATGTTGACCAGGGGGGTCTTGAACTCCTGACCTTAGTTGATCCATCTGCCTTGGCCTCCCAAAGTGCTAGGATTAGAGGAGGGAGCCACCGCACCCCGGCTCAGAACTTGTTTTAAATATGAACTTTTGAAACTCAACAACTGTAGACCCAGGTGGTGGCTTGGCATTCTCTGCTTCCTTCATGGTGATAAAAAGGCACAGGCTTCCCCTTTTTGGGGTCATTTCAAAATCAGTCGAGAGAATTATTAGTCTGGTACACTTCCTCTACAGTTAGGATTATTTTTATAGGTGTTCAAACAGGAAAGGACATAGATTAAAATCTCTCTCCCCTGACTTTTTGATACAGGGTCTCACTCTGTCGCCCAGGCTGGAGTGCAGTGGCGCAATCACAGCTCACTGCAGCCTCAACCTCCTGGGCTCAAGTGATCCTCTCACCTTGTCCTCTTAAAGTGGTGGGAGCCTCCAAAAGGCTGAGCTGTGAGGTTGGGTAGGTTACATGTATTAAATGCATTTTTTTTTTTTGAGACAGTTTTGTACTTGTCACCCAGGCTGAAGTGTAATGGCACAATCTCGGCTCACTACAACCTCTGCCTCCCAGGTTCAAGCGATTCTTCTGCCTCAGTCTCCCAAGTAGCTGGGATTACAGGCACCCGCCACCACAGCCAGCTATTTTTGTATTTTTAGTAGAGATGGGGGTTTCACCATGTTGGCCAGGCTGATCTCGAACTCCTGACCTCGGATGATCCACCCGCCTTGGTTTCCTAAAGTGCTGGGATTACAGGTGTGAGCCACCGCGCCTGGCCTTAAATGCATTTTGGAGTGAGCCATCACACCTGGCTTCCCCTAACTGTAGTCTTAGAAATGAAGAATTAGGGGACCAGAGAGGCTAAGGAATTCTTCCAAACCCCATGGCCAACGTGGCCCAGGCCCAGGGGTTCAGCAGCCAAGTGCCCCTTGTCAGAGCCAGGCTCCGCAAGAGCCCTGAATCTGTCTGGGGCTGTACCAGGTGGGGTGGGGTGTGCGTGGGAGGGAGTGGGGTTTGCTTTCTTGTAAGAGAGAAACTGACATTAAACCAAACATCTGGACCATCTCTACAATATGCCAGGCAAAACGGAAACAGGCCTGTTCGTCACTCAGCACATCTGCATCCCTGTGCAGGGCCCTGAGGGGCCACTGGGTGGGGGAAGCATGATCTGAAAGTAGTCCCTGTGTCCTGCCTCTGGGTGGTGCCTTGTTTCGGAATGGTTTCAGGGTTTTTTTGTGTGTTTTTTTTTGAGGTGGAGTCTCACTCTCTTTCCCAGGCTGGAGCGCAGTGGCGCCATCTCAGCTCACTGCAACCTCCGCCTCCCGGGTTCCAGCGATTCTCCCACCTCAGCCTCCAGAGTAACTAGGATTACAGGCGCTTGCCACCACGCCCGGCTAATTTTTTGTATTTTTAGTAGAGATGGGGTTTCACCATGTTAGCCAGGCTGGTCTTGAACTCCTGACCTGAAGTGATCCGCCCACCTTGGCCTCCCAAAGTGCTGGGATTACAGGTGTGAGCCACCGCGCCCAGCCAAGGGTTTCAGGGTTTGAAGTCTCATGTAGGACTCAGTGTCACTCCTGTGGTTGTCCCTGCGAGCGCATCAGAGAGGTGCTGTGACCAGGATCACACAGTCCCCCTCCGTGGGGGTTGGGGTAAGGGATAGTATGTTTAATTATGTAAGTAATTACAGACTCATTGTCAGGTTCAAAGTAATGGATACAAGCTAAGTCTGCTAGGCGAAGTGGCTCACGCCTGTAATCCTAGCACTTTGGGAGGCCGAGGCGGGTGGATCACCTGAGGTTGGGAGTTCGAGACCAGCCTGAGCAACACGGTGAAACCCCGTCTTTACTAAAAATACAAAATTAGCCGGCTGTGGTGGCGCATGCCTGTAATCCCAGGGACTTGGCAGTTGAGGTGGAAAGATCACCTGAGCCCAGGGAGGTGGAGACTGCAGTGAGCCACGTTCATGCCACCACACTCCAGCCTAGCTGAGAGAGAGACCCTGTCCCAAAATGATAATTCTCCATATTAGGCCTCCCACAGGGGGATCTTGGGGGGTCTGCAGCTCAGGTGACTCCCATCTTGTCACTAGCCAGGTGACACCTTCATTCTGGAGCCTTAGCTCTGAACGCCCCAGGTGGGGGTGCCCTTTCAGACGCCCCTTTTCAATTTCAAAGGCTCTGATTCTAGATCTTGAAGCCGGATGCGGCCCTGGCACCCGGCTTCAGTTTCCACTGTGAAGGACGGAGGTCTCCCAGGCCCAGCCCAGGCGGCCAAGCCCATCCTGGAATCAGAACACACTGAGCACATTTTGTAGGGTGGCACCTTTTTATCCAAGTTACTAGCTACACATCAGTGTTTGAAGAGAAGAAAGTGACCTTTCATTTTTTTTTTTTTTCTTGAAACTTGAGGAAACAAGATACATACTACTGATTTTTTTTTTTCCCTAATAACTAAATGCATGTCTGCAGCGTGGTAGAGGTGTCTTTTTTTCATGCTATGTGGGGAAAGTGTGCTGCTTTTCGGAGATGGACTGGAATGTCTGGTTTCTGTCCCTGGGCCCTGTTTTCTATAGAAGGTGCGGTAGTGAGATCCAGGGCCACTCCTTCCTATCACTCAGGTGGTGATAGTGTATACTTTGAGCTAAAGGGCTCTTTGTGAGCCTCCAAAAAATAACAACTCATATTTATTGAGCACTCACTCATGGGTACTTTACCTGATTTAGCTCATTTAATCTTCACAGCAACCCCAGGAGGTAGATTTTACTGAGGAGGAAACTGAGGTGCAGAGAAGCTAGCTGCTTCCCCAGGAGTAGCCCATGTATGAGTGAAGCTGGGCAGGCTGGCCCCAGAGCCCAAGCCCCTACCCCTGCTGCAGCTGACGTTTCAGGGATGACTGTGTCAAGGGCCCTGATCCCCTTTACTCTTTTGGCAGGAAAGGAGAGAGTGCTTCCCTTACACTGTCACCCTTAACAACTTTTTTTTTTTTTGAAATGGAGTCTCACTCTGTCGCCCAGGCTGGAGTGCAGTGGTGATCTCGGCTCACTGCAGCCTCCGCCTCCCGGGTTCAAATGATTCTCCTGCCTCAGCTTCCCGAGTAGCTGGGACTATGGGTGCATGCTACCACGCCCGGCTATTTTTTTGTATTGTTTAGTAGAGAAGGGGTTTCCCCGTGTTAGCCAGGATGGTCTCAATTTCCTGACCTCGTGATCTGCCCTCTTTGGCCTCCCAAAGTGCTGGGATTACAGGCATGAACCACCGTGCCCGGCCTCTTACAACTTTACTGCACAGATGTCCCCCAACTTTGATTTGATTCGGTTGAGGATTCTTCACTGTATAGTAGTGCAAGCGTGGCACACAATCGGTTGAAACCACGCTTTGAATACCCACCTGCACATCCATATTCTACTCTTCACTGTCAGAGGCGGAGGCTGCAGTGAGCCGAGATCACGCCACTGCACTCCAGCCTGAGCAACCGAGCGAGGCTCCCTCTTGAAGAAATTTAAAAAAAAGGAAATTCCTTTCTGTCTTCCCTCTCCCCTTTGGTGCTCCTCCCCTCTCCTCCCTTCTCTGAATCTCCCTGCCTTCCCTCTTTTTTCTTAGCTAATTCTCCATCACTTATGGGAAGCGAATCGACCCACCCTTCCAAACTGAGCAGTTTTGGACACGTGCAGGTTCCTAACAGCGGGGTCTGGAGCCTGGGCTTCCCCAGTCAGGTGGTGAGGGAGTCATGATATAGGGCATTGTGTACTTTGAGCTTCTTGAAATATAGCCTGGGCAATGTAAAACCCAAAAAATTAGCTGGGAGTGGTGGCGTGCGCCTGTAGTCCTCCTAGCTACTTGGGAGACTGATGCGGGAGGATCACCTGAGCCTGGGAGGTGGAGACTGCTGTGAGCCATGACCTTGCCACTGTACTCCAGGCTGACAAAGCAAGACTCTGTCTCAAAAAAAAAAAAAAAAAAGAAAAAATATACCTTGAAGAAAAACATCAAATAGCTCCATTTCATACACACACACACACACACACACACACACACACACACACATTTTTTTTTTGAGATGGAGTTTTTTGCTGTTGTCGCCCAGGTTGGAGTGTAATGGTGAGGTCTCGGCTCACTGCAAACTCCTCCTCCCAGGTTTAAGCAATGTTCCTGCCTCAGCTGCCCGGGTAGCTGGATTACAGGTGCGCACCCCATACCTGGCTAATTTTTTTGAAATGGGATAGAGACAGGGTTTCACCATGTTAGGCTGGTCTTGAACTCTTGACCTCGTGATCTGCCTGCCTTGGCCTCCCAAAGTGCTGGGATTACAGGTGTAAGCCACCATGCCTGGCCCATTTCATATATTTTAAAAATTTTTATTGTTAATTTATTTTTAGAGAGGGGGTCTCGCCATATTGGCCAGGCTGGTCTTGAACTGGGCTCGTGCGACCTGCCCGCCTCGGCCTCCCGAAGGGCTGTGATGACAGCACAGCGGTGTCTGCAGATCTCTGGCTTCAATTTTTCAGGGCTGCCAGGTGCACACGGGGGTGTATGTGGGATGCATCCCTAGAAATCAAAGGTCATGTGCGTGTGTGACTGGTGGATGCTGATTGTCATACTACCCCCCAGAAAGGCAGCAACATGTGCAGTCCACTGTGGTGTCCTGAGCCTCTGGTCTCCTCCCTTCTAAGGCTGTTGATTGTGTTAACCAGCTTTTATGGAGCCCCTGCTAGGTGGCGGGAAATGGGCAGTAGTGTATCTTTTCATCCTATCAGCAGCCCTGGAGGCCCGGCTGTTTCTGCAAGGCTCAGAGGTGAGCTGGTTGTTCTGCCACACAGCAGGGGCCGAGCAGGGGGTGGAACTGAGGTCCAGCCTGGCTGCAGGCTCAGGGCGTTTCCTGCTGGGTTGCACTGGAGTTGTGTGTGCTCCAAGGGCTTTGCGTCACCCCACCCTCATGGTCCAGGGCCAGGCTGTGACTGGGCGGGCTGCAGGTGGAAGACTGGACCAGGGTTTTTTAGCTGGGCCCACTCAGCTGGCCCTCCCTGTGACCCCAGCGTGGCCCCTGACCCTCTTGGTTTGCCTGCCTGTGAAATGGGAAGTGTCAGATCCCACCTGCCTGGCTTTGGCAGGACTGGGTGAGATCATGAGAGTCTGAGGGTCCCTACCGGGAGTTCGACCCCACCCTCAGGTCCAGCCCCACCCACCTCTGCCCCCCCACCCCTGCCCTGACACTCCTGCGGCCTCAGCGCTTGAACACCTGCTGAGGACTGTGCAGGACACATCTCTACTTGCTTGTGCTTCTGCACAACCCGGGAGGGGCTTAGGAGGTAGATGGCGTTTCCCCATCTTCCAGATGAGCCACAGGCAAGCTGTTGAGTGCAGAGCTGTTCACCAAATGCAGGCTGCTCTGTCCAGAACCTGCCCTCCCTCCCGCTCTGAGCCCTGCAGGTACCCTCAAGGCCGTGGGTGTGGCGCTCTCTTCTGCACACATTAGATTTGCATCCTAACCTCTTAGGGTAAAACAGGGCTTCTGACTGGCGCCTGGTGTTTCCACTGGTGAGTGTGTAGGAGGCAAAGTGTGGGCTGTAGCCTGGGTGGGGACACATGGCTAGGTGTGTCTTCCTTCACCAAAGAAGGGTTTCAACTACTCATTTGCAAGTTTGCTGGAAAAAAAAGATAATAAAAACCAGTCCAGTTTCCTGGATCTGCAGCTGCAGTGACCTCACAGGGTGTCTTCTGGGAGTAGATTGCCTCCATGTCTTCAGTCAACAAATGTATGTCTGCTCTATGCCAGGTCTTGGGCTGAGAACCAGAAACTGATAAGAACAGCAGCTCCCCTCTTAGGGGTTTACTCTGTGCCGGATCATTTCATCCCCACAATAGTCCTGTGCAATAGGTGTTACCAGTATCTCCATTCTAATTTTTTTTTTTTTTTTTCTGAGATGGAGTCTTGCCCTGTTGCCCAGCCTAGAGTGCAGTGACGCAGTCTTAGCTCACTGCAACTTCCGCCTCCCGGGTTCAAGCAGTTCTCCTGTCTCAGCCTCCCGAGTAGCTAGGATTACAGGTGCCCACCACCACGCCCAGCTAATTTTTGTATTTTAGTAGAGGGGGTTTCACAATGTTGACCAGACTGGTCTTGAACTCCTGACCTCATGATCTGCCCGCCTTGGCCTCCCAAAGTACTGGGACTAAGGCAGAGCCATCTTTGTTTCAGAATTAAGGAAACAGAGGTCAGCTAACTTGCCCAGGGACACCCAACAGCCCAGTTGCAGAGCCCACACTCCAGCCCGCCACAGGTACAAAACTGAGCAGCAGCTAGTGTAGTCAGCTGGAGCCAGAGGGGAGGAGAGACACGCAGACTCTGAGGGTCCAATAAGGTGATGCCTGAATCGGCCAGGCTCAAACTCATAATCTCCGTGCTTTGGGAGGCCCAGGTGGGAGCTGAAGCCAGGAGTTCTGAGACAAGCCTGGGCCACAAAGCAAGACCCTATCTCTACAACAATTATATAAAAATTAGCCATGTGCATGGTACATACCTGTCCAGTTACCCTGGAGGCTGAGGTGGGAGGATTGCCTGAGCCCAGGAGTTTGAGGCTTTAGTGAGCCATGATCAGGCCACTGCGCTCCAGCCTGGGCAAAAGAGTGAGACCCTATATGTGAAAAAAATAATAATAAAATTTAATTTTTATAAAAGGGCCAATAGGCATAGGCATGGGCCAGTCTGAGGTTGGCTGGTGAGCTCTGCACATTTGAAGACTTGGAGGCATGGCAGGACCAGGCACCATCCGTGGAAAGTGTACTTATCTTGAGTGTGGTTAGGGCGGGAACCAAGATTGGGGTGGCAGGGCCACAGAGGGAGAGCCTGTTAGTGGATGTGGCACAACCCCCCCACTTTTTTTTTTTTTTTTGAGACAAGTCTCGCTCTGTTGCCCAGGCTGGAGTGCAATGTCGCAGTCTCAGCTCATTGCAACTTTCGTCTCAGCTCACTGCAACTTTCGCCTTCCAGATTCAAGTGATTCTCCTGCCTCAGCCTCCCGAGTAGCTGGGATTACAGGCGAGCGCCACCACACGCAGCTAATTTTTGTATTTTTAGTGGAGATGGCGTTTCACCACGTTAGGCAGGCTAATCTCAAACTCCTAAGCTCAGGTGATCCACCTGCCTCTACCTCTCAAAGTGCTGGGATTACAGGCGTGAGCTGCACTGCAGCAGGCCAGGTCTAGGGAGCCGAACAGAGCAGTGAGAGGGTCAGGGTTGGGGCTGCTACCTAGAGATTAGGTTGGAGAGAGCTCCACTGAAGGCTGGAGACCAGTAAGGCATTCAGCACAGGTGCCAGGTAAGAGCTGACCAGGACTGGGCCTCCCTTGGGCTGGTGGGGTGGCCAGGAGAGACCACAGCTGTAAGGACCCTCCTGGGCAGGCCCCCCACCCTCCACTCCCTGGCTCAACACTGAGTTTTCCCATGCACATCTGGGCCCCAAGGCCAGCCCTGGCCTGGTATGGTGATGGGATCTTCGCCATTCATATCAAGCCAATCTTGGGGCCCGGGCCTAGAGGCCGGAGGTTAAAGGCTCAGATTAGGTCACTTCTTTGATGGGGTAGAGGGTAATGGGTATTTAATGAGTTAATCCAAAGTGCTGTAATCCCAGTACTTTGGGAGGCTGAGGTGGGCGGATCACTTGAGGTCAGGAGTTGAGACCAGCCTGGCCAACATGTCGAAACCCCGTCTGTACTAAAAACAGAAAAATTAGCCGGGCGTGGTGGCGCGCGCCTGTAGTCCCAGGTGCTTGGGAGTCTGAGGCAGAGAATCACTTGAACCTGGGAGGCGGAGGTTGCAGCTGAGCTGAGATCGCGCCGTTGCACTCCAGCCTGGACAACAGAGTGAGACTGTCTCAAAAAACAAACAAACAAAAAACACTACCACCAACAAAAACACAATAGATGGGGAAACCAAGGCTGGGGCAGGAAGGATTGGGTCAGCATATTAATCTAAGGTGAGACGTGGTCCTGGGTCTACTCAGATGGGGATGTTGGCGGGGTGGGGAGCTTGAAAGGGTCTTGAAGGCAGAGCGTGGGTGACTGACTCCTCAGGTAGGCCCGGCCTACTCTCTGCTGTAGACCCTGGACGGCGTAGCCCACTCCGGTGGCTGGGGCCTTCTTCCTATCTGGCGCCTGAGGATTCTGGGAATGCCTGCTGTGTAAGGGGGCTGTTGGGACAGTGGCTTAAGGCAAGGCTCAGTGCAGCTCACAGCTCAGCTCACAGTGAGCTGAGGTTCCACTGTCGTTCTCACTTTGCAGGGCATGGAGGTACTGGGGTCTCCACAGGAGCACAGAGCAGGAGACTGCCTTTTCGAGGGGTAGGGAAAGGGGGGAAAAGCAAACAAGGGCTGGAGCTGCTTTCCTAGGGAAATGCCCTTTGCATAGACACCCAAGGCAGCCGGAAGTTCTGGACGCAGTTCTTTTAATGCCACCTTAACACGCACAGTGCTGGCAATCTATACAATGTAAACATCCCATCTGTGACATTTTATTTTTTCTTCTGGAGTCAGAATCTAGCTCTGCCTCCCAGATTCAAGTTGGGATTCCAGGCATGCGCCACCACACCTGACTAATTTTGTATTTTTATTAGAGGCGGGGTTTTACCATGTTGGCCAGGCTGGTCTCAAACTCCTGACCTCAGGTGATCCGCCCACTTCAGCCTCTCAAAGTGCTGGGATTACAGGCGTGAGCCACCACACCCAGCCCATCCATCTCCCTTGAATGCTGAAAGCAAGTTGTGATCACACACCTGTGCCTAGGCCTGTGGGAGGGCGGCCTTGTGGGTCCTGCCTGCTGTCAGTTCTCCCTTGCGTGGGGGGCAGGGAGACTTGGAGCTCTGTCCCTTCTTGGCTTAGTCATGAACTTCTGTAAGTCTCAGTGTCCTGTGTGAACAAACAGTTCAGTGAGATAGTGGCAGGGCAGAGTGTTCTATCAGCAGGCATGGGGAATTGAAAATTAAGAACACCCAGGGTATTATGGTAAGAAAATAATGAGTTGAGGCATAAAGGTAATGGTTAGTGCCAGCTTCCTCCCAGCGTGCCAGGCCCTGTTCAAAGTACATGGAGTTCCTTATTTCGTCTTCCCAATAGCCCAGGGCAGGGCTCTCAGACCATAAAATCCATTTCACAGATGAAGAAACTGACACACTGGTGCTAACTGCCAGAGCTGGGCTTTGAACTAGGCCATTAGATTCCCGTGCCACAGTCATTGTCATTATCATCGTCTAGATCGAAGACTGTTTGGTACACTGTGGGGTAAATGTGGGGTACATGATACTGAATCGGGTCGCAGAACCCTTCTCTGCCATCAGGATGAAACATTTATTGACGTGGGAATTCGCAATGATCACAGTTAGGAAGGCCTTTGGTGGCAAAGAACAGGAAACTCAATGAATGGCGATGAGGATACATTTGGGTTCATTTTTCTTACAAACAGTTGGAGGAGGCAGCTCGGCAACACCCTCAGGCCTGGGTGCTCTCTGCCTCCCCACTCTGCTCTTCCTGGCCAAGCCGCTGCAGCTCCATCTTTGAAGGGGCTGCCCTGGCTGTGTCAGCTCCCTGGCATCCAACCCTTGCCTCCAGCCTCTGAGCCCTCATTGACCAGAACTGGGTTACACGGTTGCCACCAGCTGCAAGGGATGCTGGGAAGCTGAGGGAGAGGAGGGCCGCGGTTGGCTTAGATGAATGATGATGCAGGACCACCCCAAAGAAAACTGGGGTTCTATCAGCAAGGAGCCAGGTGGAATGGATATTGGAGAGGTAAATAGCATTTGCCAGTAAAGAAGGCTGTAAAACACTGTGTATGGGGTGATCCCATTTGTGAAGAAGGGTGTGTGATGCGAACACGTGTTTAGGAAAATCACTAGAAGAATTAGCGATGGTCTTACTGGGAATGGGGATTGTGATATGTTTTTCTCATGCTGCTTCTCTGCCTGCCTTCTCAAGAGAAATAGCAGACACCAAAGAACAGGTGTGGCCTTCTGTTAAGTGGTGCAGAGGAATCGCCCTGCCAGTGCAGCCTCGCCTCTGTCCCCTGTGCTGACAGCAGGTGCCTGGGTTTTCTTGAGGTCTGGTGTCAGAGGAGAACTTCTAATACTTATTTATACTCTGATTTTGTTTCACAAAGAAGAAAAAGGCTGGGCGCGGTGGTTCACGTCTGTAATCCTAGCACTTTGGGAGGCCGAGGTGGGGTGGATTGCTTTGAGGTCAGGGGTTCAAGACCAGCCTGGCCGACATGGTGAAACCCCCGGCCAACATGGTGAAACCCCTGTCTTTATTAAAAACACAAAATAATTAGCCAGGCGTAGTGGTGCATGCCTGTAGTCCCAGCTACTCAGGAGGCTGAGGCAGGAGAATTGCTTGAACCCAGGAGGCAGAGGTTGCAGTGAGCCGAGATTGTGCCACTGCGCTCCAGCCTGGGGGACAGAGCAAGGCTCAGTATCCAAAAACAAAGAAGAAAGAAAGAAAGGGCCCTTAGGAATCATCTCCAAATCCCTCCCTTCCAAGAACAGAGACGCTGGGCGATTTGCCCAGAGGCACACAGCATGTAGCGGGATTCATGCCTGCAGGAGCTGGGGCTGGGGGATATTGACAGCTTTAGCGGATCAAAAGAGCGGGTGAGTAGGGCTATGCAACCTGAGGGCCATCCTGTGAGAGAGCCCCTAGACCGCTCCGTTCTGAGGGGTCCAGCCATATGCTGTCTTTTTGCCGCAGAGGAGAAATGTCTGGAGTAAGACCCGTCTCCAGAGACATCTTGATGGAGACCCTCCTGTATGAGCAGCTCCTGGAACCCCTAACCATGGAGGTTCTTGGTGTGACTGACCCTGAAGAGGACCTGGACCCTATGGAGGACTTCGATCCTTTGGAGTGTATGGAGGACAGGTAGGTCGCCATGGCCTGCCCCACCCCATGCCTGATAGTGACTTCAGGGGTGGGCCGGATGAACAGACCTTCTGTGACTGGGGGAGCACTGCAGATGCCACCCAGGCAGGGCCCCCGAGAGGAAGATTCCCCAGATGTGGGCATGGAGGCTTCTGCCCTGGGAGTGGCTTCACTTTGCTGTCCCACCCTCCCCTGACACCAGCTCACAGACCCCTGGACAGCCACCATGTTCACAGTCCCAAGATGGACCTGGGGCCACTGGCTGTCAAAATGGCACAGTGTTTGGGCCTCAGGGAGCTAGACAGGCCAGGCCCTTAGCGACCTGCTGAGTATATCAAGGCCTCTTGAAGGAGGTGGCTCTATAGCCAGAAAGGGGACCCGATCCAGATCCCAAAAGAGGGTTCTTGGATCTCAAGCAAGAAGGAATTTGGGCCACACGCAGTGGCTCGCACCTGTAATGCCAGCACTTTGGGAGGCTGAGGCAGGTGGATCACTTGAGGTCAGGAGTTACAGACCAGCCTGGTCAACATGGCAAAACCCCGTCTCTACTAAAAATACAAAAAGTAGCTGGGGCTGGGCGCGGTGGCTCACACCTATAATCCCAGCACTTTGGGAGGCTGAGGCGGGCGGATCACGAGGTCAGGAGATCGAGACCATCCTGGCTAACATGGTGAAACCCTCTCTCTACTAAAAAATACAAAAAATTAGCCGGGCGTGGTGGCGGGCGCCTGTAGTCCTAGCTACTGGGGAGGCTGAGGCAGGAGAATGGCATGAACCTGGGAGGTGGAGCTTGCAGTGAGCCGAGATCGCACCAAAGCACCTCCAGCCTGGGCAGCAGAGCGAGACTACACGTCTGTAGTCCCAGCTAGTTGGGAGGCTGAGACAGGAGAATATCTTGAACCCAGGAGGCAGAGGTTGCAGTGACCCAAGACTGCACCAACGTACTCCAGCCTGGGCAACAGAGTGAGACTCCATCTCAAAAAAAGAAAAGCTGCTCTACAGGCAGAGCAGCTGCATGTGCTGCTCGACTGAATATGCTTATAGTTATTTATTGATTATATGCTAAACAAGGGGTGGATTATTCAGGAGTTTCCGGGTAAGGGGTGGGCAGTTCCCGGAACTGAGGATTCCTCCTCCTTTTAGACCATAGAGGGCAACTTCCTGACGTTGCCGTGGCATTTGTAAACTCGTGGCACTGGTGGGAGTGACTCCTAGCATGCTAATGGAGTTGGTGCACAGTGAATAGCGAGGATGACTGGAGGTCACTTATGTGGCCACCTTGGCTTTGGTGGACTTTGGCTGGCGTCTTTGCGGAATCCTGTTTTATCAGCAGGGTCTTTGTAACCTGTATCTTATGCTGACTTCCTATCTCATCCTGTGACTGTGACTTAGAACTCCTAGCCTCCTGGGAATGCAACCCAGTAGGTCTCAGCCTTTTGTTACCCAGCCACTATTCAAGATGGAGTTGCTCTGGTTCAGTTGCCTCTGACGGCTCTCATTTTAGAAAACCAGAACCGGGCTGGGCGCTGTGGCTCATGCCTGTAATCCCAGCACTTTGGGAGGCTGAGGTGGGCGGATCACCTGAGGTTAGGAGTTCGAGACTAGCCTGGCCAACATGGTGAAACCCCATCTCTACTAAAAATACAAAAATTACCCGGGTATGGGGGTCGGGGAGGGGTGCGGGTGCCTATAGTCCCAGCTACTTAGGAGGCTGAGGCAGGAAAGTCACTTGAACCCGGGAGGCGGAGGTTGTACTGAGCCCTGAGATTGCACAACCGCACTCCAGCCTGGGCAACAGAGTGAGACTCCGTCTCACAAAAAGAGAAGGAAAAGAAAGAGAAAGAAAAGAGAAAGAAAACCAGAACCTATGGAAGAGACTGAGGAGGCCATGCAGTTCCTGGCCCCAGCTTCAAAGAATTACTAAGGCATGAAGAAGGGATCTTCCTAGGACTGATAAGGCCCCTGGAGGCAAAAGGATTTGCCTGGGGTTTCAGGGGCCAAGGTCCAGTAGGACTTGACCCTTGCACTCGCCAGCTGCTCCCAGCTATGTCCAGCACTCGGCAGCACACCCAGGTGTCCAGGCACACCCAGCCTTCCCAGCGGCAGGAAGGACACGCACTTTTTTTCTTTTTTTGAGACGGAGTCTCTGTCACCCCGGCTGGAGTACAGTGGCATGATCTCTGCTCGCCACAAGCTCCGCCTCTCTGGTTTACGCCATTCTCCTGCCTCAGTCTGCTGAGTAGCTGGGACTACAGGTGGCCACCACCACACCCGGCTAATTTTTTGTACTTCTAGTAGAGACAGGGTTTCATCATGTTAGCCAGATGGTCTCGATCTCCTGACCTCGTGGTCTGCCTGCCTCGGCCTCCCAAAAGGTGCTGGGATTACAGGTGTGAGCCACCACACCCGGCTGCCCGGCTAATTTTTGTTTGGTATTTTTAGTAGAGATGGAGTTTCACCATGTTGGCCAGGCTGGTCTTGAACTCCTGACCTCAGGCGATCCACTCACCTTGGCCTCACAAAGTGTTGGGATTACAGGCGTGAGCCACCACGCCTGGCCAAGACTGGCACTTTCATTCTTCCCCTGGTACAGACGAGGGATGTGAAGGCCCAGGAGCAGCTGACCTCAGTAGTTTCTACCCTGAGCCTGGAAGAGAGTGGTCAGGCCTGACCTGAGCTGTTGCTTTCTGCTGGGGAATCCTGGCTCTGATGTGGTGCCTCCCACAGGCCAGGGACCAGCTCCAGGTTCCACAGGATTCTTTTCTGCTGTCAGCCTCAGGATTTTTAGTCATTAAGGTCCTCGACACAGGGATTGGGCTGGCTGGGATTTTAGAACTGGAGGGACTTGTCCATTAATGGATAAGGATGGAGGACAGTGTTTTCCATCCTGGGGCAGTGTTTGCCTGAGGTTCCCCAGGGTAACAGGAGGTAGGACCACAGCCCCCAACCCTGATTGCCAGCCCACCCCTGTACACCTCCCACCCGCATCCCCTTCAAGTAGGGAGCGTAGGCCCAGGGCATTAGCAGGTCAGGTGGGTGGGGCCAGGGCCCTGGCCCGGCCTCAGCTCAGGGCCCCTAGGAGTCCCACCTCCCTGGGAATTCCCCCGCTGTAGTCACTGGGATGGAACGCACACAGGTCCCTGGTGGAGGTCCAGACCAGCGAGCTGGGAGGGTGGGGAGTGTCTCAGTCTGTGTGTGGGAGTGGATGTGGATGGGGTGTAGGATCAAGGATGTGGTTTAGTGGGGGGGGCCACCAGGGGCTTCTTAGTCCCCCATTCTGAGAGTGGTGGTGCCAGCAGGGCTGGTTTCAGGATTGGGAACCAGGACACAGGTCTTAGAGGCCCCTCACCTCCCACAAAGGAAGGTAAGCTGCAACCCCTGTGGGAAGCCAGCCTCAGCCATCCAGGGGCTCAGCACTCCCCAGACCTGCCCGTTCCCCTCGTCCACCGTTTTCACCAAAGCCCACAGGTGGGCCTGCCCCAGGATTCGTCAGGGAAGTTCAGAGACCGAGTTCTGGATGTTCAGGCATCCCTGGGTGCACAGGCAGGCTGCCTCAGGAGACTCACCTGCTGCTGACACTAGTGGGCAGTCACAGGGCACAAGAGGGCCTGGGACTCACCACTCAGGCAGTGCTGCTCCCTGGTGTCTCTGGCACCTCTGGGGCCACCCACGGATGGGACTGCGCGGGTATCTCTGAATCCAAGTGGGAGCCGGAGGAGGGATGCAGGGAGGCCCGCTCAATGCCTGCCCCGAATCTGACACCATCTTTTACCCTCTGGGCCACTCCCAGCCGCACACAATCCATTGGCTGGGTGGGTCCAGGTACATGTGGCCTCCACGGCACAGCCACACCCCGACTCCTATGTGTGCTCCCTGCAGTGACATGTTGGCCCTGCGGCTGGCCTGCATCGGGGATGAGATGGACGTGAGCCTCAGGGCCCCGCGCCTGGCCCAGCTCTCTGAGGTGGCCATGCACAGGTAACTGGCCTCTGCCCTGCCCAGGCCTCTATACCTGGGGAGGGGCCCTAGGCGGTAGGTAAAGGCCCTGAATGCAGCATAGGGCTGGGCCCTGAGGAAGCCCTGTGGGGAATGTGCCCTGACACTCTGGGGCTGTACTGAAACCCTTTGCTGCTTCCCGCACCTCCCTGGGAGCCCCCAGCTCCTGGCACTGGCCCCCTGCCACCTGTCCCTGGCATTCCTGGGCAACAGACAAAGCAGAGCCCAGGGCCCTTTTCTCGCCATCCTCATCAAGCCCAGATGGTACATTTCCACCATGGTCTTAAAAGGAGGTGCTACGTGAACTCGGATCCTAGACCCTGAGGGCTGGGCCTCTCGGCTAGTCTCCGGTGGGGGAACGGAGTGGGCAGTGGCTTGCCAGGGCCCTGTAGAATGGGGGTTTATTTTCTATGTGGCCAGCTCTGGAAGACAGGGCCACTGGCAGGCGGCTGGCTGGGGAAGGAAGCAGGAAATCAGAATGGATTTGACCACAAACAGCCCATATCACGCGGCCCCTGCAGGTGGAGGTGCCCATGGAAAGGGCCCCGGGTGGCTGTGGGGTGGGAGGGCACAGGCCCCTGTTCCCCACAGCTGTGACAGTGTCATCTAAGTACAGGCTGTCCCTACCTGTTCCTGCAGTAGTGGCTTTGTCCCCCCATCCTTTGTCTGTAGCCTAGGTCTGGCTTTCATCTACGACCAGACCGACGACATCAGGGATGTTCTTACAAGTTTCATGGACGGCTTCACCACCCTTAAGGAGAACATAATGAGGTTCTGGAGATCCCTGAATCCCGGGTCCCAGGTAAGAGCCTTGAGATTCCTGACCCTGATTTGCTCTGCGGCCAGTGGGGGCTGTCAGAGCTGCTCCTCAGGGCGCCACAGTCCCCATCACTCCCTGTCATCGGCTGTGTCATCATTGTCCACATCCGCCTGGTCCCATAGGCTTTTGAGTTTGGGATTCCTGGTTATGAGTGCACAAACCAGTGCGTGGTCCTGGGTCTCCCTCTGGCCCGAGCGCCTTCACCTGGCAGACGGGATTCTCGTCTCCTCGCCAGGGCAGAGGCCCCCTGAGCAGCCTTCCTGGCAGCCTGGTCTCACTCTGCACTGCCCACCACCAGGGCAGCTGACTGCCCTCACCTGTGTCCACCCTTTGCCTGTGTCCCACAGACTGGCAGCCGCTGGCCTCTTTGGCCATGTCCTCAGGGCCACTTTCCCCCTCTCCTGAACTCCTTCCTTCTCTGGTTCCCTCGAGCTCCTTCCCAGTCCCCACCTCCCTGGGCTTCCCCTTGGAACTCTGCTGTCACCCCTGTCTGGCCTCATTGCTGGGGTCTGCTCCGAGCCTGACTCCTCTGTTTTGCTCCCGCAGGTGTCCCGCGAACAGGTGCTGCTGGCGCTGCTGCTGCTGCTGGCGGCGCTGCTCAGCGGGGGCCTGCACCTGCTGCTCAAGTGAGGCCCCAGCGGCTCAGGGCGGGGCTGGCCCCACCCCTGTGACCACTGCCCTGGAGGTGGCGGCCTGCTGCTGTTGTCTTTTTAACTGTTTTCTCATGATGCCTTTTTATATTTAAACTCTGAGATAGTGCTGGAACACTGCTGAGGTTTTATACTCAGGTTTTTTCTTTTTTTTAATTCCAGTTTTCGTTTTTTCTAAGAGATGAATTCCTATGGCTCCGAACTTGTACCGGTGAACTGTGGCTTGTGCTCAGGAAGAGCCATTCACTCCTGCCCCTGCCTACAAGGCAGGTAGCAGGGGGAGTGCTGGTCACACCCCTGTGTGATGTGTGATGCCCTTGGCAAAGAATCTACTGGAATAGATTCCAAGGAGCAGGAGTGCTCAATAAAATGTTGGTTTCCAGCAGACTCTGGTCCTCTCTGGGGGTTGGCAGCACCTGCACAGGCTTCCTCTTGCCCCAGGGAGGCGCACCGTGTTGGTGGGGAGGGCAGGGCCTGCGTGCTCCTAATCAGATCCTTCCCTGCAGCCGGGGACCACAAATGCCGTCTTGGTTTGGCCCGACGGTTTGCCTTCTCCCTGGTCCTGGTCTGTGGCGTAAAATCCACTGTTGGGGGTTATTTCCTTTGGGCTTTCAGTTCCTGTTTAGGGGATGCCTACCTCTCCCTGCACAGACTTCCCGCCAGAAGGACGCAGCCGTGGCTGTTCTACCAGAACAGAGCCCACTCACTCTCTGGCACACAGTAGGCACTCAATACGTATGTCTTGGGTATGTCAACAAATGCGGGACTGTGTTTCCCAGCTGTCAAGCGAGGGGTGAACAAAACTGCCAAGGCCAATTGGGTTCTATAACCTTTCAGATTTGTGACCAAGGAGCCCTGGGGGGCAGGCTGGGGGTGGAGGAGGGGCTCCCCTGGCACTGGCCCAACCTGAGGCCACACCAGTGTGTCTCCAGCATCCACAGGGCAGTGCAGCCTGCAGCAGCCAGTACGCCCCTTCCCACTGAGACGGCACACCTGCCCATGGTGCAGGGCTGGCAGAGGCGGGGCCGGGCTTCCAGCTTCCCTACACACCAGCCCTGTGGTATCATTCTTCCCAACATCCAAACATTTTCCCAAGGGGGAGAAATGGACTGGGTCATGTAAAAAATACTCATTTTTAGGGCTTTTTATGTGGCCTTCAAAGCACGTTGCAAATAAATCCCTTTCACTCCTCAGAGGAGGAGCCGCCAGGAAGGGAGGGTGTGGCAGGCGCAGCCTACAGCCTCGCCTCCGGAGGAGGGCAGTGGGCGCTATCCCATTTGAGCCCCTTGCAGTCATCTCGGGGGCTCCTCAGGGTCCAGGTCCACAGGTTCGAGGGTCTGCAGCACATCCACGGCGCTGTAGGACTTCCAGGCCTGCATGTTACAGCTCTTCAGGATGGCTCCCAGCTGCCTGCCGGGGCCTACTTCAAAAGTTTGGGGGAACTCCCTGCCCTTTTTCCTTTCATATATGACATGCATCGTCTGCTCCCACTTCACCGGGGAGACCACCTGCTGAGCCAGCAGCTTCTGGATGTGGCTGGGATGCATGTATCTATGCCCGTGGACATTGGAGTAGACAGAAACCAGAGGCTTCTTAATGTCAATTGCCTTTAAAACTTGCGTCAGGGGCTCCACAGCTGGCTCCATGAGGCGGGTGTGGAATGCACCACTAACTGGTAACATCCTGGTGCGTCTGAAATGAAACTTAGAGGAATTCTTCTGGAGAAACCGTAGAGCCTGGGGAAGGAAGGAGGTTTCAGCCAGGCAATGTCCCAGAAATCCGCCTTTAGGGATCTGACCATTCACATGGCCAAACTGGGAGAGTGACCACAAAGAGACCCACAGCTGTTAGATGTGGACATGTGACCTGTCTGTCCCAGCACCATCCCCAGGCAATTCACTTAACATCCTGGAATCTCTTCTGTCTCATCCCTCAAATAAGCACAATTCCACCTACTTCACAACGCTGCCAGGAAGAGCGAACCCTACGAGGCACGCAACAGTGTCTGGTAAAGGCAAAAGCACTATCTAAGAAGTGTTCGTTCTCAGAATTTTATCACTCCTTTCATAATTTTTGACCAGTCTGTTTGCTTTTTATTCCATAATCTTCAAAATAAAAATTCAGAACTAAAATTCAAGCCCCATTTCACAAAGCAGGGTCTGGGATATTGTCACCTTCATCTGGGGTTTCTCTGGGGAAGAAAAGAGCTCTCCTCTTGATGCCAAAAACCTCCCCTGGAGGAATCTGAGAGCCTCTAACTCCTGGTCTCAAGCCTTAGCCTCCCAAGTACCTGATGTCAGAGGCTTTTTATGTATTTGTCCTGCAGTTCTTGTGTAAGGGAGCTACAAGTCCAGTACATAGAAGTGCTAAGTGAATGAAGATCTGTCAGGATTTGCTCCTTAAGCCTCTCTGTTGACCTCTGAAACGCTGTGCAGGTCCCTTAATCTCTTCTTGGTCTGCTCATCTCTTCTGTCTGCCCAGGAAGCAGGACCAGGGTGTTGGGGATATGGTAGTTTCAGGCCATTCTTATGCGTGGCTTTGTAGGATTTTTTGATACAGGGTCTCACTCCGTCACCCAGGCTGGAATACAGTGGCATGAACACAGCTCACTGTAGCCTCGACTTCCTGGGCTCCAGCAATCCTCCCACCTCAGCCTCCCAAGTAGCTAGGACCACAGGCACACACCACCACGCCCGGCTCATTTTTGTATTTTTGCTAGTGACAGGGTTTTACCAAGTTGTCCAGTCTGGTCTCGAACTCCTGAGTTCAAGTGATCTGCCTGCCTTGGCCTCCCAAAGTGCTGGAACTACAGGTGCGAGCCACAGCGACCAGCTCTCAGGCCACTGTTACTGTCATTGGCACTGCCTGCCTGGGCACAGCCTGCCCTCTCTCCACGTTCTTGAGCCACACTGAATCAGAAGTTGTAGGTTTTCGTTCATCTGCCTTGGCTGTATCAGGTTCTCCAGCTCTAAGCAGGGACAGTAACACTTGACTTAGGACAATTATATTACTGAAATTCATGTAGTACCGCGGCCCATGTCTCTGATGGTTCTTTTTTGTTGTTCTTGTTTTGAGACAGGGTCTTGCTCTGTCACCCAGGCTGGAGTGCAGTGGAGCAATCATAGCTTACTACAGCTGCAGCCTCAACCTGCCAGGCACAAGTGATCCTCCCGTCTCAGCCTCCCAAGCATCTGGGACTACAGGCACGCACCACCATGCCTGGCTAATTTTTATTATTTTTTTGTAGGGACAGGGTCTCCCTGTGTTGCCAAGGCTGGTCTTGAACTCCTTGGGCTCAAGCAATCCTCCTGCCTCAGCCTTGCAAAGTGCTGGGATTACAGGCATGAACCACTACACCCGGCTTGATCTCTCTTGATAAATTAGCTAATAATCATTCCCAGCTTTCACAACAGCCCAGGCAGATTAGATATTATTATCCTCATTTTACTAACTAAAATTTGAACCTCAAGGAGGTTGTGACTTTGCTAAGGCAATGTGGCTTCCACCCTGTTCCTCTTTACCTTTCACTGGGGTTTCTCAATAGTGGCACTTATTTTTTTTTTTTTTTTTTTGGAAGGAGGCTCCCTCTTTTGCCCCAGGCTGGAGTGCAGTGGCCGGATCTCAGCTCACTGCAAGCTCCGCCTCCCGGGTTTACGCCATTCTCCTGCCTCAGCCTCCAAGTAGCTGGGAATACAGGCGCCTGCCATCTCGCCCGGCTAATTTTTTTGTATTTTTTTAGTAGAGACGGGGTTTCACCGGGTTAGCCGGGATGGTCTCGATCTCCTGACCTCGTGATCCGCCCATCTCGGCCTCCCAAAGTGCTGGGACCACAGGCTTGAGCCACCGCGCCTGGCCTTTTTTTTTTTTTAAGTGGTACTGTTGGGCCAGGTCATTTGTTTTGTGGGGGGTAAGGGGAACTGTCCTGTGCAGTACAGCATGTTGAGCAGCATCCCTGGCCTCTACCCACTAGATGTCAGTGGCACTCTCCCCTAGTCGGAACAACCAGAAAATGCCTCTGGACACTGCCCACAGCCTGTTAAGCACCACTGTCCTACTCCAAATCAGCTTTATGGCAGGAAGCTCCTTGGGCTAGTTTGCATAGTGCCAAGCACAGCAGCGTAATTTTGGTGGTGAGCGCTTGTGTAGTCGATGGAGATACATAGAACTGTGGCCCTGTGGGCCGGTGGCAGACACCAGTGTCACTGTCTCTAGTGCAGAGTGGAGCTTGCCCTTTGTTTTTCAGGCCTGGCCTTTTCTCCTTCATTCTGTGCCCTCATTTTTCCAAATGCACTTCTCTCTGGACAGCTTTGTATGCGGTGAAAATCCGAGCTGAGGCTATGCAGGAAGCTTCAGAGGCTGTCCCCAGTGGGATGCTGTCTGTCCTCGGCCAGCCGCAGTCCAAGTTCAACTTTGCCTGTTTGGAAGCCCGGGAACACTGCAAGTCTCTAGGCATGGAGAACCCTGTATGTGAAGTGTCCAACTACCTCTTTCCAGATTGCAGGGTGATTTCAGGACACCGAGAGGTGGGTGTTGATGGGAGCCGCCTTCATAAACCCCAGTCGAGTACACAGGGCTAGAACTGCTCCACACCCGTGAGGCCCAGCAGTGTGGCGGGTGCTCTGTCCAGCCTGCTCTTTAGGAAGTATTTTGGGGCCAGGGCAGTGAGGTGGACCGAGTGCTGTAAAGCAGGCAGGAGCAAGAATGCTGCCCTGCTCCACCATGTGTAGAATGGGGTCTGGAACCAACCAGCCATCCCATGTCCCGAAAGTAAAGGGGCAGGGCCAGGTGATCTCCAGGGCCTTCCCGTAGTACATTCTGGGCTTCTGAGGAGCCTCTGATCTGGTTGCTTCCTTAGAGAAAAGAGATCTGTTTTCTTTTTTTTTTTTTTTTTTTGATACAGTCTTGCTCTGTCGCCCAGGCTGGAGTGCAGTGGCGCGATCTCCACTCACTGCAAGCTCCGCCTCCCGGGTTTACGCCATTCTCCTGCCTCAGCCTCCCGTGTAGCTAAGACTACAGGCCCCTGCCACCGCGCCTGCCTAATTTTTGTATTTTTAGTAGAGACGGGGTTTCACCATGTTAGCCAGGATGGTCTCGATCTCCTGACCTCGTGATCCGCCCGTCTCGGCCTCCCAAAGTGCTGGGATTACAGGCGTGAGCTGCCGCGCCCGGCCAGGAGATCTGTTTTCTGCTAGATCGCTCTGCCTGCCCTGCTTTTTTTAGGTGTCTGTTTTTGCACTGGAGTCCATTTCCTTTCCACCGTCTTTCCTTCCATTTGCTACTTCCCCAAACATTTATCAAGCGCTGGGGATGCACAGACTGATTAGCCAGGGTTCCTGCCGTCGAAGGAAGAACCCCCGTGAATGGATGACTCCAGGCTGAGGGGCACAGTGAGGGTCTGGCTGACTACTGATGGGCCTAAGAGCAACCCAGGAGGCAGCAGCTGGAGGATGGGCGTGCATTCACCAGCAGTGGGGCATCCTGAGCAGAGCGGCAGGAGCCCCCTACAGAAAGAGCAGTGGGTGCTGAGTGCCTGGCTCGGGGAATGCTGAGTGAGCGCAGATTGCAGCCCGTGTGAGGGGTTGATGTCCGGACCAGGCATTTCTGTCTTACTTCATGTCCCTCACAGCCTACCCTGTGCTATATGGAAGGAAGGGCTTTTTTTTTTTTTTTTTTGAGACAGGGTCTCATTTTGTTGCCTAGGCTGGAGTACAGTGGCACCCTCACGGCTCACTGCAGCCTGGACCTCCTGGGCTCAAGTGATCCTCCCAACTCAGCCTCCTGAGTGGCTTGGAGTACAGACATGAGCCACCACACCTGGCTAACTTTTGTATTTTTTGTAGAGACGGGGTTTCACCATGTTGCCTAAGCTGGTCTTGAACTACTAGGCTCAAATGATCCCCCCACCTCAGCCTCCCAAGTAGCTGGGACTACAGACACAGGCCACCACACCCAGCTAAAGGAAGGGATTCTTAATCACATTTCCCACACAAGAATGCTGAGGCAGAGAGAGGCGAGTGCTTGGGGATGGTAGCCTGAGCCTGTCTCACTCTGGAGTCTGTTTCCTCCACTTGACTGTGCTTGACTCCCCTTCCCCTTTGAGGGGTCACTGTATGCCAGGCGTTCCCAACTGCCTCCTCTGAAGTAGTGGAAGTTGGCAGGAGCCTCCTGTGACTGTTCTGAGATGGTAGGCAGGTCAGGTACAGTGGCCCCAGGTCAGTCATGGAGCTCGTGATGCATTCCCTGTAGCAGCCTTGGAAGGAAGCCCAGAAGTGACTCAGGAAGGACCTCCCAGTCAGGGCAGGAGTCTCCCCAACAGGCTCCCAGACAGGTGCACCCAGTCTAGGTGACAACTCCCAGGTTTGTCCTTTTGGTACTTTTTTTTTTTTTTTTTTTTTTGTGAGACAGAGTCTTGCTCTGTCGCCCAGGCTGGAGTGCAGTGGTGCGATCTCGGCTCACTGCAAGCTCCGCCTCCCGGGTTTACGCCATTCTCCTGTCTCAGCCTCCCGAGTAGCTGGGACTACAGGCGCCCGCCATCTCGCCCGGCTAGTTTTTTTGTGTGTTTTTTAGTAGAGACGGGGGTTTCACCGTGTAGGCCAGGATGGTCTCAATCTCCTGACCTCGTGATCCACCCGTATCGGCCTCCCAAAGTGCTGGGATTACAGGCTTGAGCCACTGCGCCTGGCGGTACTTTTTTTTTTGAGACAATGTCTTACTCTGTCATCCAGGCTGGAGTACAGTGGCACCATCTTGGCTCACTGCAACCTCCACCTCCCAGGTTCAAGTGATTCTCCTATAGCTGGAACTACAGGCGCACGCCACCACGCCCAGCTAATTTTTGTACTTTTAGTAGAGATGGTTTCACCATGTTGGCCAGGCTGGTCTTGAACTCCTGACCTCAGGTGATCTGCCCACCTCAGCCTCCCAAAGTGCTAGGATTATAGGCGTGAGCCACTGTGCCCAGCTCTCCTTTGGTATTCTTGGTAGTGCCACAGCAAAGAGCTCAGGTGAGGGCAGGGGTACCCCCTCAGTGGGGAAGTCCCTTTCCAACAACTGATGTGAAAAGGCTCCTGGGCCCTGCTCACCCAACGCCTGGGCCAAGGACCGGCCATTGCAGAGGAGCCTGCTGGCCCCTGCGATGGTGACCTTGACCCCTGTGGCCCTAGCCTGGGACTTGAGAGGGCTCAGCTGTTGAGCCAGAGTCCAGAGACCTTACACGGAAAGCACTTTGAGACCACAGATGCTCCAGGAAGTGCTACTGAGTAGCCATCCCCATACCTGCCAGTCACTCAGACAATCTAGGTGTGGAGGGAGGGACTTGGGCTACAGAGTCCGGAAGGCCCAGACTAAAGAGGTTCCTGGTTCCTGCAATCCAGCCCTCAGTGGGATGGAGCCGGATGGAGGGTGATAGTGGAGGGGAAGCATGGGTGAGTCAGTACAAGCTAGGTTTTGCTGCAGTGACAAGTAGTCCACATTTCAGTGGTCACAGCACACAAGCACGGGTCCGACTCCTGGTCTGTGCTCACCAGGCTGGGTTCTGCTGGGTGTCTTCAGCCCAGGACTCAGGCTATGGGAGCAGTCTCTAGGGAACACTGACAGACTAAAGTGGGTGGATGACTTGAGGCCAGGAGTTCAAGACCAGCCTGGCCAACATGGTGAAACTCCATCTCTACTAAAAATTAGCCAGGCTTGGTGGTGTCCCGCGAACAGGTGCTGCTGGCGCTGCTGCTGCTGCTGGCGGCGCTGCTCAGCGGGGCCTGCACCTGCTGCTCAAGTGAGGCCCCAGCGGCTCAGGGCGGGGCTGGCCCCACCCCTGTGACCACTGCCCTGGAGGTGGCGGCCTGCTGCTGTTGTCTTTTAACTGTTTTCTCATGATGCCTTTTATATTTAAACTCTGAGATAGTGCTGGAACACTGCTGAGGTTTTATACTCAGGTTTTTTCTTTTTTTTAATTCCAGTTTTCGTTTTTTCTAAGAGATGAATTCCTATGGCTCCGAACTTGTACCGGTGAACTGTGGCTTGTGCTCAGGAAGAGCCATTCACTCCTGCCCCTGCCTACAAGGCAGGTAGCAGGGGAGTGCTGGTCACACCCCTGTGTGATGTGTGATGCCCTTGGCAAAGAATCTACTGGAATAGATTCCAAGGAGCAGGAGTGCTCAATAAAATGTTGGTTTCCAGCAGACTCTGGTCCTCTCTGGGGTTGGCAGCACCTGCACAGGCTTCCTCTTGCCCCAGGGAGGCGCACCGTGTTGGTGGGGAGGGCAGGGCCTGCGTGCTCCTAATCAGATCCTTCCCTGCAGCCGGGGACCACAAATGCCGTCTTGGTTTGGCCCGACGGTTTGCCTTCTCCCTGGTCCTGGTCTGTGGCGTAAAATCCACTGTTGGGGTTATTTCCTTTGGGCTTTCAGTTCCTGTTTAGGGGATGCCTACCTCTCCCTGCACAGACTTCCCGCCAGAAGGACGCAGCCGTGGCTGTTCTACCAGAACAGAGCCCACTCACTCTCTGGCACACAGTAGGCACTCAATACGTATGTCTTGGGTATGTCAACAAATGCGGGACTGTGTTTCCCAGCTGTCAAGCGAGGGGTGAACAAAACTGCCAAGGCCAATTGGGTTCTATAACCTTTCAGATTTGTGACCAAGGAGCCCTGGGGGGCAGGCTGGGGTGGAGGAGGGGCTCCCCTGGCACTGGCCCAACCTGAGGCCACACCAGTGTGTCTCCAGCATCCACAGGGCAGTGCAGCCTGCAGCAGCCAGTACGCCCCTTCCCACTGAGACGGCACACCTGCCCATGGTGCAGGGCTGGCAGAGGCGGGGCCGGGCTTCCAGCTTCCCTACACACCAGCCCTGTGGTATCATTCTTCCCAACATCCAAACATTTTCCCAAGGGGAGAAATGGACTGGGTCATGTAAAAAATACTCATTTTAGGGCTTTTATGTGGCCTTCAAAGCACGTTGCAAATAAATCCCTTTCACTCCTCAGAGGAGGAGCCGCCAGGAAGGGAGGGTGTGGCAGGCGCAGCCTACAGCCTCGCCTCCGGAGGAGGGCAGTGGGCGCTATCCCATTTGAGCCCCTTGCAGTCATCTCGGGGCTCCTCAGGGTCCAGGTCCACAGGTTCGAGGGTCTGCAGCACATCCACGGCGCTGTAGGACTTCCAGGCCTGCATGTTACAGCTCTTCAGGATGGCTCCCAGCTGCCTGCCGGGGCCTACTTCAAAAGTTTGGGGAACTCCCTGCCCTTTTCCTTTCATATATGACATGCATCGTCTGCTCCCACTTCACCGGGGAGACCACCTGCTGAGCCAGCAGCTTCTGGATGTGGCTGGGATGCATGTATCTATGCCCGTGGACATTGGAGTAGACAGAAACCAGAGGCTTCTTAATGTCAATTGCCTTTAAAACTTGCGTCAGGGGCTCCACAGCTGGCTCCATGAGGCGGGTGTGGAATGCACCACTAACTGGTAACATCCTGGTGCGTCTGAAATGAAACTTAGAGGAATTCTTCTGGAGAAACCGTAGAGCCTGGGGAAGGAAGGAGGTTTCAGCCAGGCAATGTCCCAGAAATCCGCCTTTAGGGATCTGACCATTCACATGGCCAAACTGGGAGAGTGACCACAAAGAGACCCACAGCTGTTAGATGTGGACATGTGACCTGTCTGTCCCAGCACCATCCCCAGGCAATTCACTTAACATCCTGGAATCTCTTCTGTCTCATCCCTCAAATAAGCACAATTCCACCTACTTCACAACGCTGCCAGGAAGAGCGAACCCTACGAGGCACGCAACAGTGTCTGGTAAAGGCAAAAGCACTATCTAAGAAGTGTTCGTTCTCAGAATTTTATCACTCCTTTCATAATTTTGACCAGTCTGTTTGCTTTTATTCCATAATCTTCAAAATAAAATTCAGAACTAAAATTCAAGCCCCATTTCACAAAGCAGGGTCTGGGATATTGTCACCTTCATCTGGGGTTTCTCTGGGGAAGAAAAGAGCTCTCCTCTTGATGCCAAAAACCTCCCCTGGAGGAATCTGAGCTTAGAAGGGGACTCGGGCGAGCCAATAGCTCCAAACCCTTGCAACAGTTAGCAAACAATAGAACTTGCAAAGGTCTTTAAAATAGCAGATATTCTTTTAATTTTTATTTTTTTTAATTATTATTTTTTGAGATGGAGTCTTGTTCTGTCACCCAGGCTGGAGTGTAAAGGTGTGATCTTGGCTCACTGCAACCTGAACCTGCTTGAACTCGCAGGTTCAAGCAATGCTCCTGCCTCAGCCTCCCAAGTAGCTGGGACTCTTAAGCATGCACCACCAAGCCTGGCTAATTTTTAGTAGAGATGGAGTTTCACCATGTTGGCCAGGCTGGTCTTGAACTCCTGGCCTCAAGTCATCCACCCACTTTAGTCTGTCAGTGTTCCCTAGAGACTGCTCCCATAGCCTGAGTCCTGGGCTGAAGACACCCAGCAGAACCCAGCCTGGTGAGCACAGACCAGGAGTCGGACCCGTGCTTGTGTGCTGTGACCACTGAAATGTGGACTACTTGTCACTGCAGCAAAACCTAGCTTGTACTGACTCACCCATGCTTCCCCTCCACTATCACCCTCCATCCGGCTCCATCCCACTGAGGGCTGGATTGCAGGAACCAGGAACCTCTTTAGTCTGGGCCTTCCGGACTCTGTAGCCCAAGTCCCTCCCTCCACACCTAGATTGTCTGAGTGACTGGCAGGTATGGGGATGGCTACTCAGTAGCACTTCCTGGAGCATCTGTGGTCTCAAAGTGCTTTCCGTGTAAGGTCTCTGGACTCTGGCTCAACAGCTGAGCCCTCTCAAGTCCCAGGCTAGGGCCACAGGGGTCAAGGTCACCATCGCAGGGGCCAGCAGGCTCCTCTGCAATGGCCGGTCCTTGGCCCAGGCGTTGGGTGAGCAGGGCCCAGGAGCCTTTTCACATCAGTTGTTGGAAAGGGACTTCCCCACTGAGGGGGTACCCCTGCCCTCACCTGAGCTCTTTGCTGTGGCACTACCAAGAATACCAAAGGAGAGCTGGGCACAGTGGCTCACGCCTATAATCCTAGCACTTTGGGAGGCTGAGGTGGGCAGATCACCTGAGGTCAGGAGTTCAAGACCAGCCTGGCCAACATGGTGAAACCATCTCTACTAAAAGTACAAAAATTAGCTGGGCGTGGTGGCGTGCGCCTGTAGTTCCAGCTATAGGAGAATCACTTGAACCTGGGAGGTGGAGGTTGCAGTGAGCCAAGATGGTGCCACTGTACTCCAGCCTGGATGACAGAGTAAGACATTGTCTCAAAAAAAAAAGTACCGCCAGGCGCAGTGGCTCAAGCCTGTAATCCCAGCACTTTGGGAGGCCGATACGGGTGGATCACGAGGTCAGGAGATTGAGACCATCCTGGCCTACACGGTGAAACCCCCGTCTCTACTAAAAAACACACAAAAAAACTAGCCGGGCGAGATGGCGGGCGCCTGTAGTCCCAGCTACTCGGGAGGCTGAGACAGGAGAATGGCGTAAACCCGGGAGGCGGAGCTTGCAGTGAGCCGAGATCGCACCACTGCACTCCAGCCTGGGCGACAGAGCAAGACTCTGTCTCACAAAAAA
>NW_016814226.1:505131-513066 GCF_001698545.2 Rhinopithecus bieti
GCGGGCGCCTGTAGTCCCAGCTACTCGGGAGGCTGAGGCAGGAGAATGGCGTAAACCCGGGAGGCGGAGCTTGCAGTGAGCTGAGATCCGGCCACTGCACTCCAGCCTGGGCGACAGAGTGAGACTCCGTCTCAAAAAAAAAAAAAAAAAATAAGTGCCACTATTGAGAAACCCCAGTGAAAGGTAAAGAGGAACAGGGTGGAAGCCACATTGCCTTAGCAAAGTCACAACCTCCTTGAGGTTCAAATTTTAGTTAGTAAAATGAGGATAATAATATCTAATCTGCCTGGGCTGTTGTGAAAGCTGGGAATGATTATTAGCTAATTTATCAAGAGAGATCAAGCCGGGTGTAGTGGTTCATGCCTGTAATCCCAGCACTTTGCAAGGCTGAGGCAGGAGGATTGCTTGAGCCCAAGGAGTTCAAGACCAGCCTTGGCAACACAGGGAGACCCTGTCCCTACAAAAAAATAATAAAATTAGCCAGGCATGGTGGTGCGTGCCTGTAGTCCCAGATGCTTGGGAGGCTGAGACGGGAGGATCACTTGTGCCTGGCAGGTTGAGGCTGCAGCTGTAGTAAGCTATGATTGCTCCACTGCACTCCAGCCTGGGTGACAGAGCAAGACCCTGTCTCAAAACAAGAACAACAAAAAAGAACCATCAGAGACATGGGCCGCGGTACTACATGAATTTCAGTAATATAATTGTCCTAAGTCAAGTGTTACTGTCCCTGCTTAGAGCTGGAGAACCTGATACAGCCAAGGCAGATGAACGAAAACCTACAACTTCTGATTCAGTGTGGCTCAAGAACGTGGAGAGAGGGCAGGCTGTGCCCAGGCAGGCAGTGCCAATGACAGTAACAGTGGCCTGAGAGCTGGTCGCTGTGGCTCGCACCTGTAGTTCCAGCACTTTGGGAGGCCAAGGCAGGCAGATCACTTGAACTCAGGAGTTCGAGACCAGACTGGACAACTTGGTAAAACCCTGTCACTAGCAAAATACAAAATGAGCCGGGCGTGGTGGTGTGTGCCTGTGGTCCTAGCTACTTGGGAGGCTGAGGTGGGAGGATTGCTGGAGCCCAGGAAGTCGAGGCTACAGTGAGCTGTGTTCATGCCACTGTATTCCAGCCTGGGTGACGGAGTGAGACCCTGTATCAAAAAATCCTACAAAGCCACGCATAAGAATGGCCTGAAACTACCATATCCCCAACACCCTGGTCCTGCTTCCTGGGCAGACAGAAGAGATGAGCAGACCAAGAAGAGATTAAGGGACCTGCACAGCGTTTCAGAGGTCAACAGAGAGGCTTAAGGAGCAAATCCTGACAGATCTTCATTCACTTAGCACTTCTATGTACTGGACTTGTAGCTCCCTTACACAAGAACTGCAGGACAAATACATAAAAAGCCTCTGACATCAGGTACTTGGGAGGCTAAGGCTTGAGACCAGGAGTTAGAGGCTGCAGTGAGCTATGATTGCATCACTGCACTCAAGCCTGGAAGACAGAGCAAAACCCTGTCTCTTAAAAAAATGAACAAGAGCGTGTGACAAGAAGTAGAAGAAAACATACAAGAAAAGGGGGGAGAGCACATAGAAGTCCTCCCACAGAGACGTTCAACAACTGAGTAAAATGTCAAGGGAAAAAAATCAGG
Organism: Rhinopithecus bieti; assembly: GCF_001698545.2. Taxonomy (NCBI): domain Eukaryota; kingdom Metazoa; phylum Chordata; class Mammalia; order Primates; family Cercopithecidae; genus Rhinopithecus; species Rhinopithecus bieti. Next base: position 506,775 of record NW_016814226.1, read on the forward strand.
CCAGGCACAGTGGCTCACACCTGTAAGTAATCCCAGCACTGCAGGAGGCTGAAGCTGGAGGAGCACTTGAGTCAGGAGTTCCAGACCAGCCCTGGCAACACAGCGAGACTCCATTTCTACAAAAAATTTTAAAATTAGCTGGGCATGATGGTGTTAAGCCTGTAGTCCCCAGGTAGTCTGGAGACTGAGGCGGGAGGATCACCTGAGGCCAAGAGACTGAGGCTGCAGTGAGCTATGACTGCACTACTGCACTGTAGCTGGGGTGACAGAGCAAGATGCTGTCTCAACAAAAAAAAAAAAAAAAAAAAAAGAAAAGAAAAAACACAAAATTGTAAATATGCTATAATTCTACACTTTTTTTTTTGACACAGAGTCTCATTCTGTCACCCAAGCTGGAGGGCAGTGATGCAATCTCAGCTCACTGCCACCTCTGCCTTCTGGGTTCAAGCGATTCTGGTGCCTCAGTCTCCCAAATAGCTAAGATTACAGGTGCCCGACACCACCACACCCAGATGAGTTTTGAATTTTTAGTAGAGATGGGGTTTCACCATGTTGGTCAGGCTGGTCTCAAACTCCTGCCTTAGGTGATCTGCCCGCCTTGGCCTCCCAAAGTGCTGGGCTGGGATGAGAGGAGTGAGCCACCACACCAGGCCTAATTCTGCACATTATGTACACATAAAATGATACATGTAATAAAACTGTTTCATAAAATGTGAAATTACGAAACTTTCCTTAATAATGTTATAATGCTTTGAAAAAAAAAGCACTACAGTGAAATTCACAGAAAATATAACTAACCACTTTAATGTGTATAATTCAGTGGTATTTGGGATGTTCATAATGTTGTGCAACCACCAACTCTCTCTAGTTTCAAACACTCCATGTCCACTATGTAGGCACTCTCCATTTCTCCCTCTCCAGTCCCAACAACCTCTCGTATTTCTACACTAGATTCTTGTATGTTTGTTTTAGACAGGGTCTTGCTCTGTCACCCATGCTGCAGTGCAGTGACACAATCACAGCTCACTGTAGCCTCAGACTCAGGGGCTCAAGTGATCTTCTTACCTCAGCCTCCTGAGTAGCTGGAATTACAGGTGCATGCCACCAAGCTCAGCAATTTTTTTTTTGTGACAGGGTGTCACTCTGCTACCCAGGCTGGAATGCAGTGGCACGATCATAGCTCACTGCAGCTTTGACCTCCTGGGTTCAGGTGATCCTCCCACCTCATCCTCCCAAGTACTCGAGCTGGGACTACAGGTGCACACCACCACGCCTGGCTAATTTTTGTATTTTCAGTAGATATGGCGTTTTCACCATGTTGCCCAGGCTGGTCTAAAACTCCTGGGCTCAAACATCTATCTGTCTCTGCCTCCCAAAGTGCTGGCATTACAGGTGTGAACCACCGCACCCAATGTAATATTTGTTTTTTGTTGGGGGCAGAGATGAGGGTCTCACTATGTGGCCCAAGACAGTCTGGAACTCCTGGCCTCAAGTGATCCTCCTGCCTTGGCCTCCTAAAGCACTAGGATTACAGACATAAGCCAGGGTTCCTGGCCAGCAAAAATCTTAAGAAGTAAAACTGATATGGCTCCAGATCCAGTATTTATTTACTGTTTAATTCAATGAACATCTACTGAGCACGCACTATCCGTGGCAGGTGCTGCGGGTATAAGTGTGCAGGATAGTGGGTGAGACGCTTCAGCAAGCAGATTTTATGAGATTACAAAAATAAGGGAAATCCCTAATGAATCCTTCAGGCTTGAAAAGGAATCACAGTAAAGTCCTGTCCTCATGGGCCAAAGTCACCCGTCCGTGTGCTCCCTTCCCATCACCTGAGTGGGTCCAGTATCATTCTTGGCACTGTCCCTTATCCCTAATGAGCCCAAGACCACAGCCTGGCATAAAACCAAACTCCTTCCTGTACCTTCAGCAAATTCCATGGCTCCGGCAAACACTAGGGCTGCGAATTCTCCCACGCTGAATCCAGCAGCAGCAACACAGTTCTCAATCACCTGTGGGGGCAGACGCAGAACGTGAGCCCCATTCTCCTGGGGAGTCCAGTTCCAGGACTCTGCACCTGAGAGACGGCAGGGTGTTCAGCATCTCAGGGAGCCAGGCTCTACGAACTTGGTGCACCAGCTGGAAGAGGACACACAGAAGTGACCCTGACAATCACTGAGTCCTGCCCCTTTATTTAGGAGGAGCTTTCCTGGTTAGTTACAGTCCAGACGACTCCGTCCATGTGTCCATGGTCACACTGATGCCAACCCAGGGCTCTGGATTCCCTTGCCGTGGCCCTGCAGCAGGCTCTCAGGCCATATCGTCATGTACAAGTTAAGAGCATGACTTTTTTTTTTTTTTTTTTTGAGGCGGAGTTATGCTCTTGTTGCCCAGGCTGGAGTCCGATGGCGCGATCTCGGCTCACTGCAAGCTTCACCTCCCGGGTTCAAGGAATTCTCCTGCCTTAGCCTCTCGAGTAGCTGGGATTACAGGCACCTGTCACCATGCCCGGCTAATTTTTGTATTTTTAGTAGAGACAGGGTTTCACCATATTGGCCAGACTGGTCTCGAACTCCTGACCTCGTGATCCACCTGCCTCACCCTCCTGAAGTGCTGGATTATAGGCGTGAACCACCTCACCCGGCCAAGAGCATGACTTTTGAGTCAGAGACTAGGTTTCTTAGCTCGGAGAGTTCCCTAATCCCGCTGAGCTTTCCATCTCATCTGTGAAATGAGGAAAGAACAGGACCTACTCCAAAGGGCTGCTGAGAGAATTATGTGAATACAATGTCTATACAGTGCTTAGCACAGACCCAGCCTAGGGTAAGCAGTGAATGAGTATTATGATGACGAATTAGCAGGACCACTTAACTCATTCTTTTAATATCCCTGAGTCTGCATTCCTCAACCATCAAATAACAGTATTAACCTCACAAGGTGGATGTGAAGGTGAAATAGGGTAAAGGATCTCAAGTGCTAGCTTAACATTTACTGTCTTATTAAATATTAATAGCAATCAATCCACCACCTTCGAATGAAGTGACATTCTCAACCAATCTCAGTGATCCTTCATTTAGGCCAGTGCAGTGGCTCACGCCTGTAATCCTAGCACTTTGGGAGGCCAAGGTGGATGAACCTGGGAGGTGGAGGTTGCAGTGAGCCCAGATCGAGACACTGCACTCCAGCCTAGGCAACAAGAGCAAAACTCCGTCTCAAAAGAAAAAAAAAAAAAAGCATGACGTTTAGGCTGGTGCGGTGGCTGCCGCCTGTAATCCCAACAGTTTGGAGGCTGAGGTGGGTGGATCACTTGAGGTCAGAGTTTGAGACCAGCCTGGGCAACATGGAGAAACCCTGGTTCTACTAAAAATACAAAATTAGCTGGGCGTGGTGGCTCACACCTGTCATCTCAGCTACTCGGGAGGCTGAGGTATGATTATCACTTGGGCTCAGGAGGCAGTGGTCTGCAGTGAGCCAAGTTTGTGCCACTGCACTCCAGGCTGGGTAACAGAACAAAACTGCATCTCAAAAAAAAAAAAAAAAAAAATGAAATTTAATCCTTTTAAAAAATCATTTAGTAATTCATTCAATGATTTAGGATCATTTAAAACCACAAACCGCCCTTCACTCCCACATCCCCTTTACCTGCTATTTCTTTCTGTAATGCTTATCATTTTAATACAGCATCCAATTTACCTAGTTATTGCATTTACTGTTTTCTTTTTTATTATTATTTAATTTTTGAGATCGTTTCGCTCTTGTTGCCCAGGCTGCAGTGCAATAGCAAGATCTGGGCTCACCGCAACCTCCGCCTCCCGGGTTCAACTGATTTGCCTCTCTCAGCTTCCCGAGTAGCTGGGATTACAGGCACGCGCCACCACGCCCGGCTAATTTTGTATTTTTAGTAGGAACGGATTTCCCCATGTTGGTCAGGCTGGTCTCGAACTCTCGACCCAAGGTGATCCGCCCGCCTCGGCCTCCCAAAGTGCTGGGATTACAGGCATGAGCCACCGGGCCCCTCCTCATGTACTGTTTACTATCTGTCTCCCCTAAGATGTAAGATTCCCTAGGGCAAGGATCATTGTTTTGCTCACGGCGCCTAAAACACTGCTTGGCAGATATGGGAACTCTATAAAACCAGATCGAGGCCGGGCGCGGTGGCTCATGCCTGTAATCCCAGCACTTTGGGAGGCCGAGGCGGGTGGATCACGAGGTCATGAGATCGAGACCATCCTGGCTAACATAGTGAAACCCCATCTCTACTAAAAATACAAAAAAATTAGCCGGGCGTGGTGGCGGGCGCCTGTAGTCCCAGTTACTCGGGAGGCTGAGACAGGAGAATGGCTGGAACCCGGGAGGCGGAGCTTGCAGTGAGCCGAGATCTTGCTACTGCACTTCAGCCTGGGCGACAGAGCGAGACTCCGCCTCAAAAACAAACAAACAAAAACACCTCGATCGAATGAGTGAGACGTGGGAGCCCCCCGGAATGGCAGGCGGAAGCCCCTGGCAGGACCAGCCTGGGGATGAGAGCTCAGGCAGAGCTCACCTTCCCCCTCCTGCCACGGGGCCTCGGGCCTCACCGAGGGCTGCAGATGATGTAGCTTCTCGACAGCGGCCAGCGATGCCACGAAGATCGCGGGCTGGCAGTGCACGGTGCGGTCCAGGGTCTCCTGCGGCCCGTGCAGGCTCAGCTCCAGCAGGTCGTAGCCCAGCACGCGGCGGGCGGCGGCGTAGAGTTCGCGGACGCGCGGGTAGCCGAGCAGACCGCCGCCCATGCCCACCACCTGGCTGCCCTGGCCGGGGAAGAGCAGCACCGAGCACTGGCCCGGCATTCGCCGCTCCGTCGCCGCAGAGGGCGCCTCCTCCTCCGCCCCGGTCGCATCTCGCAGCAGCTCCGCTACACCCTGGGCGCCCGGCGGAGGCACCGGGAAGCTCGAGACGCCGCGGCGGCAGCTGGCGCCCAAGCCCCGGGCCCACGCGGTCCGCGCGACCCGGACGCTCATGGTCGGACACCTGCCCGCGCACGTTACCGTGGCGACCGAGGCCCAACTGCGGCGGCGCGGCGCAGCGTGGTCCCTGACGCATTTCCTGCCGGGGCTCCCGGGGCACCGGGAGCGGGAAGAAAGGTTCCGCAGGGGATGGTTCCGCCCCGGCTCCGAGGCCCTTCAGGCTGCGCTCTGGGGACCTGGAGGGACCCATGCGTTTACTTAAATATCTACAGCCAAGAACGGAACATGATGCCACACCACAATGGGTCCTCAACAGATATTTATGGAATAAATAACGCAACGCAATGTAGTATTTACGCTTTCTACCTGGCACATGAAGAGCACTTGAAACTCTTCCGCACTGGTAGTTTTTTTGTTGTTGTGTTGTTTTGAGACGGAGTCTCGCTCTGTCACCCAGACTGGAGTGCAGTGGCGCGTTCTTTGCTCACTGCAACCGCCGCCTCCCAGGTTCAAGCGATTCTCCTGCTTCAGCCTCCCCAGTAGCTGGGATTACAGGCGCCCACCACCACGCACGGCTAATTTTTGTATTTTTAGTAGGGACAGGGTGTCACCATGTTGGCCAGGCTGGTCTCGGACTCCTGTGACCTCAGGTGATCCACCCGCCTCGGCCTCCCAAAGTGCTGGGATTACAGGCGTGAGCCACCGCGCCCGGCCAGCAACCACATTTCTTGCATATGATTCTCCCAACCACAGGAGATGGCATGGCCGACCATCCGTTGTCAGCTCCCAACTATGCAAGATAACAGCTCTCTTTTATGTTTTCTTACAAACCACACAGTGCCTGGCACATATAAGCATCCAATAGATCTTTATGCTATTGAACAAAGCCCTGAGTGTGTTTCAGATATTAGCTTCTTTAATTCCTCACAGCAGCGCTGTGATGGATAGTTGCTCAGAGATTGAGTGACAGGGGGTTAGTGACAGAATAGGGGTTGGAAATTGGGGTTATCTAATGTTAACCTAAAAGCAACTCAAGAGACACAGGCTCGGCCAGGTGCAGTGGTTCACGCCTGTAATCCCAGCACTTTGGGAGGCCAAGGCAGATGGATCACTTGAGGTCAGGAGTTCAAGACTAGCCTGGCCAACATGGAGAAACCCGTCTCTACTAAAAATACAAAAATTAGCTGGGCGTGGTGGCAGGCGCTTATAGTCCCAGCTACTTGGGAGGCTGAGGCAGGAGAATCGCCTAAACCTGGGCGGTAGAGGTTGCAGTGAGCCGAGACTGCGCTGCACCATTGCACTCCAGCCTGGGCAACAAGAAAGAAACTCCATCTCAAAAAACAAAA
>NW_016814226.1:515191-526057 GCF_001698545.2 Rhinopithecus bieti
CGAGACGGGCGGATCACGAGGTCAGGAGATCGAGACCATCCTGGCTAACACGGTGAAACCCCCGCCTCTACTAAAAAATACAAAAAACTAGCCTGGCGAGGTAGCGGGCGCCTGTAGTCCTAGCTACTGGGGAGGCTGAGGCAGGAGAATGGCGTAAACCCGGGAGGCGGAGCTTGCAGTGAGCTGAGATCCGGCCACTGTACTCCAGCCTGGGGCGACAGAGCGAGACTCCGTCTCAAAAACGAAACAAAACAAAAAAAGTCAGCAAGAAAAGGAAGTTACATGGATACAGCTAGAGGTCATTACCCTAAGCAAATTAATGCAGAAACAGAAAATCAAATACCGCATGTCCTCACGTATAAATGGGAGTGAAACATTGATATACCTGGACATAAAGATGAGAACAATGGACACTGGGAACTCCTAGAGGTGGGCAGGAGTGAAGCAAGGATTGAAAAACTGCCTACTACTGCCATGGTCACTATCTGGATGACAGAATCAATTGTACCCCAAACCTCAGCGTCACACAGCATAACCATGTAAGAAACCTGCATATGTAACCCCGAATGTAAAATTAAAGGTGATAGTAAAAAAAAAAAAAAAGACGTCCGGGCACAGTGGCTCATGCCCGTAATCCCAGCACTTTGGGAGGCCGAGGCGGGTGGATCACCTGAGGTCAGGAGTTCGAGACCAGCCTGACCAATGTGGTGAAACCCTGTCTCTACTAAAAACACAAAAATTAGCAAAGTGTCATGGCACATGCCTGTAATCCCAGCTGCTCAGAAGGCTGAGGCAGGAGAATCCCTTGAACTGGGGAGGCAGAGGCTGCAGTGAGCTGAGATTACGCCACTGCACTCCAGCCTGGGCAACAGAGTGAGACTCTCTCTCAAAAAAAAAGAGAGAAGAAGAAGTTAGAAAAACAACCCTAGAAAAACAGCCCTAGAGGCCCTACATTCTGAGTAATAGGAGTTCCAGAAAGAGAAGTGATTGCTACATAACACACATTTGAAAAGAAAGAGAAGTGAGAAAATAGAGGGAAGGAAATCAAAGAAATAATCCAACTTCTGAAAAGTAAAGAATGAGCTTCCAGCAGGAAAGCGCCTGTTGAGTGCGGGCACAGTGGAGGAAATGAGGCTCCATAATTAGCTGGGTGTGTTGGAGCTCACCTGTAATCCCAGCTACTCGGGAGGCTGAGGCCGAAGAATTGCTTCAGCCCAGGAGGCAGAGGTTGCAGTGAGCTGAAATCGTACCACTGCACTCCAGCTTGGATTACAGAGTGAGACTCTTGTCTCAAAAAAAAAAAAATTAGGCCCACATAGAGGAATATCAGTGTGAAATTGCAGAACTCTGGGGCCCAAAATCTTAAAAACTTTCCAGGAAGAACAAAATCGGTTACATATAAAGGATCCACAGCGTGGCCAGAGCAGGAGGATTGCTTGAGCCCAGGAGTTGGAAACCTGTCTGAGCAACATAGTGCGACCCTGTGTCTACAAAAACAAAACAAAACAAAACAAAAAAGAACCAAAGGCTCCCGAAACAGAATGGCTTTAGCCTGCTCAACTGCAGCTGGCCGACAGCGTCTCTTCATTATTCTGAAGGACAACGAGCTCCAGCTCAGCCAAGCGTCAGTCATCTATGGGGTAGGATGCAAGAATTCAGCAATGTTACCTTCCGGGCAGTCTTTCTCAAGAACTCCTGGAGGACAGGCTCAACACAAGCAAGGGGGGACCAAGAAGGAGGAAGATGTGAAATCCAGGAAATAAAGACCCATGCAGGAGGGGGCGGGGGCATCCCCAGGGGTGGTGAAGAAAGACCCAGGAATGGTGTGTGTACCCGGCCTGTGCAGCCTGTCCAGTGGGGAGCAGCATGACTTGAGATGTGTTGAGAGCTGGCATTACCAACACATCCCTGCTGCCATGCTGTTCATTTAGGTACAGAATGCCCCACGAGCCTGGCCTAGATTCTTTTTTTTTTTTTTTTTTTTTTTTTTTTTTTGAGACGGAGTCTCGGCTCTGATTGCCCAGGCTGGGGCAGTGCAGGCTGGCGCGATCTCTGCTCACTGGCAAGCTCCGCCCTCCTGCGGTTTATGCCATTCTCCTGCCCTCAGCCTCCCCAAGTAGGCTGGGGACTACAGGGCGTCCGCCATCTCGGCCCGGCTAGTTTTTTGTATCTTTTTAGCTAGAACAGGGTTTCACCGTGTAGACCAGGGGACTGGTCTCGATCTCCTGACCTTGTGATCCACCCGCTCTCGGCCTCCAAAGTGCTGATTACAGGGGCTTGAGCCACCGCGCCCGCCCTTTTTTTTTTTTTTTGAGACAGAGTCTCACTCTGTCACCCAGGCTGGAGTGCAGTGGGGTGATCTCAGCTCACTGCCAACTTCTGCCGCCGGATTCAAGCCATTCTCCTGCCTCAGGCCTCCCCGAGCAGCCTGGGACTACAGGTGGCCCACACCACGCCCTGCTATTTTTTAGTATTTTAGTAGAGATGGGCGTTTCACCGCTGTTAGGCAGGATGGTCTCAACTCTCCTGACCTCATGATCTGACCTTAGCCTCCAAGCGCGGGATTACAGGCGTGAAGCACTGCCTGCCTGGCCCTGGCCCAGACTCATTGCCTTGCCACCTGCTGCGTCCCGATCACATGGCTGAGGAAAGCCCTGCCTTCTTGCCCTGCTGCCTGGGCTCTGGCTGAGGACACATGGCCCACCTGACAGGTTCTCCCCTGGCTTCTGAGCGGTCTGAGCCCACCCTGCTCTTCAGGGCATCTGTGAAGCCCTCAGCCAAGCAAGAGACAGAACAGCTCATGGGGCCCCTGACCATTTCTGCTGAATGTCATGCCACAGGTCTGCCCTCAGCCCGTCCAAACAGGGGGAGCCCCACCACAGCCCCATGCCCTCTGCCCCTGTCCCAGGGAAGGCCGGGCTCATTGTCAGCGGCCTCCCACAGAGGCTGGGGCCCAGCCTGCTACCAGGCACTCAGCTGAGTTTATCTTTCCGCGCGCAGTCTTCTGGCCTGCGCCCATGCCGCCGCCGTTCTTGCCCCCAGCCGGGGGTGTGCTGCCTCTCTGCCACCACATAGTACTCAGGGAAACACACCTGGGTGGGATTCATTAAAACCCTAAAGGATAAGCACAGGCGTGTTCCATCCCAAGTCAAAGCTAAAGGTGACCTCTTGGGTGGGGGGAGCGAATCACTAGGTCACCAGGCGCTCCTAGGCGGCTGGTAATGTTCTGGTCATAACCCTGGCGGAATGGGCCCACACCTGCGTATTATTATTGCTAAGTATACACGTGTGTGGTGTGTGTTGGTGTGTGCTTGTTAATTGAGTTTTGCTTTAATCACCCAGCGGCTGGGAGTGCCCAGAGTGTGATCTCGACTCACTGCACTCCGGCTCCCCGCGGCTTAAAGCAATCCTCCTGCCTCAGCCCTCCCTGATGGGCTGGTAGTTACAGGTGCACACCACCGCACCCAGGCTAATTTTTCTATTTTTAGTAGAGATGGGGTTTCACCAGTTGGCCAGCGTGGTCTCCAACTCCGCTGATATCCTGACGCTGATCTGCCTGCCTTGGCCTCCAAAGTGCTATTGTAATACAGGCGTGAGCCACTGCCCACCCCATGGGCCACATGTCGTGCTCTTATTTTTGTTTTATTTAATTTTGTTTTGATAAAGAGTCTCACTGTGTTGCCCCCAAGCCTGAGAGCAAAGGGGTGTGATCTCGGGCCTCACTGCAACCTCCGCTCCCAGGTTTTTGTTTTTGAAAGCGATTCTCCTGCCTCAGCCTCCTGAGCTAGCCAGGATTTACAGGCACCTGCACACACCCAGCCTAATTTTTGTATTTTTAGTAGAGACAGGGCTTTCACCATGTTGCGTCAGGCTGCGCGTTCTTGCAACTCCTGACCTAGTGACCCACCCACCTCGCCTCCCAAAAGTGCGGAATTACAGGCATGAGCCACCGCCTGGCCTGGCCGCAGAAAGAATTTTTAAAAAGCTAAAGAGTGCCAAGGAGCGGTGCTCACACCTGCTGAATCCCAGCACTTTAGCGAGGCCAAGGGGGTGGACACCTCAGGTCAGGAGTTCAAGACCAGCCTGGCCAACATGGCTGAAACCCATCTCTACTAAAAATACAAAAATTAGCTGACGCCATGGTGGCAGGCCCGGCCTGTAATCCCAGGCTACTGGGAGGCTGAGGTGAGGAGAGAATCACTTGAACCCAGGAAGCCGAAGAGTCGCAGGTGAGCCTGGGATTGTGCCACTTGCACTCATTAGCTTGGGCCTGGGGCACGTACAAGAGCGGAAACTCCGCCTCTCAAAAAAAAAAAAATAAAAAAAAAAAAAAAAAGAAAGAAAGCAAAAGAAAAGAAAGAAAAGAAAAAGAAAAGAAAAGAAAAGAAGAAAAGAAAGAAAAAAACCAACCCCAAAGCAAAAGATGAATGATGAATGGACCAAGCCTGGGTTCATCCTTGTTTTAGGCCAACACAGTCAAAAATTAGATATATGTTTGTCTTTAAGTAGGAGGAAGAGCAGTCCACAAAGGCAACAATGCCAGGCCTAGGAAAGCCATTACTGCAGCCTGGCCTGAAGGAGCGCTCCTGGCCTCTGTGTCTGGGTAAAGTACCCACTGTTCTTCCTTGGCCCACGCCCAGGATCAGTTTGGCCCAATGTGGCCCGGTGCAGGCCGAGGGGTGTTGCCAGTCTGAGTTGGCTGGGAACAGCCTTGGGCTGCCAGCAAGACAGCCACAGTGCCCCAAGGGCCTGGAGCTGGACACGCCCGCCATGGGAGTGGACCTGGGCAGCTGGCAGGCCACCTCTGCGACTGTTGATCAGCATGGGGAGCCTCTCACTGAGCGCCGAGAATCTGAGGGGGATGTCCTGCCTGCATCACGCCTTGATGGCTCATCAGTCCCACGAGTTTTGTGGCCCATTTTACAGTATGGAGGACGGATGGAACCAGAGGAACCAGTTAGAAAGTCGTCGGCCAGCGACCTAAGAGTGCAGGCGCACAGGGCCTCCGCTGGCCCTCTGCGTCAACAGCGCTCAAGGGGACTGGGGTTGCTCGGAAATGGGCGCAAGGGCTAGCACTGAGCGGCGGAGGACGCTCAGGGCCCTGCCCTCAGGAGAGGGTAATCCCACTCGGAGGATCGACTTGCTTGGGCCGCCTATGTTTTATAGTATGGGAAAAGTTGGGGGACTAGAAGAAACCACAAGCGACACGCCGGCGGACACACGGCAGACGTTTTATGGTGCCTGGTGCCGACCTGGTCGCGGCCCATCACCTGCGTCACTGCGGGGTATGGAGTAAGCAGCGAGGGAGGCTCGCTCGCGCTCCGGGGGGGGATCTCGGCAGAAGCGCGTCCCGCGGGTTCTTTAAGGCTGCGCTTTGAGTGATGCTCCCCGGTCTCTCTCTTGGGATGCCAGTGACCGTCAGGGGCCCGGTGCTTGCCGAGCGTGCGGCCGGGGGGCGGGAGCGGCTGGCGGAAGCGGGGAACGGTGACCGGGCGCAGGGTTATGACTGAGAGGGGCGGGATCCCCTGGCAGGCTGAGGGGCGGGGCGGATGCGGGCACAGCGGTCTGGCTAACTCCTGCCAGGCAGTGCCCTTCCCGGAGCGTGCCCTCGCCGCTGGTGAGTGAGGACGGGGCGCGGAGGGGGCAGCGGGAAGTGGGGGCCCGCACGGCTGCGACTCTGACAGCGCCGCGGGACAGAGGGAAACTGAGGCCGGAGTCGAGGACTGGACACCCGAGGGGGTGGCCCGGGGCAGCCCTTGGGGCTCGGCTATCGGGTCAGGGGCGGAGGCGGCGGGCAGCCGGGTCTGGGCCTCCGCGGCCGGGGTTCCTGCGCGGGCCGCCTCCGACTGGGGGTTCGGGAGGGGAAACTTCGGCAACTTCGCCCCGCCCCGCCCCTGCTTCTCCTGCAGGAAGCGCGGTCCCAGGAGAGGCCGACGCTCCCTCTCCCGCCCATTCCGCGGATGGGCAATCCCAGGCGGCGCTCCCTTCAGGGTCTCAGAATGTCTGGGAGACCTCCGGCAGGATCTTGATCCCCCGAGACACCCCGTTTCATAGTGGAGGAGAACAGCCCAGATCGGAAAAGTTTTTTTTTGCCCAAAGCCGGTTAGAGGCCCCCTGGCCCTCGATTCCCAGTGCGGGGCTCAGGTGCACTGCAGCCTAGGCGGGACTTACTCTGAGCCGAGCAGCCTCTGGGACCTGTCTGCTTCCCCTGCCCCTTGCAAACACGACGGAGCCCAGGTAGGAGAAGCGGGGGCTCCCTGCTGTGAACACACTGCTGGCCAGAGCAGCTTCCAGAGGCCATGGCCTGGCGTGGGCCTGGAGCCCCTCTGGCCAGCCTGCCAGGGGCCGGCGCTACAGGATACCAGCAGTGTGCCCTGGGCTGGATGGCAGGAGAGACAGGACTTGAGGCTGTCCCAGAATGGACTCAGTCAGGGCGAGGATATTAAGGGAGGTGGTGTACAGGAAGCAGTTGCCCGGCTCGCCTGGCACACAGCAAGCCCTGCCCATGAAGGCCTGCTGCCAGAACGTGGGCGAGGCCCGGCGTCTCTGTGGAGTCGGTGGCGCCCGAGACAGGGCAGCGTCAGGCAGGTTTCCACTGGCGGTGAAAGGGGCTGTGTAGCAAGGGCAGGAGAGCCAGCCTCAGCCCAGCAGGGGAAGGGGGCCCCTGAGTCTCCACCTGGCTGCTGGCAGCCCCACAGGGAGGCTCCGCGGGAATCCTGGGCTCCCAGGGGAGTGCTGGAAACTGGGGGAAACTGAGGCTTACCAAAGAAGCCTTTGTCCAGAGTCATGCAGCTGGTGTGGTGGAGCCAGGGCCTGGACTCGTGCAGTCTGATCCCAGCCTGCCTCCTCCACTGTGCCCCGAGGGCCACTTGTTTCCTGGGAGTGTGTCTGTGTGTGTGTGCACACACACGTGCTGTGTCCTGTTGTCTGTACAGACTTGTGCCTGGCGTGAGGCGCCATGTCTCGCTGGATCTACCAGAAAGTATTCACAGCGGGTTCTCCAGGTGGCGTGAAGGGCTTGGACTCACAGGGAGGGAGCCTACTTTTCACTTTAGCTTTTTCAGTATTTCAGTTTTGAATCTCTGTTTTGTTTTGTTTTTTCTTTCTTTCTCTTTTTTTCCTTTTTTTTTTTTTTTTTTTTTTGTTTGTTTGAGACAGGGTCTTACCCTGGTACGCAGGCTGGAGTGCAGTGATGCAATCATAGCTCACTGTAGTCTCCGGCAGAACTCCCGGGCTCAAGCGATCCTCCCACCTCAGCCTCCCAAAGTGCTGGGATTACAGGCGTGAGCCACCATTTCTGGCTTATTTGTGTTTTCTTTACTTTTGATTGCACAAACAATGCCTGGATATGCTCTCTTTGTTTAAAACAGTAGTCTTTTTTATTTTATTTTTAACCACTGGACCACTAGGGAAGTCATTCTTAATTTCTTCTTTATTTTTATTTATATATATTTTTTGAGTCGGTGTCTCTTGCTCCATTGCCCAGGCTGGAGTGCAGTGGCTCGAGCTGGGCTCACTGCAACCTCTGCCTCCTGAGTTGAAGTGATTCTCCTGCCTCAGCCTGGCTAATATTTGTATTTTTAGTAGAGACGGGGTTTCACCATGTCGGCCAGGCTGTTTATTTTTCACTAAAAAAAAGTTTAACCCCCGAACCTTGAAGGAAAGGGAAGGAGTCTTTCTTAACAGAACCAATTCCCCTTGGACACCCCACCCTCACCCTACCCTTTGCCAGGCCACTCGATGGCCAGGTTGGCTGTAGATTTTTCCAGACCTGTGGGCTGTTCCACTGGTTACTTTCGTAATGAAAACGCACACAAAGTCAGGACGATTAGCCATGAGTCATTTTAAAAGCCTGAAAACAAGTGTCTGGGACAATGGTGGCTTCATTGGAGAGACAAGGCTCAGGGGAGCTGGGTGCAGCGGGGGGTGGTGGTGGGGATCAGAGAAGGGACACATTCCTTATTCTGTTCCTGGATCTCCTTCTTTTTTTAGTTAGTTAAGTTTTGCTTTTTGTTTGTTCGTTTTTTTTCTTTTTTTTTTTTTTTTTTGAGACGGAGTCTCACTCTGTTGCCCAGGTTGGAGTGCAGTGGCGTTATCTCAGTTCACTGCAACCTCCACCTCTTGGGTTCAAGTGATTCTCCTGCCTTAGCCTTCTGAATAGCTGGGACTACAGGCACCTGCCACCACGCCTGGCTAATTTTTGTATTTTTAGTAGAGACAGGGTTTCACCATGTTAGCCAGGCTGGTCTCGAACTCCTGACCTGAGGTGATCTGCCTGCTTCAGCCTCCCAAAGTACTGGGATTACAGGTGTGAGCCACCGTGCCTGGCCTTCTGGGTCACCTATAGGGAGGTCTCCGAGAACAGAAAGACACCCTGAAATCCGCTGGCTCAACCACCACCTCACAGATGGGGACACAGAGGCCCAGGAGATGAGATACCTTGGGGCAGCTCTGGGTCTGGGGTCTCTGGACCAGGAGCGAAGTCTCACAAGACCTGGAGACCCTGAATCCCATCCTTGGTGGGGGAGGGCTCAGATCCTACAGGGCCTGATGCTCTGTGGGGGCTGGGATGTTGCTGTGACAGGTGGAGAGAGCAATGCTTCTGGCCTTGAGAGAACCTTCTGGCGCAGTTCACAGGTGGGGTGGAGTGGCCTGGGGCCTGTGGGTCCAATCCTGGCACTGCAGGCTTTATGAGCCCTGTTACAGATGAGGAAGGAGGCTGAGACGGGTGGTGACACAGATGCTGGCAAGTGGCCATGCAGCCCAGAGCAGGCCGGCAGACACTCGGCTCAGAGGGAGGGGTGGGATGAGTTTTGGAGTCACTCAGACCTAATAAGTTCTGTGATTTCTCATGTCTCAGTTTCCTCATCTGGAAAATGGGACAAGGCATGAGTCCACTATGGAGGCCAAGTGGGCCGTGTGGCTCAGGGAGAAGCAGCTAGTCCCCTGTGGCCACTGTGGGGACTAAACAAGGCGGTGACCTTCGGGATGAGCACGGACTCCACCATGCAGGCCCCTGCCTACCAGAGGCCCGTGCACAGCCAGAGCTGAGCAAGGCCTGGAGCCTTCTCCTGCCTCCACGTCCTGCGCCCTCTACCCTGCCCCGATCTTGCCCCTGTTTTGGGGGCACTGCTCCGTGCAGGGCATTTTCACCTGTGGCGTGTCCAGGGGCTCTCGTGGCTGATAGGGTCTCATCTCAGGTCCAAGCCTTGAGGCCCTGTCTTCCCCTGGAGGAAATGGGGCTAGTGGCCCCACACCGATACCCACAACCCCTCTCTTCTCTAGAGTTTTCAGGGAAACGTTGTTGTTCCACCCCTTCCTCCCTTGAGCGACCCCAGGCCCCTGAGAAGCAGACACGGCGGGTTTACCCACCTGATGTGGCGGGAAGCCGGGCCCAGAGACGAGCCTTGGGTGGAGGCAGAGCCGAGGTCCGGATCCCTATTCACCTGAAGGAGACAAAGGGGCATAGGTGGCTTCACCCCTCTGCCTGAACCCCAAGTCCCATCCCTGCCATGTGTGCCCCCTGGCCCACCCCAGCCTTCCCTGGGCCCGTCCCAGAGCAGATTTCTGGACCCTGCCTAGCCCGGCCCAGCATGACTCATCATGATAGGTACCGCCCCTGCCCACCTGTTCCCTGGTTGGGCGATTCAGGAGCCAGGCAGTTCCCCAGAGGCCTAGGAAACTCCCCGCCCGCCACCAGGCTTTCTCCATGTGGGGCATCTGACCACCCTGTTTTCTGGTGGGGCAGACCCTCTGAGCCCCTTGGCCTTGTGGGTCATAACCACAGCCAGGCCTGAGAAGGGGGCAGCCTGGGGTGGGAGTGTGAGCACGGGACTCAGAACCGGCTCCAGACCCTGCTCTCTTGCTGTGGCCTTGGGAAAGCCACCATGCCTCTGTGACTTTAATTCGTTCTGTACAATAGGGGACCTGGATGGTGGTCTCTAAGGTCGTGTCAGCAGGAACACTGGGTGAGTTCCATTTGTGATTTACTGGGCTCCGAGTGTGCACCTGGCCCTGGCTGGGTGCTGGGGCCAGGTGACAGAATCGTGGGGAGAAGTTCTGCCACATGCTACAAGGTGAGGACCTCTAGAACATGACGCTCAGTGAAGGAAGCCAGACACCAGGGCCACACACTGCATTGAGACCAAATGTCCAGGATGGGCAAGTCCCCAGAGAGAAGTCAGATTGCTGGCTGCCAGGGGTCGGGGGAGGGAGGGGAGCCACTGCTGATGGATACAGGGTTTCTTTTCGGGGTTGAAAATGCTTTGGAACTTGATACAGAGGGTGGTTGCACAACAATGGCAATATACAAATG
Source organism: Rhinopithecus bieti (assembly GCF_001698545.2). Lineage (NCBI taxonomy): Eukaryota > Metazoa > Chordata > Mammalia > Primates > Cercopithecidae > Rhinopithecus > Rhinopithecus bieti. The sequence continues at coordinate 525,507 of NW_016814226.1, forward strand.
CTGCTGAATGGTGCACTGGGGGTTTCCATTTGTTGCATGAACATCACTGACAGTGCATCAGCTTCCGTGTGGTATCAAGGGGTTCTGGATGTGCATGTGTCTTATGCTGGTGGTATTAACCTTGCTCGCCTGGACAGGGACACCTGTGAGACTGAGAGTGGGCCATCAGTGTGGGGCAGGTGGGCCTCACCTGGGGGTGTCCTGGGAAAACGCACGTACAGGCACCCTGGTCCGGCTTGTTTCCAGCGGAGGCTGAACGAGGCTCCTTATGGTTCCCCCACAACGTCACTCAGCTGTGGACTCACGCAGGCTCCAGCAGAGCGGCGGTTATGTCTCAGTTGCCCAGATGAGCAGCAGGCTGAGCTGGCCTGGGCTTACCTGAGAGGATGTAGTGGGAGGCTGAGCTGGGAGGTGGTCCCAGGGCTGTGGTCCAGAGCTCCATATCCACTTGGCGGTGGTGCAGGGCCAGTGCTCAGCAGTACCTCCCGCCCCGGGGAAGGTGGCCTTTCATATGTGTAGTGACATCAGACCCCCACTACCACCCCATTAGC
>NW_016814226.1:526969-556586 GCF_001698545.2 Rhinopithecus bieti
AAAAAAAAAAAAAAAAAAAAAAAAGGGCCCTGGCCAGGCATGGTGGCTCATGCCTATAATCCCAGCACTTTCAGAGAACAAAGTGAAAGGATCACCTGAGCCCAGGAGTTTGAGACTAGCCTGGGCAACATGGAGAGAACCTGTCTCTACAAAAAAATACAAAAAATTAGCTGGGCATGGTGGTGCATGCCTATAGTTCCAGCTACCTCCAGGCTGAGGTGGGAGGATCCCCTGAGCCTGGGAGGTCAAGGCTGCAGTGAGCTGCGATGGTGCTGCTACTCTCCAGCCTGGACAGCAGCGACACTCTGTCTCTGAAATGTAAAATACAGTAATGTTCATTATACATATTTTGGCAAACAAGTAACATAGTGAACTTAGCATCATAAATCCTGCTGCCAAGGGTGGACTCTGGAATCCTGAGTGGCTGGCCTGTGGAGGGGCCTTCCACAGACGTCTCCACTGCCCTGTGCCTCAGGTCTCTGTTGGCAGACAGCCATAAGGTGGCATCGCTCCCTTGCAGGGTGAGGGTTCATGGCCAGTGTTGGGGTAAAGCTTGCCTGGCCTGGCATACAGCCATTTCCCTGGAAATGCTGGCTTTATGATTATGACTGTGGCTAATATCTTCATGCATTGGTTACAATTAAGAAAAAAAAAAATGCATATCTAGGCTGGGTGCAGTGGCTCACGCCTGTAATCCCAGCACTTTGGGAGGCCAAAGCAGGCAGATCATCTGAGGTCAGGAGTTCGAGACCAGCCTGGCCAACATGGTGAAACCCTGTCTCTACTAAAAATACAAAAATTAGCCTGGCATGGTGGCATGTGCCTATAATCCCAGCTCCTTGGGAGGTGGGAGGCTGAGGCGGGGGAATCCCCTGAACCTGGGAGGCGGGGGTTACAGTGAGCTGAGATCGTGTCATTGTATTCCAGGCTGGGCAACAGAGTGAGACTGTATTAAAAAAAAAAAAAAAAAGCGTATCTATATTATCCATTCTTTGCCAAAATTGGCGTCATTCTGTAGTCTATGTATATTCTGCTTTCTTCGTGTTACAGTGAGAACAACTTTTTCATCACTAAAAAGCCTTCAAAAGCTTGGTTTGTGAGGGGCCAGTCTTTAATAGTCCCTGGCTGCTGGGCACTGAGGTGGCTTCTGTGCTCACCCAGCTCCATGGATCCCAGGCCAGCAGCTGCCCCTTCTCCCTGGGGCCGGCTTTGCCCTTTGCCCTTTGCCCCTGCCGAAGCCTACATTCAGCACAGTCTCTGCTGACCCCCCTCTGCCCCCACTTGGCTGTCTCCATGTCCCCCGGACTGCTTGTCTCTCGCGTTCCCCTGGGGAGAAAGTGCTCACTGTTCTTCCTGTGGCATGTCCTCCCTGGTCCCCGGTCAGAGCGTCCCTTTCTGAGGTCCAGGCTCCCTCAGCCCCAGTCTGTGCCCACTCAGGGCCTCCCCAACCCCGTGCCTCCCTGGGTCCCAGCCCTCGCCCCAGCAGGCCTTGCTGCAAGTTGGCGGAACTAAATCCGGTTGTGTGGCTTCTTGTCTCAGACAAGAGCAGATGACCCCTGATTCTCCACCTAGAATCAGAGTGAGTGGGACCTTAACCCTTCATTTTTTGATGAGGCCAGGGTGGGAGCCATATTGCCACCGGGGCAGAGCCTGGCCCAGAGTGCACTGTGGCCCCAGGCAGGCTGCTGTCCATCTCCGGTGCATGGGGAAGGGGCGGTGGTTTTAGTGGGGCCCGTGTGGGGTGCTGAAACAGCTGTGTAGAGACGCTCCTTGCTGCTGTGCACTGAGCTGTGTTCAAGGTAGGTAAGCATTGATATCCCATTCTATCGAGGGGGAAACTGAGGCCCTGAGTTGATGTGATTTGCCTGAGGTCACAGTGAGGCAGTGAGGAAAGGGATCTGACCCAAACTCTGATACCAGTCACCAAATGAGTGAGTGAGTGAGTGAAAGGTGAATGTGAAGTGCTGGACTGTAAAGCACTGGCCTGGCAGAGCCCCCAGAGCTGGGACTTGGCCCAGGGAGGCAGGCTGGGAAGGCTTCTTGGTGGAGGGGACCCAAACTGGCCTCGGAAGAGGCAGCAGGGAGGAGGGGTCAGTGCCAGGAGACCCAAGGTCGAGGTGAGGGTGGACAAAGGTGAGGCCAGGCAGCTGGGGCAGGAGCAGGGCTGGAAATGTGTTCACTCAGCCACTCCTGCCCTGCACATCTCTGCGCCTCCTGATAAGCCAACTGGTTGACCTGTGGGTGACAGGCCTTTCGGGGATGCTGGAGGAGACACAGGCCTAACCCCGTGGCCTCAGGAATGCCCTCACCCAGGCTTGTCTTTTCTTTCAGAGCTCCCCTGAACAGCAGCTGCAGCAGCCATGGCCCCACCCTGGGTGCCCGCCATGGGCTTCACACTGGCGCCCAGCCTGGGGTGCTTCGTGGGCTCCCGCTTTGTCCACGGCGAGGGTCTCCGCTGGTACGCCGGCCTGCAGAAGCCCTCGTGGCACCCGCCTCACTGGGTGCTGGGCCCTGTCTGGGGCACGCTCTACTCAGCCATGGGGTAGGTGGGCGCGTGCGCTGGCCTGGGGATGAGCCTGGCCCTTTGCAAGGAGAGGCCTGGCCCAGGACAGAGGGTCTCCTCCAGGCGGGCCACGGGCCACGGCATGGTTTCCCCAGCCCCATTTGGCAAGCCAGGGTGGGGAAGCTGTGGGCCTGTTGATTGCACAACTGAACTTTCTCCTCCTGGGCCCCTGGGGGGATGGGTCAGATGCTCACCCCACCCTGGCATCCCTGCCATGTTCACAGCTCCAGGCGGAGGCCGGCTTAGTGTGTGAAGGTTGGCCTTGGGCAGCGGCATGGATGCTTTCTAAGATTAACAATGGCAGCGACAGCCCCAAGAGCAGCTCCTCTGTTGAACTCCTGCCCAATGCCAGGCTCATCTCATTCATACTCAATGCCCCCCCATGATAAGGGGCCTCCCAAGGACACAGGGCTTGCAAGTGTGGACCCCGCACAGCCCCCTTCAGGCTCAGTCTGGCCTGAGTCCCTTGGGACAAGACCAGGGGAATTCCATCTGGAAAGGACATGCTGGGAGGGACAGGGTGCCTCTTGGTGGCTGTAGAGGGGACTGCACCCAGGAGGTGGGGAACTGACTGCCTTCTGGAATGTTCCCTGCATACTGGTTCCGTATCAGCCCAATGCAGGGTGGGGACGCAGGTGCCAGGCACTCCAGGGGGCAGATAGCAGAGGCCAGGCCAGGCACCCAGCTTGATGGGAATAAGGCCCTGGAACCTGGGTGTCACCTGGGCCTCACCCCTTCCGGCCCAGGCCCTGCCCAGCCAGGCTCCCACTCTTTCCTGGCTCCAGTGTCCCCACCCTGCTTGGCCTTCCTATACCAACTGGTCCCAGCCTCTCTTTGGGGGAACTTTTTGGGGTTCCCTGTGGCTCTGGATAAGGCAAACCCCTCCTTAGTAGGTGAGAGCCAGGGCTCTGGCCCCAGCCGACCGGACTTTATCCACTGATGGCCTGTCAAGAGATCTCAGTCACTTCGCCGCCTGTGCCTCAGTCTCCTCACTGTAAAGGGGCTGCTGATACTGCCTGCCTTACAGCATTATCAGGAGGCTCAAATGAGTGAATGCTTGGGAAGTGGTAGGGCCTGGCTCCTGTGAGTGCTGGAGGGCATCGGCTACTGTTACTGGTGGTGCTACTGTTGCCCTGTGTTAATAGCTCCCATGACCAGGCCTCCCCCTGGACCTCAGCCTGCAGTCACAGACTGACTCGGGGTCTCACATCTGCCTCACAGCCTTTGCATGTCCTGTTTCCTCCCCTGAAAAACTCCTATTCATCCTTTAAGGCCCAGCCCAAATGTCCTATCCTCTATGCAGTGCTCTGGCTAGGTTAAGAGCCTCCTCTCTACCTATTCACACCATGTGCTTCCCCTTCATAGCAGTGACAGTGACAATAATGGCAGGTATTTATTGAGTGTCCTATATGCTGGGTATCGCATGAAGCACTGCCAGTGTGCTAATTAGAATCCCTACAGCAACCCTATGAAAAATGAAGGCCCAGAGAGGTCAGGCAACTTCCCTGAGATCACACAGCCGTCAGTGTTAGGTCACGCATGAGCCATCACTGTGTCACTCGGAGGTGGGCAAGCCTCCTGGCCTTGTTCCTGATGGTGCTCTGAACCGCGGCCTCTGTTTCAGGTACGGTTCCTACCTCGTCTGGAAAGAGCTGGGAGGCTTCACGGAGGAGGCTCTGGTTCCCCTGGGCCTCTACACCGGGCAGCTGGCCCTGAACTGGGCGTGGCCCCCCATCTTCTTTGGTGCCCGACAAATGGGCTGGGTAAGTGTGGCTACGGCATGTGTCCCTGATCCCTGGATCCAACCCTTGGAGGCCCTGGGGCATTACATATGACACTGGGCCAGTGTCTGTAGGCGGGGCCAGGGGAGGCCAAAGGCCATGTCTCTCTAGCTCTAAGCAGCCCACGCCCTGGAGCCTCCCCTCTACTGACTCTCCTTCAGTGAGGGAAGCTATTAAGGCAGAAGGGGTTGCAGGGTGGGTTTGGGGGCCACTGTAAAGGAAAACCCACATGAAGCCTGGTACTGTGTGGGCAGGGTCACTGGCCCCTCTACATGACAGCTGCTTCTTTTTTTTTTTTTTTTGAGACAGAATCTCACTCTCTCACCCAGGCTGGAGTGCAGTGGTGAGATCTCAGCTCAGTGCAACCTCCGCCTCCCAGGTTCAAGCAATTCTCCTGCTTCAGCCTCCTGAGTAGTTGGGACTACAGGCACATGCCACCATGCCTGGCTAATTTTTTTATTTTTAATAGAGACAGGGATTATTATTATTATTATTATTTTTTAGACAGTGTCTTGCTCTGTTGGCCAGCCTGGAGTGCAGTGGCACCATCTCGGCTCACTGCAAGCTCCGCCTCCTGGGTTCACGCCATTCTCTTGCCTCAGCCTCCCGAGTAGCTGGGACTACAGACACCCCCCACTACACCCGGCTAATTTTTTTTATTTTTAGTAGAGATGGCGTTTCTCTGTGTTAACCAGGGTCGTCTCGATCTCCTGACCTCATGATCCGCCCGCCTCAGCCTCCCAAAGTGCTGGGATTACAGGCATGAGCCACTGTGCCTGGCCTTAAGACAGGGTTTTACCATATTGGTTAGGTTAGTCTTGAACTCCTGACTTTAGGCGATCCACCCGTCTCGGCCTCCCGAAGTGTTGAGATTACAGGCGTGAGCCACTGTACCTGAAAAATAGCAGGTTTTTGTTTGGGCCTTGTAGTAATGCTGGAAGGTCAGCGCTGCCCTCAGTGGAGGCTCTGAGCTCAGAGAGGGGAAGGGACCTGCAAGACCTCTCTAAGCCACCACCGCACCCTTGAACAAACCGAGTTCACTTCAGGCATGTCACGTGCACCCCACACATGGCATGGGTCACGCAGGAGGACTGTTCCCATTTTACAGATGAGGAAACTGAGGCTGAGATGGGGGAGGGGCTTGGCCAGGTCACTCAAGGGTGGAGTGGGGGTGAGTGAGGCTCCTGACTCCCAAATCCAGCAGGAGTTGGGCAGTGGGACACGCACTTGGGTGGACGTGGTGCCTCAGGCCTCCCTGTCCTTCCTCCCCCAATCTCTGCAGGCCCTGGTGGATCTCCTGTTGGTCAGTGGGGCGGCAGCAGCCACTACTGTGGCCTGGTACCAGGTGAGCCCGCTGGCCGCCCGCCTGCTCTACCCCTACCTGGCCTGGCTGGCCTTCGCAACCACACTCAACTACTGTGTATGGCGGGACAACCGTGGCTGGCGTGGGGGCCGGCGGCTGCCAGAGTGAGTGCCCGGCCCACCAGGGACTGCAGCTGCACCAGCAGGTGCCATCAGTGATGGTGGCTGTCACGCTTTCACAACCACTGGGCCTGCTAGTCTGTCAGGGCCTTGGCCCAGGGGGTCAGCAGAGCTTCAGAGGTGGCCCCACCTGAGCCCCCACCCAGGAGCAGTGTCCTGCGCTTTCTGCATGCTCAGAGCATGTTCTCGGAACATGGAATTTTATAAGCTGAATAAAGTTTTTGACTTCCTTTACCATGGCCTTTTGCTTGGGTGGGACCCCGGCCACAGGGAAGAGGGGGAGCTGGGGCTGCACTGGAGCTCGTCTCTGCGGGATCTGCCTGGGCTGCCTTCTCCACACAGGGCTGGATCCGCCTGGGGCTGCCCCACGCTTCCTGGGATACTCCCGAAGCCCTGCAGGAGATGAACAGAGCAACCCTGGGTGCCACCCTGGAGCCCACACTGGTGCAGACCCAGCTGGGGCCATGGGCTTCGGCAGAGGGAGGGGGTCCTGTCCACTTCCCATGGCTTCCAGGATGCTCAGCCCGGGCCCTTGAATGGCTGGGCCCACAACCAGTGTCGAATGCCTAGTCCTGCCCAATGCGTGGCCCTCAGCTGGTTTTACCCAGGACAGAGCTGGGGGTGCTGACTGCCCCATCCCCCAGGGGCCCAGGCTTATGGCAGCTTCACTGCACCAGGGATAGCCCCACAAACACCCAGTTGGCTCAAGAGGGTGTCCGAGGCAGGAAAGGTTAGGTCCCGACTCCAGCAGACAGGGCCTCCTTGCTGGCCCAGAGCGGCCAGGATTGGAGGTGTCACAGCCACTCACTCCCTCACCCCGACTTCCAACTGGGCGACCCATGACCTCTCCAGGCAGCTGTCTGGAGTAAACGAGCCAAGAACCACACGCAGCCAAGAACCACACGCAGCGCTCCTCCATCCTGCTATTGGTCACCACATCCATGCAGCACTCAGCAACACAGCCTACGGCTCCCTCCCCGCGGCCAGGCCTGACCTGCTGGGCATTTTGTTTTTGGCGGCTAAGTTCATCCAAACTGGCAAAATGTTCATAGAGAGCTTGCCATCACTCAGCAGCCCGTGGCTGCTGCTTCCTCTCCTTTCTTCCCCCACTCCTGTGCCCTCTCCCGACCCGAACCTCAAACGCAACGTGATGTTCACAAAAGCTTGGACACAGTGGCTCACACCGGTAATCCCAGCACTTTGGGAGGCTGAGGCGGGAGGACTGCTTGAGGCAAGGTGTTTGAGACCAGCCTGGGCAACATACGGAGACTCTGTCTATACCATCCACTCTGGCGCACGCACACCACACCCACAGCTACACCCACACCCACATCCACACACACACACGAAAGAATGAACAGCTCAGGGAAAAGATGAGCAAAGACAGTCGACTGCATTCTTCTGACAGAAGGGATGGCTCCTGCCCAGGGGCTGAGCTGCTCCATCCTGACCCTCAGCCTCACGCTCCCTTGACTCTGGCAGAGTTTGATGCCCGACAGATCACACTCTGCAGGACCCAACAGCTTCGTGGCCACAGGCACTCAGCTGAGCTCTCAGCCCACGTGGCTTTCCTGATGCTCACCGGTGCAGAGGAGCCAGCTGGGGAGCCTCTGCGTATCCTTTTTATTAATTCTGAAGTTCTCCAAGACGCTCAGAGTTGAATTCCTCCAGAGCTCTGTGCAGACATTAATCCAAGCAGCGGATGGCAGAGAGGTCCTTGCTAGCAAGAAACTTACAGGCCAGGCTGTCTCCTGCTCCAGCATGCCAGTGAGCAGGTACCATCCCTGCAGGGCACAAGGGTATCCTTGGAAGTGTCAAGGGACACCTGAGTGCATGCCAGACACTTAGGGATTGGAGAAAGTGCAACCCAGACTTCTGCCATCTCCGCCCAACTCATGGGGTTGTTCATCTGTAGCAAATATCCCACATGGTTCCTGCTGGCCACAAAACACGCATTGCCACAAAAACGCCCTGGAAAAACGGGCGAGAAGAGAATGCATTTACCATTTCATCTGCCGGCTTCTTTTTAACAGCCTGGCGACGTTTCCCCTGCTCGTAATAGACAACATTACCCCCTTTTCTAAGCTGCTGTCATCCACTAGGGACTTAAGGCTTTGATGCTGAGTGGGTTTATTATTTTTTGAGACAGAGTCATGCTGTCGCCCAGGCTGGAGTGCAGTGGCGCGATCTTGGCTCACTGCAACCTCTGCCTCCCAGGTTCAAGTGATTCTCAGCTTCTAGAGTAGCCGAGATTACAGGTGCGTACCACCATGCCTGGCCAATTTTTGTATTTTTAGTAGGATGGGATTTCAATACATTGGGCAGCCTGGTCTCAAACTCCTGACCTCAAGTGATCCGCTTGCCTCGGCCTCCCACAGTGCTGGGATGACAGGTGTGAACCACTGTGCCTGGTCAATTCTGGCTTTGGATGGCTTCTTAACACAGATTGACGAGGCTGCAAATGAGTACCAGGAAGAAGTATTTAGTGGGATAAACATCTCCTGCCAACTGCCTCAGCACCTGGAGCTGGCTGGTCTTCCAGCTCATGGAGTCCCTGGGTCTCCATGTCCACCCTTCCTTAGGGATGTCCATTTGCAGTGAGCAGAGGTGCAAGGAGATGTGGGGACACAGAACAGCTATCTACAAGCACGGAAAGCCTGGACCATGTGGTCTTGATTCTGGGGGCTGTCCCAGCTGCTCCCTGGGCACCAGGTTTTAAGTGAGCTGGGAACCAGTGAGAGCACTGGCCGCTGAGCTGGACAGAGTTCATGTGGGCATCAGTCCTGAGGCCTCCCCTCGAAGGGAGGCTCAGGAGAGAAGCAGCGCAGTCCAGGCAGCCTGCCTCGGGGCCGCTCTGCCTTCTGAGTCTTTTTTTTTTTGAGACGGAGTCTCACTTTGTTGTCAGGCTGGAGTGCAGTGGCTCACTGCAACCCCCACCTCCCGGGTTCAAGCGTTTCTCCTGCCTCAGCCTCCCGAGTAGCTGGGACTACAGGCATGCACCACCATGCCCAGCAATTTTTTTTTTTTTTGTATTTTTAGTAGAGATGGGGTTTTACCATGTTGTCCAGGATGGTCTCGATCTCTTGACTTCGTGATCCGCCTGCCTCAGCCTCTCGAAGTGCTGGGATTACAGGCGTGAGTCACCATGCCTGGCCTGCCTTTTGAGTCTTAACCTCCTTGGTCACCATGTGGTGCTGCTGCCACCCACTGACAGTGTCCATGCACCTGCCCAGCAGGGGCCTGAGGGGCTCTGCAGATGCCCCAGTGGGCAGGGATTCTCACTGTCCCCACTCCAGGACAAGGAGGCAAGTGTGGGGAGGCCACTATCTCTAGGGCCACTAGGGCTGCGGGGCCACGCAAGGACTGAGGCTCCTGGCCAGCCTGGAAACAGATCCAGCACAGAGAAATCAGACTTTGGGGTGGAGGCCTGCAATCTAAAGGCCATCTTATTTCTTCTCCCACTTTTTCTGGGTGACTTCTTGGTATTTGGGGTTTTTCAGCGACAGCCGGGGTGACAGGCCAGGCTGAGCCTGTGGCTCCGGGGTCCAAAGAGAAAGGAGGGCAGAAGTAAGAGAAGATGGCCTTTATTGCAGCATGAACCAATAAAGGGGGACTGCATGTCAACAGCTCTCCAGGAGCTGCCAAAGGCGATGGGCCCGCCCTGCCCCTGCAACAGGCTCTCCAGGGGCTAGAGCATGGCTCCTCTCAGAAAGGGCAAGGTGTGCTTGTAAACAGGGGCCCAGACAACACGGAGAGAGGAGGCAGCATCACCGGGTGCAGCTTTGCTACAAGAAAGATAGTTCTTAATTTCAAAGAGGAGACACCGCCACACCTAGCCCTGCCCTCCCACGCACTGGAAGGCTCTGGAAGTAGCTCCCGCCTGCCTGGGAAGTTAGGCCACCCACTGCCCGTGAGCTGGGCCCAGGCACACTGCAGCCACACAAAAAGACTGGCAGCTGACTCCTAATTTCAGAAACACAATTAGAAAAGAACTAGAATTTTACATTTTTCTCCCATACATTAAAAAATAAGAAAAAGTCCACATTTTGACTGTAGACCCTGGTAGATGGCATCTGACTTTAACCTGAAGTTCTCCTTGGAACCCTTTTCTGTCAGTGCTCCGCCGTCCACCAGTCCCAGCCCCAAGCGCCCCTTGCCGAAGGATCCTGGCCCACCTCAAATGAGGGCGGGACTCCGCGGGGTGCCTAGCGAGCAGGGCAACCACTGGGAAGACAGATACTGACTTCCCTGTCGGGGTCTGTGACCCTCAGCAAACGGAGAAGTTAACGGTGGCCTCCTGCCAGGACCTCAGCAGGAGGTTTGCTGGTGAAGGTCCTGGGTGAGCTGGAATGGGTGATAAGGCAGGCTTGCCGGGTGGTGGCCTCAGGCTGCTCCTGGGCTCCCATCGCATAGAGCCCTGTGGGTGCAGTGTGGGGCCCCACACCCATCCCGAGGTCATCCTGATGCATAAGAGCAGAGACCCCGGAAGAGAAACCTGCCCAGTAGAACCCTGCTCCCGAGGACACCTTGTCTCACTCCACGGAACCCTTCTCCCAGCACCCCCTGGAAACACAGCAGCCAGGAACAAATTCTCCATGCCAGGGATGAAGCCCTTGGCTAACCTGGAGACTCATCAGTGCATGGATGGTGGTGAGGGGTGAGGGCAGGGCCTGGGGCGGTGCTCAGCCCCGGGGACACCATCACTGTCCTGCTCTGACCCACAGGTGGGAGGAGGACACTGCTCCCGGAGTATGAGGCCGGGAGGATGGCTTGGGAGGACAGAGGCCTGGGGCTGAGGCTATGCCCAGAGCTGGTGTGGGGAGGGGCATGGGGGCCTTTGCAGAAGCAGCTCAGAGAACCGAGGCTGGAATCCTGCCCCAAGCACAGGTTTTGGCGATAGCAAGTGCCTAGACAAGGCAGGTAACGTGGCAGCCGCTGGGCTGGTCCAGAAACAAGGTGCTGAAGACGTCGTTGAAGAAGGTGGGGTGGTACCTGCAGGCTCGCTCACAGTCGGGGTTGAAGTTCACCTCCAGGATCTGCGGCTGCATCACCCGCTTTCCTGACGGCAAAGAGCGCAGCAGAGTGTGAAGGCTCGTTGGCTTCACTCTGCAGGGGCAAGGGCCTGGGGACCCAGGAAAGGCTAGGGAGGCCGTGAACCTGGGCCCTGATTCCCAGGGGATGAGCAGGGCAACCCCGGACCTAGAACTTGGGTCTCTTGACTTTGCTGGGGAGGCCTGGCCTGACATCTCCTTCTCCAGGAGAGGCCAGGGCTGCCTCTAGCTCTAGGGATGACAGCCTGGCCCTTTAAGCTTGGATGTTCAGTTTAGTCAAAACAAAGTGGACATGCAGCAGCGGTGGAGAGTGTGTGGCTCTGGCACAGGGGAGGCCGGCCAGGGTGGTGTGGGTTGGGGTCAGGGTGCCTTTCACACGGGTCTCCTGTCCTGTGGGCTCTTCCCCGACACAGAGGCCCAACCTGCAGCTCGTCCCCTACAGTTTCTGCACCGCAGGTACTTCCCTTCCCTGTGGGCTGAGCCTGGGCTTTCCCCAACCCAGATTCCTGGCTGATTCAAGCCAGAGGACAGCCTGGGGCAGCCCCCTGCCTTCTCCAGGCATGTGGCTGGCTGGCAGAGGGGGCGCCTGCTGGTTTGGATCAGGAGATGGGGCGCCCCTCTTACCATGTGGGCCGTTGTCCCACTTCAGCATGAGGTCGACGGCATACATGGCCCGGGATGAGGGGTAGTCGCAGAGGCCCAGGGGCGGCGGCTTGGCACAGGCCACCTGGAACAGCTCCGTGAAGGCCCGGAAGATCTCAGCCTGGGGACCCAGGAGGCTGAGTTACGAGGCCTGCTCAGAACAGCCTCTCAATAGGGGGTTTGCTGCCCCTGTCCAAGCTCCGGGCCCCACACAGTCCAAGTCACCCCTTCCCACATCTTCATGTCTCTAGACCTCACCACGGCCACCTCCACCCAGCACCTGCCCTCTTACTCCTGGCGCCCACCTTCTGGGAATCTGCCCATCTCCTGCCTCGGCCCCCCTGTTGCTCCCCACTGCCCCAAGGAGCTCCACACAGCACCCAGAATGCTGCTGGCGGACATGGGGGCCCGGCCTACGTCTCCAGATGACTGGGATTCCGGGGTCAGGCAGTGCTGCCACCCTCTGGCCATCCCAGGGGTGCCCCACAAGCCCCTCCAGCTCCCTCCCTCTCAAGAGCACCCACAAACGCCCAGGGTGGAAGGGAGGGGAGCCCACGCTGTCTCGCTAGCCTCTGGGGAGAAGGACCAATTGCAGAGGACAAAGGTCCCTCCCAGCCCACACCAGCCGAGAGGGAGGAGAGCAGCTCCTGCAGGCCCCCAGCCCGGGACCCGCCCCACTGGCCTGCAATGGTGTGCGGGACATGACTTACCTGGACACCCGTCCAGGGAAATTCTGGGTATTGCTTCTCAAACTCAGGGATGAACTCTTCACAGTGCACCTGCAACAAACACAGGGCCCATCACGCTCCGCACAGGCCCATCATCATGCTCCGCACAGAGTCCAAATCACACTCCGCACAGTGTCCAAATCACACTCCGCACAGTGACCAAATCACGCTCCGCAGAGTCCAAATCACGCTCCACAGAGTCCAAATCACGTAGGGCCCATCGCGCCCGCACACAGGACCCATCATTGTGCTCCACACAGGGCCCATCATCGCGCTCCGCACAGGTCCTGCCGGGCCGGGGAGCAGGCAGCCTGCCACTGCCTGGACCAGGAGCTTCTGACATTGGGTGGGGGTTCCAGGAGCAGGCAGCCAGCCCCAGCCCCTCAGGGTCCAAACAGGAGGTAGGAGATGGAGTCTGGGCTCTGAGTCTTACTGCGTGACTCTGGACAAACGGATTAACTTCTCTGAGCTTGTTTCCTCCTCCGTGAAGTGGAAAAATGTGCCCTGCCCAGTAAACTGACTTTGCCAGGCGGCTGTGAGGCTCACGCGAGACACTGAACATCGAGAGCTCCAGAAACTGCACGGCCTGAGCCGGCACCCACCCTCACACTCAGCTCAGCACAGTGCGAAGGAGGCGGAGCTCAGAAACCCCCGCGGGGCCCGCCTGTGCCCTGGCTCAGCACCAGCTCAGAGTGCTTGAGGGACACAAAATCTTTTTGGCCTCAAGACTTTACCCAAAACACACCCGATGAAGGTGGCAGTTGGCTCAGGTTTCTCCCAGTAAAGGACAAGCCAGGAAAGGCCCCTATGGAAGCCCGCCATCCACGCCGTGCTGGACGCACATCCCCAGGCACAGGGCTCCAGGAGAGGGCTCTTGGGATGACCCCCGCAGTACAGAAGGCAGGGGGTCGGCACCTGAGGGCGACTTCCTACAACGTCCTGGGGCCTGCTGGGGGCTCTGGGTCCTAGGGAGTAGGCTTCAACACAGGCAAGGATAAGAGGGACAGAAGCAACAGGACCTCTGGGTCCCTGTGAGGAGTATGTGCTGGTACAGTCACCAGGGCATGGCAGGGCCCTTTCTCCAAGTCCTCCTAGAGGACTCCTCAGACTTGGGCATGGACAGGTGCCTCCACGCGTGTTCACGTGCCACGGTTTATTAGCGAAGACCTCGGATAACCACCTGCAGCCACACTTAGCAACAACCCTTAGCCTCAAAACACACCACTCAGCCAACAAAGCAAGCTGCAGAAGGATCCGTTCCATAAGATGGTATTTACATAAAAACCTAAGTAGGAGGCAGGGCGTGGTGGCTCATGCCTGTAATCCCAGCACTTTGTGGAGCCGAGGCAGGTAGATTGCTTGAGTCCAGGAGTTTGAGACAAGCCTGGGCAACATGGCGAAACCCCGTCTCTACTAAAAATACAAAAAAATTAGCTGGGCGTGGAGGTGCGTGCCTGTAGTCCCAGCTACTTTAGGGGGCTGAGGCAGGAGGATGGCTTGAGCCCAGGAGACTTGAGATTGCAGTGAGCTGAGATCACGCCTCTGCACTCCAGCCTGGGTGACAGAGTGAGACATTGTCTCTCAACAAAACAAAACAAAAAACCTAAGTAAGCAAAACAGCAGCTTGAATGGTCAGGGACATACTCGTGCTGAAAAGAATCAAGACATGCCTGGGAATGACAGGCGCACAATTCAGGAGCCAGGGAGCGCTGGGGCTGGCTGCATGGGGAACCCGGGGCGCCTGCAAGGCTGGTGATAGGCAGGGTGGGGTAGGTGTTTTGTGCATCTGAAACACTCATTAACCAGTCAGGTCACAGAGGCCTTCCAGGACTTCCTTTCTTCCTTCCTGTACCCAGAGCTGGCCTCTTGCTTCTGTGGAGGCTGTGCCTACCTGTCCCCATGCACTGGCTGGCCAGCTCTGGTTTCTCGCCCCCACCTTGGAAGGGCCTTTGTCCAGATGCCCCTGAGCTCCAGGTGCTCAGATGGTGGAGCTGCCATTCACTGAGTGCCCACTGCACAGGGCACTGCTCAGCACTGTGCACCAGGGAGGAAAGGAGGTCCTAGACCCAGGCAGGGTCACGGGCCAGCAGGCAGCTGGACCAGGTGGGGCCTCTCAGCACATGCATCTCTGTGCCTCCCGGCCCTGCCTGCCCTGGCGCTCACACGGTGGTGTGCTTTTCCGGTTGAAGTGGCGGTGAGGATTAAGCCCTGGCTGGGAACACACTGTCTCAACCTGCTGCTGGACACATCCCCTTGTGTCCGCATCATCTCAAACACAGTGAGTACCCGGAGGCCTATCTGAGACAACACAGAACCCAGCCCGGCTCATCATGGCAATGCTAACAATCACCTTCCATAGCAGGAACTCAGGAGGTGGCTCCTGGGACCGGCCCGTGTGCCAGTCCTCCCAGGAGGCAGTGTGGGCGGGGTGGGGTCTGGGTGTGCCCTGGCCTCCGTGTGAACCTGCTCTGCACCTCCCTCAGGCCCTACCTGCTTCAGCACCACGTCCGGGTCGTAGTTCATGACTGTGAAGTGCTTCTCGTAGTCATCTAGGTCATTGAGTGCGAAGGCCCTGGAAGACAAGCGCGTGTGGGTTCTTGAGCCAGCCTTGTCCCTGCGAGGGAGGTGCCACCCACTCAACCTTCCCAGCTAGGGGCTCAGCGCTTGGGGCAAGACCACCTGATGCCCAGGCAGGAGCCTGCTCCCTTGTTTGTGTGGGTGGGAGAGCCCCACGGCCTCACTGAGCTGGGGTGGAGGTGAGTGAGATACTAGCTGTGAAGTCTCTGCAGGTGCATAAAAACAGCACCTGGTTCTCACGTTGGTGCCCATTTTACAAAGAATGTTCACATCCATTACTGTGGGCAATGCCAGAACTCTGATGTGGGCAGGGCAGGTCACCGCCAACTACCACGAAGGGAGGCAAGCTCCAAGGGCCGCTTGCGGGGTGAGTGATGGAGGGCACCTTCCAACTACACTTTCTGATTCCAAAAAGGGCCCATCGCCCACCCGCTACCTCCACCCGGTCCCCCAGCTTCCTGACCCTGGACCCAGCCAGCCCTCCACTTACCGGTTGGAGAACCGCAGCCAGAACACATCATACACGAACAATCGCAGGGGCTTCACCGACCGCAGCAGCACGATGTAGCGGACGTCAAACTTCACCTTTCCCACGTCTTCTCGAAGGAACAATACAGGACTTTCAATGTACTTGGACACAACCTGGAGGACACAGGCTCAAGCTCACTGGTGGCCCTCGTCTCCCCTCTGCTGGGCCAGGACACAGGCGCGAGCTCACTGGTGGCCCTCGTCTCCCCTCTGATGGGCCAGGACAGAGCACTGTGGGGCTCCCGAGCACACAAAACCACGCAGGGGGCAGAGACAGGGCTGCACTTTACTCCTCCTTCTGCCTTTTCAAACCTGCCAAGGTTGCCACAAAGTCTTTTTTTATTTTGAGACAGTCTCGCTCTGTCGCCCAGGCTGGAGTGCAGTGGCGTGATCTGGGCTCACTGCAAGCCCCGCCTCCCGGGTTCAGGCCATTCTCCCGCCTCAACCTCCCGAGTAGCTGGGACTACAGGTGCCCGCCACCATGCCCAATTAAGTTTTTGTATTTTTAGTAAAGACAGGGTTTCACTGTGTGGGCCAGGATGGTCTCGATCTCCTGACCTTGTGATCTGTCCGCCTCGGCCTCCCCAAGTGCTGGGATTATAGGTGTGAGCCACTGTGCCCATGCCCGGCCCTTTTTTTTTGAGACAGTTTCATTCTGTCACCCAGGCTGGAGTGCAATGGCACAATCTCAGCTCACTGCAACCTCTGCCTCCCAGCTTCAAGTGATTCTCCTGCCTCAGCCTCCCAAGTAGCTGGGATTACAGGTGCCCGCCACCACCCCCAGCTAATTTCTGTATTTTTAGTAGAAAGGGGTTTCTCCATGTTGGCCTGGCTGGTTTCGAACTCCTGACCTCAGGTGATCTGCCCACCTTGGCCTCCCAAAGTGCTGGGATTACAGGCGTGAGCCACCGTGCTCTGCAGCAAAGTCTTTATATCCATTTTTAATTGAAATGGAATATAAATTCTCACCCATAATTCCATCCACCCCCACCCCACAGCCTGAAGTCTCCATTACAATCATCCTTGTGATGCATTTCCTGCCAGCCCCTGACAAGGTATACAGCCCAGGCAGATTCTGTGCCCTGCAATACTGCCTCTGGATGTCCCCTCACCACGAATCTTTACCACGGCTCTGAGAGGCTCCTTGTCCAGGCTCAGTCACCTCATCCTGCTGGGCAGCCATACCTGGCACACTATGTGGTAGGGACTTGGAGGAGAGACACACCCAGGACAATTCTTTTTTTAAAGACAGGGTCTTGCTCTGTCGCCCAGGGTGGAGTGCAGTGGCACGATCACAGCTCACTGCAGCCACAATCCCCTGGGCTCAAGTGTTCCTCCTCCGCTTCCCAGAGTGCTGAGATTATAGGTGTAAGCCACCTTGCCCAGCCTGGACATGTCCATGAGGACCATGACACTTGGTCCCCTCTGCCCCGGGGCTCTTGGGCTGCAGGGCCCACCTTTGGGGTGCTCTCTCGGTGCCGGATGATGCTGTGCAGGCTCTTGGTGACGTGGGTGTCCAGGCTGCGAGCCAGGTTCCAGGGTTTGCAGATCCAGTGGTTGTCCTCGCCCCTGGGGAGCAGAAGGGCTGTCTGGGTGGCACCTGGGGCCTGTGTTCCCAGATGGTGCCACCCCAGGACACAGCGGCAGAAGTGGGTGGCCCACTTCTCCTTGGGAGCTGAGTGGGCACAGAGAGGAGCTGTCAGAGGCAGGGGCTTGGGGAACGAGGAGGGGTTCCCAGGGAGCTGCGCTGTGGTGGAGAGGACAGCCCCAGCAAAAGCCTGGAGAGGCCCTGCAGTCCATGAGGCCAGCTGTGACATTTGGGGCCCAGAGCTCGGCTCCCGCACCACGGTTTCCACAGTGGGTGCTCACAGAGCACAAAGGTGGACACAGAGGCTGCGCTGGGGGAAAGGGCCATAGAGCGTGCCAATGCTGTGTCTGAGACTTACCACCTCTCCCGCTGCTGGAAGTAGCTGACAAACTGGGGCAGCTCGGTGCGCAGGTTGAAGGTTCGGGGCAGCCAGGCTGGGCCCTCGGGGCCGCCGGCCCGGCGCGCTATGGAGGCCAGGCAGTCCTTGACAGTCAGCAGGTTCTCGCAGGGGAACTGGTTCAGCAGCACGCCCGGCCTCTCCTGGCTGAGTTTCCTGCAGGGTGGAGGCAGGTGCGCCAGCTCAAGGGGAGGCCGGCAGTGCCTAGAGGCCCTGACTGGGAGGACTCCTGTGGCCAGAGGTGCCCTCACCTGTAGTCCTTGAAGTGTGAGAAGTTGAACAGGATGTCGGCGTCTGCCTCACTCTGGGTGAGGGTGAAGCGCGGGTGGGTGAGGCTGCTGGCCACCTGCTGCACGTCCGTGTAGACCCTGTGGGGAGAGCCCGAGCTGGGTGACCCCGGCTCCGAAGTGTCCAAGTGGGACTCCAGCACCAGCCCTAGCTCAGGGACTCCCCTCCCTGTTTTGAAGTTAATGTGGCAGAGGTGAGTCCTGGGTTCGAGTCACGATGTTGGACAGTCCAGGTTCAGAACCTGCTTCCTCCGATCTGCCAAGGGAGGGGGGCAACCCGTACCCTTGTGACTCCTGGTTCCTCATCTTCAGGACTGGACCACACCGTCCACCTCACATTTGTCGTTAAAATTAAATGGCATAATGTGGGTGTTTATTATGTGCTAGTTCTTTCCTCTCACATGGAAAAAGGATGAACCCAGGGCCTCCAGTCTCACACGGGCACACCAAGGGCCTCCATGAGGAGGTGGAGGGACCTTAGGCCCCAGCCACGTCACCACCAGACTCATGTCTCAGCAAGAGCCCCTGGGCTGCCCGGCTGGGGCAGAAGCCAGCAGGGAGGAAAGCCCTCAGGCCCGGTGGAGGGGACAGAGTGGAGCAGGCTGCCTGTTCCTGGCTGGACCAAATTTAGGCAGCCAAGGGGAGTATCTGGGAGCCTCAGGGAGGGGCTCCTGTGAAGGCTAAGGCAGAACCTGCTCTGCATCTCTGGGTCCTCACCTGTGCCTGTTTCCACAAGGTGTCCAGCCTGGACCTGCTGGCCTGGCCTTCCTTAACTCACCAGCCACACCTGCAGCCTCTCGGCAGGGGCCCCTCCTGGCAGCCTGGGTGGCTGTTGTAGGTGCCCAGCATGTTCCCAGCCAGCAAAGGCTCCCTGCTTTGGGGAGGGCTGGCACGCACAGGCCTGGCTGGTGTCGGGTTCCAGGACTGGATGAGCATGGTATCCGGGTAAGCGGAGCAGCCCCATGGCATGCAGGGTTGGTAACGGACCCCCTGGTGCCCAGGGAATGGGGTGGGATGGGGACCGGTGTGGCCAACGCTTCTGCCCAGGGGACCCTTTACCCACTGCCAGCATTTCCATGGCCTATTCCTATTTTTAACTTTCAAGGATGTTTTTATTTTATTTTTTTTTTAAGAAGGAGTCTTGCTCTGTAGCCCAGGCTGGAGTGCCGTGGCCTGATCTCAGCTCACTGCAGGAAGAGGCTTCAAACGATTCTTCCTCCTCAGCCTCCCGAGAGTAGCTGTGATTACAGGCGCCCGCCACCGTGCCATACTTTTTTTTTTGTGTGTATTTTTAGTAGAGATGGGGTTTCACCATGCTGGCCAGGCTGGTGTTGAACTCCCGACCTCAGGTGATCTGCCTGGCTGGGCCTCCCAAAGTGCTGGGATCACAGGTGTGAGCCACTGCTCCTGGCCTCATGGGTGAGGTGTGAAACCTGGGAGGCGGAGGTTGCCGTGAGCTGAGATTGTGCCACTGCACTCCAGCCTTGGTGACAGAGGGAGACTCTGTTTCAAAAAAAAAAAAAAAAAAAAATCTCCGGAAAGCCCTGCTCACTCTTGCACTTTCCGCAGCATTTTCTCTGGGATCCCAAGAACTCCACTCCCTGCCCTTGTCACTGCAGCGCCCAGGACACAGCTGACTTGCTGTGTGCTATGCGCCAAGCACTGTTCTGGGGCTGTGGGAACCACGAAGCGTGGGAGACGGCGATTGGGGACACGTCTCAGGCCAAGGAGTGGGGCTACGCACTTGAAGATGTGGTCGTGGGGGTGCACTACGGGATTGACGTCAAGTGGCAGCTTCTCCTTGTTTTCCTCCAGAATGGCCTAGAAGGAAACACACCGGAGGTAGAGATGAGGTCAAGGAAGGGAGGGGAAGGCCGGGCGTGGTGGCTCTTTCCCATAATCCCAGCACTTTGAGAGGCCAAGGCAGGTGGATCGCATGATGTCAAGAGTTCAAGACCAGCCTGGCCAACATGGCAAAACCCCGACTCTACTAAGAATATAAAAATCAGGAGGCTGAGGCAGGAGAATCGCTTGAACCCAGGAGGCAGAGCTTGCAGTGAGCCAAGATCATGCCACTACACTCCAGCTTGGGAAAGAGTGTGAGACTCCATCTCAAAAAAAAAAAAAAAAAAGAAAAGGAAGAGAGGGAGGGGACACCTGCCTGGCGTCAGGTTCTATGGCTTCACGGGGCGTATGGCTGCTCCTCCCTCCCAACACCCCAAAGCCTCTAACCACCCCCTCACCCCAGGATTCTGGGGCTCCAGGCCCCAAAAGAACCAGGTAAACATTGCTGCACATCTTCTCAACGCTACCTCGAAATCACACGGGGAAAGAAGGTGCTAAACTCCTCCTGGGAAGAGCTGCTTAGTCCTAGGAGCCCCGAGGGCTGTCCGGAGCTTCAGCAGTGTGATGATTTAAAACATGCCCATGTGCTGCACATGGTGGCTCAAGCCAGTAATGCCTGTACTTTGGGAAGCTGAGATGGAAGACTGCCTGAGCCCAGGCGTGTAGGAACAGCCCGGGCAACACACTGAGACCCCGTCTCTACAGAAAAATTAAATAATTCGCGGGGCTTGGTGGCCGTTGCCTGGAATTCCAGCTACTTGGGAGGCTGAGGCAGGAGGAATGCCTGAACCCAGGAATTAGAGGTGGCAGTTAGCTAGGATGATGCCACTGTACTCTAGCCTGGACAAAAGCAAGACCCCATCTTTAAAAAAAAAAAAAAAAAAAAAGATTAAAACATGCCTATAAACTCTTTGACACTCTCTTCCAAAGGCAGAGCCGCATCCATCTCTGAGTTGCTTCTAATAAGCAGGAAAAGGGTGGAAGGGACAGGGTTGCTTTTGTGACAAGGCCATGAAGCCTGAGGCTTCCTCTTTGCTCTCTCCCTCGGATCACTTGCTCTGGGAGAAACCAGGTGCCACATCCTGGGGACACCTGAGCACTCCTACAGAGAGGCCCACAAGGCAGGGAGCCCAGGCCTCCTGCCAACAGCCAGCACCAACACAGCAGGCATGCACATATGCCGTACAGAAGCGGGTCCGCAGCCCGACGGGCAGCCTGTGTACCTTGAGGGAGACCTGAGGCCAGAGGCACCCTCCTGAGCCACTCCTGAACTCCTGGCCCACAGAAATCGTGTGAGAATAAATGTTTGCTGTTTTAAGGTGCTAAGTTTTGGAGTTACTTGTTACCCAGCCATGGCTAATCGACACAGGCAATCCTGGGCCCAGAGCACAGACCTGATTGTGAAGGGTCAAATGCGAAAAAAAAGGACACCTGGCTTCGTATCTCCTCTTCCTGGTCAGTGCAGAGCTTCCCAAGGAAAACACGAACTTTAGTTCATGTTCCATTAACAAACAAGCCCAAGACCAGGAAGTGTTTGTCCCTCCAGTTGCATCCACAAACGCATTCACTTTTTCAGGCAAATGTGTACTAAGCACCTTCCTGGTGCAGGGGCTCTGGGAGGCTTGTAAGCACCCTTTGAACCAGTAAGACTGACCCCCTTGTTTTTGGCATGGTTAGTTCAATCATCACTGACTTAGACCGAAAGTGAAAGGAGGCCCCCCTACAGCCCACCCCTGCAGTCAGGAGTGCCCACACAAACACACCACCACTCCACGCGCCCACTCATCTAACCCTTCCCACAACCCTCCAAGGCACTTAGTGAGCGCCTGGTGTGCAAAATGGACGACTTCAGTCACCGTGGGGCAAGCCTGCAGCCTCAGCCCACAGGCCGCCAGGTCCCCTTGGTTCTGGACTCCAGCTCTTCCACCCGCTGTGTGACCCTTGGCAAGTGACTTAACCTCTCTGTGTCTCAATGTCCTCATCCTCAGTAAAATGAAGATAAAAACAGAACTGTAAAACTGTAAGGAACTGAGTGGCACATGGCCACAAAGTACTAAGCACAGGCTCCCCTGTAGGCTGGTTCCTACGGGGAGCCTACGGAAGCAGCAACAGATGAGAGGGAAAGGAAGGAGGAGAGACGGGTCAGGGTAGGAACCCCCTACCCAGCCCTGACTGCTCCTGGAGGTGGCTATGTTCCCATAGGCTCCTTTTCCTCCCCTGGCACTGGGGCCTCGCCAACTCTGGCTCCCTAACCCGCCAGCCTCCTAGGATGGGGCCTGGATGAGCTCTTACCTCCAGTCAGGCACTTCCGAGTGGCCCAGCTGGGTCCCTTGGGGCCCTGACCGAGCCTGAAAGCACTTTTGTTATCAGTAACAGTGACCATGATGGTAACCTGCAGGC
The DNA here is from genome assembly GCF_001698545.2 of Rhinopithecus bieti. NCBI lineage: Eukaryota > Metazoa > Chordata > Mammalia > Primates > Cercopithecidae > Rhinopithecus > Rhinopithecus bieti. Next base: position 548,839 of record NW_016814226.1, read on the forward strand.
CTGCTGAGTGAGGGAGGCACGGGATATCTGAACACAGGGTGCTTCTGTGCCTCAGTGAGATGAGGATGGGGCTGAGTGGGGTTCACGGCCAAGAGCAACTGCACAGCCCCCTCCTTCCTGAGGGAGCACCAGGCACCCTGGGATCTGAAGCCCCAGTCGCACAGCCGCAGGCAGCTTGTGTTCACTCTCTGAGCCCCTCGTCTCTCAGAGGCTCCTAAAACTCGCTATGCCTCCCACGGTAACTGGCTCAGGGCCTGGCACCCGGCTGGGGTTCGATAATATTTGGTGTCTGTATAGAGAACATTCTGGAAGCTACCAAGCAGACAGGCCCGGGGGTGGAGGAGGGCCGCACCTGGTAGTGCTCGGCGGGTGGCTCAGGCGTGCAGGAGCTGAGGTCCAGCATGTCGGTGGGGGCCCAGGGCAGCAGCATGCACTTCCGGATCAGGGGGTCTGTCTCTCCGTAGGCAAAGTCTCGGGTCACCTCCTCTGTGCCAAGACACGTGTGCCCATCAGAGAGGGTGACAGGACACTGGGCTGAGGCCCCTCTTCCAGGATGGGCAGGTGCTGGACTTACCGCCAGTGTCCAGGTCCCTCAGGGGCCACAGCAGCGTGTAGGCCACCTGCTGGGGCATGTAGAAGAAGGGTGCCGTGGCAAAACTGGGCACGTCCGCGTGCTGGATCCGCGAACCGAATTCGTCCATGATATACCACACCGGCATCTTCTCCTCGGCTGTCTGCAGACAGAGCACATATGGCACTCCTCGCTCACCCGTCCACCTCCTGGAACTCCCTTCTGGAACCCAGACATCGAGCACCCATCAGCCCACAGCCACCTCTCTGATCTTGGAGGCCCCCTCACATATACCCCAGGCCCTTTAGCTAAGCTAGGGGCTCCGGAACAGCAGCCCTGCCTTTGCAGACCAGGACACAGGCCTGGGTAACGCAGTGTGACAACTCGTGGTAAAAGGGCGTTTGGTAACAAGGCACACAGCCCAGCACCCGTAGGGTTGTATCTGGGTTTGTGGGTAATTGGGGGGTGGGGGGAGTAGTCTTTGAGCTCAAGGAAGGCTCCCTGGAGGTGATATCTAAGCTAAAATCATGAGAAACAAGCAGCTGTCTTTTCCTAAACTAGGAGTGGTGAGGGGCTGGAGCATGGGGTGAGTCCGCGGAGAGGCCAACGGGTGGGTGAGGAATGGTTGAGGGCTTTTAAGAGAGTGACAGAATCAGAGGGGCCAGGAAAGAGGCAGCTGAGTCATCTGAGCCCTCTGAGTTTAGGAGTCTGAGAGGGCTGCGTCCTGTTAGCTCAGGGGTCAGCTGGGCCCAAGTCCCCAGGATAGCACGCTCCTTAGGAAGCCACAGGAGAAAGTGAGCTATTTGCTCTGGACAGCCCCTCACCCAGCCTGATGGCACAGGGCAGCAGAGGTCTGTGCCCATGCCTGTCCTCCCCGTTCCCGGGGCCCAGCTACCCACTCACCCCATGGGCCAGCTGGTAGGTCTGGTTGAACTTCCACATCTCCTCCAGTACCAGGGCCACAGCCTCCGCACTGGGCAGCTCACCATGGAACTCAATGCCCATCAGGTTGGCCATGCGGTGCAGCAGCCCGGGCACCTGCTGCAGCTGCTGGCGTGCATGCTCCACACGGCAAGTCCAGGCGTGGTCGATGAGGAAGATGCTGCGGGCACAGGCCACAATGTGAGGCTGCTGGGCAGGCATGGGGCAAAGGGAAGTGAGGGGAGGAAGAGGCCCAGGGCTGTGTTGGGACCAGGACTCAAGCTTCCTGAGATTTGGTCTACTGGGTACCGTAGTTATGCCCAGTTTGGACTCCAGTGGGCCTGGGTCAGGTGCTGGCGCTGCTGTTCACTCCCTGTGTGATCCTGAGCAAGCGCCTCCTCCTCTTCAAGCTTCTCAAACAGGGCAGCAGGGCTCTCTACCGCCTGTCCCCAGGCTGTCACAAGCAGCAGATGAGACCATACATATGGTATACCCTACTGTCCACCAAGCACTTGCAATAAACACACCAGCAGTCACTAGCATGAACCTGGACCTCGGGCCACTGAAGGGCTGGCCCATGCTTCCCATCTTGCTGCCTGCAGGCCGGGCACACCACAGCTGCTCAACAAAAGCAAAGGCCCTACACGCCGGAGGCCAGCGTAGGCAGACAGCACGGGGGCTACCACACAGGCATCGCCCACGCAGCCAGGTCTTCTGGAAGCCCCAAGGCTTTTTTGTGGGAGAGGCTTCCAGTCCCCGCACACAGGATCCCTGCAGCTGAGCTCCTACAGAAGCATGTCGGGGCTGTGGCACAGGACGAGCCGTCCCTACCCTGTAGGACACAGGGCTGACCATAATCCTCCCAGAGCCCTGCCGGATTAGGAGGCACCAAACAGGTGCCTAATGGGCAAAGCAGCCCCCAGCTTGCCTCCATCTCTGTTCCCTTTTTAAAATGAAAGGGACAACCAATGCTCCAGTTCTTAGGCTGGGGGGCAAGTTCAGGAGAATTTATCTTCTTGAGCTTACACGAGTTTTGTTGGCCCGTCCTAAAATAAGTGGGTTTACTCTCGGCACTTGTGCTAGAGTGGGTGACCACAGGATGCAGGGCAGAGCCAGGCCTTCGGGGTGACCCTTGGCATGTGCAAGAAGAGGTGCTGTACAGAGAGGTATGGGGATGAGAATGGAGAGCCTGTTGGGGCCTGGCAATCAGGGGAGACTCGGGGGGATGAAGGCCTGGAAGCAGAAAGGCCCAGAAGCAGGTGAGGCTGAAATGAACACTCAGGCTCCAAATCTGAGACTCTGGATTCCCAGCCTCCCACCACCCACAGCATGGCTGGCAGCGGGTTCTGTGGTTGTAGGCCCGAGACAGAATGTGAGCTGGGAGCTCCAAGGGCTTGCAGACAACGTGTTGTTCAATGCAACAGGTGAATACGTTGAATTCACCTGTTCCTGGGCCTGAGCGGCACAGAACTGACTTCACTGAACCTGAAGGGGAGGGTGAGCTCGAGCACACATGGGCGGGGGTGCTGGGCTCTCCATATTTCTGGGGTGACTTGCTACTGCCCACTCCCAGCTGGAGGAGGCGGCGGGAGAAGCTCTGCAGAAGAGAACAGATGCCTGCCCAAAGAGCTGTGCATGGACACAGGCGCCCGGCAAGTTTCTCCGAGGGTCCACAAAACCTGTGGCGGAGGGGCCTGCAGGCCTGTCCTAGGGATAGCCACTCTTGATCCCTAGGGGCAGGAAGCCTGGGGTACAGTCTCAGCTCTGCCCTAACTACTCCATGGCCCTTGGCAAGGCCAGGCCTGCTCTGGGTCTCAGGTCCTCAGGTGTTCCAGGGCCCAGCCCAGATTCCAATTCAGCAGGACTAGAAAGGGGCTGTGACCGCGGAGGAGTAAGGCTGACCTGCACCCTTAACCTGGAGGGTGACCTCGGGCAAAACGAACTAATCCCCTGCAGCAGGACCACTGTGACAATGAGACTGCTGGGAGAGGCTGTCAGGCCACAGTCCATCCGGTCACCATAGGAATGCTGTGTTGCCATGGACACTACTCTGAAGCCCGGATGGACACACCACTGGCCACATGTGCTTGCCACAAAGCTGTCCTGAGGAAGATGTCCAGGAGAATCTGCATTACTGCATCTCCCACCTTTCACCAGGTGAAGGTCATAGTGGTGTCTCTGGCCAGGCTCCTACCTGTTGGGGTTGGCTGCCTGGAGCCCGCTCTCCCTGGTCACGATGACCTTGTAGCACAGCTCGCTCCCCGGGTTGGGCTGCTTTTTCCGCACCTCCCGGGCTGCCTCGTCCTCCTCCTCTTCCACTTCCTCCACTTGCATGATCCCAAACACCTCCCCAGCGTCGAAAACCTGGGGGCCAGAGCTCAGGTCAGCAGGGGCATGGGCAGGAGACCCTACCCCTAATGCCTTCACCACTGGCTCCAGAAAGCCACCCAAGGTGCCATACCCAGGCCTCAAGGACAAACTTGTCTCCTTCAGAGGAGTGGAACCTGTTTAATGCAACTACACACAGTCTTATGGGTGGGCAGATTGAAGCTCCTGGAGATTTCAGGGTCAGAATGGGGATCTAACGTACCCCACCATCGCCTGAGCTGTCATCCAGAGCCCCTTGTCCCACCGGATGCTGTGCATGGAGATGGGACCTCAAGGACTGGCTGGAGGTATCTGCAGTCCACCCTCTTCACATTACAGGGAAAGAGAGGCCCCAAAGGCAGAGAAGTCAATGGAAGAGTCAGGATCTTGGTGGCTGGGGGCACACCCCAACGTGCCCCTCACAGAAGAACCCTTCAACACTAGGACAGCTGAGTCAACTCACAGAGAAGCCTCCTCCAGCCCAGCCCCACCCACTCCAGGCCAACCAGAAGCGAGGTCCCAGGTCAAGGTGGGACGGGAAGATAAGGGCCTTGGACCTGCCTCACATGGCTAGTCAAGCAGGCAAGTGACCTCTTCCGGTGTGCATGGAGCAGAGGGGTCCCTGGCCCAGCCACACTCACGCAGTGTCTGCCACAAGCCGGCAAAGGGGGCTTCCGGGCAGATTCTGCAGCCAGGCTGTGTGGGTTCAAATCTTGGTTTCACCACTTCCTAGAGAAGTGACCTTGAACAAGTTACTTAACGATCCCGTGGGTGTTTCCTCATCCACACAATGGGAATAACAGAACCTCCCTCTGAGGACTACTGGCAGGATCAGATGATTCATACCCAGAGCTCAGAGTGGGGCCCGGCCACAGCAAATGCTCTATAAGCACGGGGTGCCATTGTTACGCGTCTGAGACTGTTTCTTCACCTGTGAGAGTGGGTGTCATCCACCTTTCAGGACACTGATGGAATGAAATCAAACAGCGTGCATCAAGTCCTGGCACACACAGGAGGCTCAACAAAGGCCAGTTCCTCCTGATAACCTATTTCCCACTACTCGATTAAAAACGGCAGTTGGAAACTAGTTAACTACTCAGGTGCAGGCAGCTTTTGTGCACCGGGCAGGACTTGCCCTTTGGTGGCATGAGGATGAATCACTCATGGTCTCGCTCAGGGAGCTCATGGCTGAGTAAGTTCTAGGCCACCTGAGAGTATCAGGTAAATTGCCCTGGGGCCTGGAGGGCCTGGGAAGACTTTACGGATGAGGAACCATAACCAGAGGGAAGATTTAAACATGAGGCTACAGGGTGAGGATGGAAAGGAACTCCAGGCAGAGGGAAGAATAAGAGCAAAGGCCTGGAGGCAGATAGCCCAGGGTGGAGCAAACCAGGGGTCACGTGAGAGACAAGGCACCTGAGACAAGGGGCGTCCAGTTCTCCTTTAGTCCTCAAGGTGGGTCCGGGGAGGCTACTGCCTTCTCCAGTTTAGGACTGGGGGGAGGCTCAGAGGGCTGGAATCCAGACCTCAGGCTTCCGCCCCAGTACCCCAAATCCCCAGGGGACAGTCTGAGGCTGAGGGAGAGAGTCTGCCTCAAGCCTGCCTTGGTTTCAACCCAGCTGTGAAATGGGGGTAACCACAACCCCTTCATGGCAGGACTGGAAGAGCTCCCCAAGAGATAAGGGGGGTGGTTTTGCAACTGGGAAGCTTGTGCAGACAGAAGAGTAGATATTTTAAAAACACCTCTTTGGCCGGGCGCAGTGGCTCACACCTGTAATCCCAACACTTTAGGAGGCCGAGGAGGGCAGATCATGAGGTCAGGAGTTCGAGACCAGCCTGACCAACATGGTGAAACCCCATCTCTATTAAAAATACAAAAACTAGCTAGGTGGGGTGGTGCACGCTTGTAATCCCAGCTACTTAGGTAAGGCTGAGGCAGGAAAATCTTTTGAACCTGGGAGGCGGAGCTTGCAGTGAGCCGAGATCACTCCACTGCACTCCAGCCTGGGTGGCAGAGCAGACTCCGTCTCAAAAAAAAAAAAAAAGAAAACAAAATGTCTTCCCCATCCTTTCCAGGGCAGCCAGCCTAAGGTGAGGCAGGAGGGCTGATGGCCAGGGGTGGAAGGGCTCACAGCACTGGCAGGTGGTGCTGCTGCTTCTGGCGGCCTTCCCCACACCTGGGCCAGCAGCAGTAGCAGGCTTCCCTCGGAAGAGCTGCAGGTTTGTGTCTGGTAAAGCAGTGACTCAGCTCTGCCCTTAATGGCTGGGGAGGGTCATGGAAAAACACTTGCTGCCCCTTAGTAGGGGAACAGCAGGCAGGGCAGCCTGGGCAGGGGATGAGATGCAGCGGCGACCACCCTGTGTGCCGGGCATATTTCTCATGCCACCTCCCATCCCTCCAATACTGTGGGAGCCAGGTAGTGTCTCACCATCCCCTTCCCGGATGGAGAACAGGACTCAGATGGGCGAGTGACTGCCTGAGGGAGGGCGTGCTGCCATGGAAGCTGGCTGGGCAGGAGCTGGTCATTCCCACTGTGCTCCTTTCACGCAGCACATGGGAAACCTTTTGTCCTCATGAACAAACCAGGGTCCCTTCCACCCACCACAGGCCTGGGACCAGAGTGGGCCTCGGAAAGCATATGGCAGAAGTGAGGGGCAGAGGAAACTCTGTGACACTATAGCATAAGAAAGTGCCACTCACTGTACGTTTCCCGCAGGAAGGTTCTTAGTCCAACCAGGATTACACAGAGAAAAACTGGCTCAGAAACCGTAGGGTCTGGCCAGCAGCCAGGCTCATGGACTCCTAGCTCCCGGCCCGGGTCCCTGTTCTTGGCTCTGGGGTTCCACTTCATCACCTGCGCCACTTGGCTCATCTCAGTCGGGGACGTGGCACCTGGAGGAGACGCCAGGTCTCAGCTAAAGACCCCCCAGCCAGCCCGGGAAAGCGCTGTGGCTTCAGCCCCTGGGCACGCAATCCAAATCCAGGGCTCATCCCCAGCCAGGACAGTGGGAAACGCTTTGGAGTGGAGGAGGCAGGTGAGCAGGATGGGCCGTCCTCACAAAACGGGAGAGAACCTCGAGGCTTCTCAACCTTTTCCATTTTTCTTTACATTTCTCCTCCACCTCTCACAGCCTGTTTTCTTTAATCTGCAAGATGAGGGGAACCCGAGGCTCAAATCAAATGAAAAAACACTGAATTCGTTGAATCCAACAGTTACAGCTACACAAATTCACGGGGTTCCCGTTGTCCCTGTGAGGCAGCGGCTGAAAGAATCCCTCTGAAGGGACCCTCGGAGCCGCAGTGTTCTCATCTGCGAAGTGGGAGAGATGAGTTTCACTCCTCGCAGGGCTTTGTAAGGCTCGGGTGTGTGGGGGACCTAAAGTTTCCACCGCAGCCCTCGGCCGGCCTCGGGCCCAGGCAGATCAGGGCCGCAGGTACCCTGGTCTCCTGCTGTCACTCCTCGGCCCCCAACTCCACGCCGCTCCAGAACTGCCCAGAACGCGGTCGGGGTGGCTCAGCGCGGCTCCCGCCGCCCGGGAGCGCCCTTTCCTGCCCCGCGCCGCGGGCTCCCGCCGCGTTCCCACCCCGGCAGCCGCACGTGCCCGCCGCCCTTCCCCGCACCTCGTGCTCCAGCTTGTGCAGGAGGCGGCCCCAGTAACGTTCGGGGACCCCCGAAGCGCGCAGCGCCGGGCCGTGCAGCGCCGCGAACTCGGCCAAGGCCTCCGCGCCCTCCTCCGGCGTCTGGCCCGGGCTGCTACGCTCCGCAGGCGGGCGCTCTGGACCCCGCTCGGCCTCCATGGCGCCTGCACCCGCGCAGACTCCAGCGCCGCCCACCGGCCCTGCCCTGCCCTCCCGCTTCGGCGCCCCGGCCGCCAGCACCGCCCCCCC
>NW_016814226.1:556968-651859 GCF_001698545.2 Rhinopithecus bieti
CCCGCCCCCAGCCCGCCTCCAGCCGGGTTCACCGCGGCCCCCGGGCAGGCCCTGCGCGTCAGCGAGGCGCGTGCGTGAGCGCGCGAGCTTGCGGGGAGGGGGCGCGCGCCTGCGGTTTGGCTGCCGCCGTGTGCGCACGCGCACCCAATGGGGACGGAGCTTTTCACGCTCACCCTGCGGCGACCCAGGGGAATGCCGGGAGGGCGGGGTGGCTATATCTGGCGCTGTCAGGACAGGAAGAGGCTCCACCTACTGCCCGGAAGGGGGACCCGGGTGACGCGGCGCTGCTGTTCCCGCACCAGGCACACAGGGCTCGCGGGCCCCCGCCCCAGGGGAGTAAGGAACTCTCGATTCTTGTGAGTGCTTCACCAGATTTGGATGCTGCAAAATCGTGGCCCTTCTCAATTATATTTGGATTCGGAATGTCAGTTGATCCAATTAAGACCAAGTGTACCCGTCAGAAGAGTTTACTCCTACATGTCGGGATGTTGAACTGGGGGTGGTGGCCGCGTCTGTAGTCCCAGTTACTCGGGAGGCTGAGGTGGGAGGATTGCTTGAGCCCAAGAATTCAAGTCCAGCCTCCGCAACATAGTGAGACTCCCTCTTTAAAAGAAAAAAACAGTTCAGTTACAGACTTTCAAAAGACATTCTCTTTTGAACTTTCATTGAGTTTTATTGCTCCATAGGGATATATTTTAATGTCTTCCTGTTTGTAATGTTGTAAGAATCGTAATTTGCTAAAAAAAACAAAGGCTGAGAATTTTTTTGAGTTTCAGATGCTATTTTGATAACATGTTTGAACTGAGTTTGAACGAAATGCACCAGTTCAGAGGACTTGTTCAATTCCATTGTAGGAAGCAGGTGGGTCTGCAAAGGCTCAAATTTCCGAACTCAAGTTGGCAAGGGCTGCAGAGAAAAGCATTTATTTATTTATTTATTTAGAGACGGAGTTTTGCTCTTGTTGCCCAGGTGGGATGGAGTGCAATGGTGCAGTCTCGGCTCACTGCAACCTCCGCCTCCTGGGTTCAAGTGATTCTCCTGCCTCAGCCTCCCAAGTAGCTGGGGCTACAGGTGTGTGCCACCATGCCTGGCTAATTTTTTGTATTTAGTAGAGATGGAGTTTCACCATGTCAGGCTGGTCTCAAACTCCTGACCTTAGGTGATCCACACACCTCGGCTTCCCAAAGTGCTGGGATGACAGGCATGTGCCATTGCACCTGGCCTATTTTTATTTTATTTTATTTTTTTTGAAATGGAGTCTCACACTGTCACCCATGCTGGAACTCCACCTCGCAGGTTCAAGCAATTCTCCTGCCACAGCCTCCTGAGTAGCTGGGACTACAGGTGTGCACCACCATACCCAGCTAATTTTTGTATTTTTAGTAGAGACGGGGTTTCACCATGTTGTCCAGGCTGGCGTTGAACTCCTGACCTCAGGTGATCTACCCTCCTTGGCCTCCTAAAGTGCTGGGATTACAGATGTGAGGCACTGCAATGGCCTTTTTCTTTTCTGAGACAGAGTCTCGTCTTGCTCTGTGGCCCAGGCTGGAGTACAGTGGTGTGATCTCAGCTCATGCAACCTCTCTCTCCTGGGTTCAAGCAATCCTCGCGCCTCAGACTCCCAAGTAGCTGGGATTACAGGCATGCACCACCACACCCAGCTAATTCTTGGATTTTTAGTAGGGACAGAGTTGCACCATGTTGTCCAAGCTGGTCTCAAACTCCTGGCTTCAAGTGATCTGTCCACCTCAGCCTCCCAAAGTGCTGTGATTACAGACGTGAGCCACCTCGCCCAGTCAGAAAAACGTGTTATTAATACTATCACACTGAAGTACTTTTCTGAGGAAAAATTTGATCTAAGTGAAGAGTCATGATTTACAGGATGATATGTAAATCCACTTCTGCAGATCCACTTGTTGTTTTCAGGCACAGTCTTAAAATAATTACTCACTTTTGATAGATGTGATGCTTCTGAATCAGAATGGTGTCATCTTGTTAGAATCTGGTGATTTATCTTTGACCTCCCTGATGGAAGGTAAAGGTTGACATTTTGTGGAAGTTTCACCTTCATAATCAACTTTGAGAAATTGAAATTCAGAACTTAATTTATAATTAAATATGAGTTTCTGGAATGTTTTTGTTTTAGTTTATTGCTCCTGAAAAAGTTATATTGAGCAGTAGGAATAAAATATTAAATATTAATGTATAAACTAGACTTATACCGCATAAAAGGGGACAAAACCACCATGGCCACAAAAGTGTTCAGCCTTCTCTAGCCAATGTAGAGTGGAACAATTGCCTCAATTTCCCACACATTTCATATATACCTGACCTATAATTTCCCTAAGGCTACATGTATCTTGCAGGACACAGAACAGGCACCACTCAGGTTGTAGGTAGGCAGGGGCAGCAGGATCTCACTGTGACTATTTAGCAAATAACAATATTTTATTGCAATTTGGTAAGAAATATCTTCTTCATAGACCTGATCATTGCAAAATCCCATATATATATTTTTTTCTTTTCTTTTTTTTTTTTTTCTGAATCAGGGTTTTCCTCTGTCACCCAGGCTAGAGTGCAGTGGTTCTATCATAGCTCACTGCAGTCTTGAACTCCTGGGTTCAAGAGATCCTCCTGCCTCACCCTCCCAAGTAACTGGGAGGTACACTAGGTGTGTACCACTACACCTGGCTAATTAAAAATTCCTTTTGTAGAGCTGAGGTCTTGCTTTGTTGCCCAGGCTGGTCTGAAACTCCTTATTTCAAATGATCCTCCTGTCTTGGTCTCCCAAAGTACGGGAATTACAGGTGTGAGCCGGTATGCTGCACACCCAGCATTGTGATGCTATTTTGCTATATTATTTATTTATTTTAGTTTCGCACGTTGACCAGGTTGGAGTGCAACGGTGCAATCTCAGCTCACTGCAACCTCTGCCTGCTGGGCTAAAGCGATTCTTATGCCTCAGCCTCCCAAGTAACTGGGACTACAGGTGCGCACCATCACAACCGGCTAATTTTTGTATTTTTAGTAGAGACGGGGTTTCACCATGTTGGCCAGGCTGGTCTCAAACTCCTGACCTCAAGCAATCCACCTGCCTCGGCCTCCCAAAGTGCTAGGATTACAGGCATGAGCTACTGCACACAGCCTGACTATATTATTTCTCATGCCTTATAGTCATGACTACGTAGATAGTATATGTCATACTTACAATTATTTTATTATCAGCAACCATACAGACTGAAACCTGTTGTCTTTGACACTTGATGAAAATACTAATTCTGTAAAATATTTAAAGATGTTTATTCTGGGCCAATACGAGTGACCATGGCCCAGAGTACAGTTTAAGAGGTCCTGAGAAAGTGTGCCTGAGGTGGTCGGGTTATAGTTTGGTTTTTTATACATTTTAGGGAGACAGCTGTTAACAAGCAAAGACATAGGTCAATACCTGGAAGGTGTACATTGCTTCCATCTAAAAAGGTGGAATATCTTGGGGAGTGGCTTCAGGTCACAGGTGGATTCAGAGATTTCCTGATTGGCAGTTGGCTGACAGACAGAGTTAAGCTTTGTCTAAAGATTTAAGAAGTCAGTAGAAGAGAATGCTTAAGATAAATGGATTGTGGAAGCCAAGGCCGTTGTTATGTAGATGAAGTTTCTTAGGTGGCAGCCCTCAGAGAGCATGTGATGCAATGCCAGAGTCAGGTTGAAATTCGGTATCTTATTGCAACAAGGAGTCTGTTTTGTCAGTCTTATAATTTTTATTTTTAGGCTGGGTGCAGTGGTTCATACCTGTAATCCCAGCACTTTGGGAGGCGAAGGTGGGGATCACCTGAGGTCAGGAGTTTGAGACCAGCCTGGCCAACATGGTGAAACCCCGTCTCTACTGAAAAACATAAAAATTAGCCGGGCGTGGTGGTGGGCACCAGTAATCCCAGCTACTCGGGAGGCTGAGGCAGGAGAATTGCTTGAACCTGGGAGGTGGAGGCTGCAGTGAGCTGAGATCATGCCACTGCACTCCAGCCTGGGCAATAGAGCAAGACTCCATCTAAAAACTATAAAATAAAAAAAAAATAAAAATGGGAGTTTCCCTGCACAAGCTCTTTCTCTTTGCCTGCTGCCATCCATATAAGACGTGACTTGCTCCTCCTTGTCTTCTGCCATGATTGTGAGGGCTCCCCAGCCACGTGGGACTCTTAAGTCCATTCAACCCCTTTCTTTTGTAAATTGCCCAGTCTTTATCAGCAGTGTGAAAATGAACTAATACAGGCAGCTTGGATGTTAAAGGCAAGATGGATTTGGTCAGGCCAGATCTCCTTCACTGTCATAGTTTTCTTTCAGCTTCATTCTCCAATAGACCATCCTCTTGTGGTAATAAGATAGCTGCAGCGGCTCCTGCCCAGTCCACATTCTCCTAGGTATCCCGTCCTGCTGGGGAAGACAGCCTGAGTCTCAGTTATCTCAGGTACTGGTCAGATCTTGTGAACATTCCTGACCCAGCCCCTTTGACCAGGAGAATGTGAGGCTCTGACAGGGCAGGCCTCTTTTACATGCTCCTCCCCAAATGTAAACCCAGTTGTATCAGATCCCTACTCGGAACCCTTTGTGGTTCAGCTCTTCATGTGAGCTCCAAGGCTGTGTGTGAGGGACACTGCCAACCTTTCCAGCCTCTTTTCATTACACTCTTCCCCTCATACCGTGGGTCCCTGTCTCTCTGGTTATCTTCGGCTTCTGGAAAGGATTTGCTCTGTCTTCTGCCAGAAAGCCCTTTCTCCCCATGCTCACTTGGTTAATCTTCTCATTCTTCTCAGGGGAAAAGTTATCTTCTAAAGGGGCACTGAATGTGTATTTAATCAACATAAAATTACCTGTCTCCTCCCATTACCACCACCAATCCCCCCCACCCCCACCACTGGAAAAAAGAAGAGAGAGAAAGACAGAATACTGACTATTTAAGTAAAAACACTTGACAACCAGGAGATACAAAAAGAAAATCATTATGAACTTCATGCTGTTTCTTAAAGGCAAAAGATGAAGTTCTCATGGAAAGACTTCCTCTCTATACTAAAAGAAAGGGCAACACTCTTTTCGTCAAGGACAAAAAATTGAGTCCAAGAGAATACTGTGCAGACTGGTTGGAGTCACTTCTGTCTTTTAGGCCTCCTCACATAATGCAGTCATGTTTTCACAGTTAACTATTCTTGGTCCAACCCAGTGTATTGGTAACTGACTTAGGCTGTTACCCCAAATTTGGCTCACAATCTTTATAAGTTGGCGTATTTTAAAAATTCTTAAAGTTTAATCTTTTCCCATTTTGTCAGAAAAATAATTTGGATCCAACTGTTTTTTATAAACTGGTAAGTATATATATACATAAAATTTATTTATTTATTAATTTAATTTATTTATTTTGAGATGGTGTCTTGCTCTGTTGCCCAGGCTGGAGTGCAGTGGTGCAATCTTGGCTCACTGCAACCTCTGTCACCTGGGTTCAAGCAATTCTCCTGCCTCAGCCTTCCAAGTATCTGGGATTATAGGCATGTGCCACCATGTCTGGCTAATTTTTGTATTTTTCGTAGAGATGGGGTTTTGTCATGTTGTGAAGGCTGGTCTTGAACTCCTGGCCTCAAGTGATCCACCGGTGTCGACCTCCCAAAGTGCTGGGATTACAGGTGTGAACCAGTGTGCCTGGGCCATGGCTAATTTTTTAAGTTTTATTTTTAATAGAGATGAGGTCTCACTATGTTGCCCAGGCTGGTCTCAAATTATTGACCTCAGCTGATCCTCCTACCGTCTCCTCCCAAAATACTAGGATAAGCACGAGCTGTTGTGCCTAGCCGAGGGTTCTAGTTTCTTGCCAGCACTTGTTAGTCTCTTGACTTTTGATTATAGTTCTCCTAGTGGTTGTGAAGTGGTATCTTATGGTTTTCATTTGTATTTCCCTAATGACTAATGATGTCGATCATCTTTTCTTGTGCTTATTGGCCAATTGCATATCTTTTTAGGAGAAATGTTTATTCATATTCTTTGTCCTTTTTTTTTTTTTGAGACAGGTCTTTCTCTGTCGCCCAGGCTGGACTGCAGTGGCGTGATCTTGGCTCACTGCAACCTCTGCCTCCTGAGTTCAAGTGATTCTCTTGCCTCAGCCTCCCTAGTAGCTGGGATTACAAGTGCCCCCAGCTAAATTTTGTATTTTTAGTAGAGATGGGGTTTCACCATTTTGGCCAGGCTGGTCTTGAATTCCTGACCTCAAGCGATATACTGGCCTTGGCTTCCCAGAGTGCTGGATTACAGATGTGAGCCACTGTGCCCGGCCTCTTTGTCTATTGTTTTTGTTGTTGATACAGAGACAGGGTCTTGCTTTATTGCCCAGGCTGGTCTTGAACTCCTGGCCTCAAGTGATCCTCTTATCTTGGCCTCCCAAAGTGCTGGGATTACAGGCATGAGCCTCTGTGCCTGACCTTCTTTGCTCTTTTGTTTTTTTTTGGTTGTTTTTTTTGAGAGGGAGTTTCCCTCTTGTTGCCCAGGTTGGAGTGTAATGGTGCGATCTTGGCTCACTGCAACCTCCTCCTTCTGGGTTCAAGCAATTCTCCTGCCTCAGCCTCCCAAGTAGCTGGGGTTACAGGTGCATGCCACCACGCCTGGTTAATTTTTTTTGTATTTTTAGTGGAGATGTGATTTCCTCATGTTGGTCAGGCTGGTCTCAAACTCCTGACCTCAGGTGATTCGCCTTCCTTGGCTTCCCAAAATGCTGGGATTACAACCACTGCTCCTGGCCTGTTCATTTTTTAAGTTAGGTTATTTGTCTTCTTGTTGAGTTGTAAGAGTTCTTTACATATCCTGGATACTGGAGTCTTATCAGATATATGATTTGTAAAGGTTTTTTCCCTATTATGTTATCTTTTCACGTTCTTCACAGAGTCCTTTGAAGTACAAATTTTCAATTTTTGTTACGTCCAATTTATATATTTTTTCTTTGGTGGCTTATTATTTGTGTGTTACATTTAAGAAGCCATTGCCGCTGGGCGCGGTGACTCACGCCTGCAATCCCAGCACTTTGCGAGGCCGAGGCGGCCGGATCATCTGAGGTCAGGAGTTCGAGACTCGCCTGACCAACATGGTGAAACCCCATCTCTACTAAAAATACACACGCACAAAAAAAATAGCTGGGTGTTGTGGCATGTGCCTGTAATCCCAGCTACTCGGGAGGCTGAGGCAGGAGAATCGCTTGAACCTGGGAAGCAGAGGTTGCGACGAGCTGAGATTGCACCATTGCACTCCAACCTGGGTGTCAAGAGCGAAACTCCGTCTCAAAAAATAAAAAATAAAAAAAAAAAGAAGCCATTGCCTGGGTACAGTGTATACTGCTTGGGTGATGGGTGCACCAAGGTTTCAGAAATCACCACTAAAGACCTTACTCATGTATTCAAACACCATGGAAATAAAAGATTGAAGTTAAAAAAAAAGGAAGCCACTGCCTAATTCAAGATTCCAAAGACTTATTTATCTGTCTTAGTTTCTAAGAGTTTTATAGTTTTAGCTGTTACATTTCAGTCCTTGATCACTTTGAGTTGATTTTTTGTGTACGAGGTAGGGGTCCAACTTCCTTCTTTTGCATGTAGATATCTAGTTGTCCTAGTACCATTTGTTGAAAAGACTATTTTTTTCCCCCATTAAATGATCTTGGCACTCTTGTTGAAAACTAACTGATGGATGATAAATTTAAGGGTTCATTTCTGGACTCTGAATTCTATTCCATTGATCTATAGGTCTATGCTTCTGCTAGTACCACACAATCTTGATTAATGTAAGCTTGTAGTAAGTTTTAAAAATGAGAAGTGTGAATCCTCCAACTTTGTTCTTTTTCAAGACTGTTTGGCTACTATGGGTCCCTTGCATTTCCATATGAATTTTAGGATTCACATGTCAGTTTGTGCATGAAGCCAGCCAGGATGTTGATCATTATTGCATTGAATCTGTAGACCAATTTGGGGAGTACAGTCATCTTAACAATACTGTCTTCCAACCCATGAATACAGATCTTCTTTATTTTCTCTTTTTGTGAGACGGGGTCTTACTCTGTCACCCAGGCTGGAGTGCAGTGGCTGAATGTCAGCTCACAGCAACCTCTGCCTCGTAGGCTCAAGCAATCCTCTCACCTTAGCCTCCCCAGTAGCTAGGACCACAGGTGAGTGCCACCATGCCTGGCTAATTTTTTGTATTTTTGGTAGAGACAAGCCTTCGCCATGTTGCCCTGGTTGGTCTCGAACTCCTGAGCTCAGGCTCTCCACCCTCCTTGTCCTCCCAAAGTGCTGGGATTACAGGGGTGAGCCACTGTGCCCAGCCTACAACTGATTTTTATATATTGATCTTATGTCCTGTAACCTTGTGAATTTCATTAGCTCTAGTAATTATTTATGGATTCCTTAAGTATTTTCCATATACAAGATCAGGACATGTGAAATGGGTAATTTTGTTTCCGTTCCCGTCTGGATGCCATTTATATTTTTTTCCTGCCTAATTGTCCTGGCTAGACCTCCAGCAGAGTGGTGCGGGCACACGTCCTGGTCTTGTTCCTGCACATGATGTTTTTAAGATATATCCCTTTTGTTGCAGGATGTTAATTGTCGTAGCTACATAATATTTAATTATGTGACTACGATGCAGTCTTTCACTAAGGGACTTAGATTATCTTAAGCTTTTTGCTCTAATAAACATGGCTATGAATATTTTTGTATATTTCCTGGAACATATATGTAAAAAAGAGATTCCCCATTTGTATGTAGTAAGTTATCTATATCCTCTCTGATTCTGATTTGATTACACTTGTTTATTTTTCTTTGCCAACCCAGTGCTACCATGGTATATTTTTGTTGTCTTAATTTATCCTTCCGTTTGTGTGTGTGTGTGAAAGCACGTTTATCAGAGAAGTAAAGAAACAAAAGCATGACTACTCACAGGCAGAGCAGCCTGTATTTCCGTTATTATTAACGAGATTGAGCACGTTTTCAAATGGTAATTGGCCATCCTGTTTCTTCTTCTGTGAAATGCATGTATATGTCTTTTGCTCAGTTTTTATTTTTTATTTTTCATTTTTTGTAGAGATGGTCTCGCCACGTTGCCCAAGCTGGTCTCGAACTCCTGGACACATGCAATCCTCCTGCCTTGGCCTCCCAAAGTGCTGGGATTATAGGTGTGAGCCACTGCACCTGGCCCTAGATTTCTTTTAGAACCTGAGGAACGCTGTGGGCCATATTCCCAGAGAAATAGAAATGTGTACCTGTGCATGTGCGCGCACAGACACACACACACACACACAGCATTGCATGCCTAATTTCGACGAGTCGTAGATTCCTTGAGGCTCACTGTGACCATGACTTCCAGATTAAAGTCCCAGTGTCAAAGAACAACTCTCGGCTGGGCGCGGTGGCTCACGCCTGTAATCCCAGCACTTTGGGAGACCGAGGTGGGTGGATCATGAGGTCAGGAGATCGAGACCATCCTGGCTAACATGGAGAAACCCCATCTCTACAAAAAATACAAAAAATTAGCCGGGCGAGGTGGCGGGTGCCTGTAGTCCCAGTTACTCGGGAGGCTGAGGCAGGAGAATGGTGTAAGCCCGGGAGGCGGAGCTTGCAGTGAGCCGAGATCACGCCACTGCACTCTAGCCTAGGCGACAGAGCGAGACTCTGTCTGGGAAAAAAAAAAAAAAAGAAAAGAACAACTCTCGTTTCATCATGAGTTATGTGGGGAAATGGGATTTGCAATATGGACATTTTGCCTTCTGCCAGTTAGGAGCATGTCTGTTCCCTAAATGTGGGCGCCCCCTGCCTCTGCACTTAGATCTCCAGCTCGCTGCTTTGTTTTCCAGAGGTTACTGTAGCTCCTTACTTTCAGTCCTCAATAGCGTCATGAAATTTCTTCCATTATTTTTTCTTTTCTGGATTCCAGTTAGCATTTCCCCCCCGACTCATGACTTCTGCTGAATAAGAGAAAAGAGCAATATTTAGGTTCATTTCCTGTTTATTATTAAAGTGATTTTCACAAATGTTTCATTACATGCATATGGGGGACATGATGGATAAAACAAAACTGAATATTGGTGGCAACTAAAAGGAAGATGTGGTTATGTCGGTGTTTGTAGGCAGAGTCGTTGCCAAGCGCCTGGACCATACAGCGCCCTCACAGGAGCCAGAAGTGAAGCCTGCGGGCCTTGAGCACAGCGCTCTGGTGTCCTGTTCCCCAAGCAACATGGCCTGGGTCTGCTCGGCATGTTGGAGGTTCTGATCTCAGCGGAACAAGACACCTGGCATTGGTCAGCTCCTTCCTCCTTCTGCTTTCTGCCACCCATCCGCTGAGGGCACTGGGCACTCTTACTTGCATCTCTGCAGGGCTGTGCCGGGGTCTCCCCAAGGCAGTGGGGACACTCGGCAAAGGTCACTTGAGCCTCTGGCTGTGTCTGCTCACATTGGCACAGTGAATGCCCTGTCTGCCTGGTAGGGAAGGCAGAAGCTGTCCTTTCTCCAAACGAGTTTTTCGTGCTTGTGAAGGAGGGAGGGAATGTCACTGAAGTCACCCCGGCCCCGGATCCTCCTGTTCTCTCCCGTCCCTGCAACCTTCTCTCTGTCTCTGAACTCCACCGCAAGGGCTGACCTGGCCCAGTTTCCAGTCTGTAAGCTTCCAATTGATCGACATTTGAGAGACATTTCCTACCCTGGGATTAGATGGGCTTGAGTTTGATTCCCAAATCCAGGGACTACCAGCTCTTTGCCTTGGGCATGTCCTGTGGTCTCCTGGAGCCTTCATTTCCACATCTAAAGAATGGTCTTAACCCCACCATCCACACGGGGCTGGGAGGATGGGATGTGTGGATAGTAGAGGGTTGAGCCTGGCACCCAGTGGGCACTGAGTGAGCGTCAGCTTCCCTGCCCTTCCCTTCTTCCTGTTGGGGCTTGGGGGGTGCAGACAGTTCCAGGGGGCTCACCCAGGGGCTCTGAGTGGCATGGGGGGACTGGAGAGGCCTTGAGGCCATCGCAGCAGGTGCTGGGAGGGCACGCAGGCCATGCCTGTGTTGTCTGGACTCCAAGGATGTTTTGCCCACACCTGATGTCCTTTCCGAGAGCAAAGCAGGTGGGATCAGGCCAACCCCAGCTCTGCCTGCCCAGGACTTACTCCGGGAAGGGCCAGGGATCTGTGGGTGCAGAGGCAGCCGCAGGAGAATAGGAGGAGCTCTCTGCTGTCTCTCCACATCCTCCCTCACCCCTCATTGCATCCTCTGCGCTTAGCCTGAATGATATCGGCTCAGCACAGACAACTTGTGCATCTTTGGTGAAAAGGGACCTCAATGTCAGCTGCAGTTTGCCAGGGCAACCAGACTTCCTGAGCATGGACCAGGGGAGGTGAAAATGGCTGGACCCCCTGCGTGAGAAGGAAGGCTTCTCCCTGCGGGGCATGCACTGTGGCAGGCAAGGTGAGCAGGCTGTCCGGGGCAGCTTGTCTGCTGTCTGCGGCAGTGTGTCTGTCTGTCTGCTGTCCAGGGGAGTGTGTGTGTGTGTCTGTCTGCTGTCTGGGGCAGCTTGTCTGCTGTCTGTGGCAGTGTGTCTGTTTGTCTGCTGTCTGGGGCAGTTTGTCTGTCTGCTGTCCGGGGCACTTTGTCTGTCTGTCTGTCTGTCTGCTGTCTGGGGCAGTTTGTTGTCTGTGCAGGGCACCAACCCCCTGTCTTTCTAGGAGCCTGGCACACAGGAGGTGCTCAGTAAATGTTGGCTAAGTGACTCAACTTATTTCAGTATCTTATTTTTTTCTGCTGGGGGTGGTGGAGGTGCCGGAATAATATTCAACTCCAAAAATGTAAATTAAGCATCGGTCTGGCTTAGGCCAGGAGCCTCCTGCCGTGGACAAGGCCAGGGGAGAGGCTTCACCGAGAGGCTGCCTGCGGACGCTGCGTCTCTTGAGAATGAGCATGCATGAAAGGGGAGGCCATTCAGACAGAAAACCATGCTCGCTGGAAGCGGGGGAAATGACTTCTCTCCCAGGGCTTTCAAATGTGGCCTCTTGTGCCATCCTTGTCTGGGATGTTTCGGCCCATGTTTCAGCTCTATTTTATCTGTGTGTCCCAAGCCAATGGGTAGCCGGAGAGAAAGCTGCCCGAGGCCTCCACCATGGGCCCTGCAGCCTGGGCCACCATGGAGGCAGGGCAGGAGTGGGCCACACTGTCCCCTTGGGAGCCAGCGTTTGGGAAACTGGTCACTGCCTGGCCAGCGCGACTTGTGTGGGGCAGAAGCACTGAGGCTGGGGAGCGTAGGCTGATTCTGCTGCTTGAGAGGCCGGTGCAGAGCCCAGAGCGGGAGAAGGGAGGCTGGCGTGGCTGTGGCTGCGAGGCTCTAGCGCGGGGAAGGACGGGGAGAGGCTCTGGCACGGGGAAGGAATGGGAAAAGGCACAGCCTAATTCTGGGCAGCAGATGAAGCTGCCTGGCTGCAGGCTGCCCTCAGTGGCTACACGAGCCCTCACTCACGGAGGGCCTGGCTCGCTTCGAAACCCTGCCGCAGGTTCCTTCCCTTCCCGTGGTTTGTTTCTGGAAAGTAGAAACAAACTTGGGGGGAATGCCAGGAATGTGAGGCAGAAACGTCCCCCCACACCTGGGCCCCCCCCGCTAACTCCTGGGAAGCTGTACGGGAGACAGTCTGGTTTTCCATGCCTGTCTTCACACAGGTCCTTCGGTTCCCTGGGGTGCAGTGCTCCACTAGGAGCTGACCCAAGCTCAGGGGAGCCTGGAGACCGGGCATCTGCCTCCGTCCCAGCCAGATAGCAGGGCGGGGACTCCCAGCAGCCTGCTTGCTTCTTGGCTCCTCTCCCTGGAGCAGTGTGTGGCGCTGGGGACCTCATCAGCTGCTCAGATGACAGTCGAGGAGGGGCTATGCTGGCCTCCCCCTCAGACAGCATGGGGGCCTCCTGCACTCTCCGCCCTCAGCTTCCATCTTTTCTTGGGCCTTGTTACGTGGATCCATCCTACCTGGCCCAGTCCTTGTTCCCCACTTCTCTTTTCTCTACACCTCCATCTTGAACCAGGTGGAATAGCCACCTCACATCAGTCAAGCTGCCATTGGCTTCAACAACACACCCTGGAAGAAATGCGCTTTGCTGTCCACGGAGTTCTCCTTGGGACCATCCTGCCCTGAGGCCCAGGGTCAGCTCTAGCTTAACAGGGGGACCCCCAAGTTCCCCAGTGTGAGACTGATGTGGAGACTGAAGACAGAGCCCAACCCTGGACTTCAAGTCACCCAGATGGTGTGGGAGGCCCGGGGGGCTGCCGGCGACCTTGCGCTCCTCACAGCCCCTCCCGTGGGCTGGGAGCTATAGAAGGGCTTGCGAGGGAAAGCAAGATGAAGGCTGGGTTGCGTCTGCACCTGCCCATCCAACTTTGCCCTGGGCACGCTGGGCATGGTCTGACCACGGTGGTGAGTCCTGGACCATGAGGGGAGGGGAGGCGGGCAGTGGATCTGTGGGTATGTGGGTGGCAACTTTCAAAACCACCCAAAGGAACTGCAGAAAGAGCTCAGAGAGGTTAAGAATTCTTTCTGTTTTTGGAAAGGATTAAAAAAAAAAAGAAAAAAGAAAAAAAACCCTGACCAGGCGCGGTGCTCACACCTGTAATCCCAACACTTTGGGAGGCCAAGGAGGGCGGATCACAAGGTCAGGAGATTGAGACCATCCTGGCTAACATGGTGAAACCCCGTATCTACTAAAAATACAAACAAATTAGCTGGGCGTGGTGGTGGGCGCCGTAGTCCCAGCTACTCGGGAGGCTGAGGCAGGAGAATGGTGTGAACCCGGGAGGCAGAGCTTGCAGTGAGCTGAGATCCAGCCACTGCACTCCAGCCTGGGCGATAGAGCGAGACTCCATCTCAAAAAAAAAAAAAAAAACCACAAACCCTTAAGTGTGATGGTTGATTGCATGGTCGTCTTGGTTGGGTGGAGGGATACCCAACTAGCTGGGAAAACATGTGAGGGTGTTTCCAGAAAAGGTTAGGATGGGAACCGGCAGACTGAGTGAAGACATCCACTCCATCCAATCTGTTGAGGGCCTCAGTAGAACAGAAGAGGGAAGAAGGGAGAACCCTCCCTTTTGGAACTGGGACATCCGTCTTCCTCATTCTTGGGGCTTTGGATGTTGGGACTCACAGGGTGGACCCCGGCTTCTCGGGCTTTGGACTCAGACTGAGTGACAGTGTCACTTCTTCTGGTCTCCCACTCGCAGACAGCAGGTCGTGGGACTTCTTGGCTTCCAGAATCCGTGAGCTAATTCCCATAATGCAGCCCCTCACACGTCTACGTCTGTATCCTCTGGGTTCCGTTTCTCTGGAGAACACTCATGAAGAGGCAACACCCCTCCCGGCACCTCCCTCAGGAGCTGTTGCTGCAGGCCACTCAGGAGGACGCTTGTCTCTCATCTTGGGGATGACTGATGGCTCCACAAAGGGAGGGAGGGAGGCCTCTTTCCGGAAACCAGGGCTGGCCTGCGTGGACTGTGGCCGGAGGAGGGGCAGGGCTTGTTAGTTGACACTGACCTACCCACCAAATGCAGAGGCTCCACTCTCTCTCCAACTTGAGTTGGACTTCAGCAGAGAAGGCAGCTGATGGCAGCAGGAGCCAGGCCGGGGACCCCGCTGCTGTGGGCACACGTGACAGCGTAATTCCTGAGCTCCAAGCCCTCTTTTGGGCTGTAGAATATGTGATGACCGGCCTACCTCGTCACCAAGCCCTGAACCTCCAGGGACCTCACTTGCCTACCTCCATCTGTGCAGTCCTCAGTGTGCCACAGCCTCTTAAACCGTGTTCATGTCTCGCCAGCCAGGCTGGGCCCGGGGGTGACCAGGAGGAACCCTAGAGGCAACTTCAAGCTGAAGAATGGAGTTCATTTTAAGAGTCTCCCAGGTCCCTTGGGATTTTCAGTATTTGTTAATCTGAAACATACAGACCATTTCCCACGCAAGTCCCACAGCGCACAGGCAGATGAAGAGCAGGCAAGGCCTCCTGGACCTCGGCGCGGAGTTCTGCTGGCGGCATTCACAGCGCTGGCCTCCCGGCTGGGTGGGACACATGCACTCGGTCATCGCCCAGACTCTCTTTCCCTCGGCATTTCCCTGCTTGCTTCTCTCTCCTGCCACCTTGTGAAGAAGGTGCTTGCTTCCCCTTCACCCTCCGCCACGATTGTAAGTTTCCTGAGGCCTCCCCAGCCATGTGGAGCTTTCCTTTCTTTACAGGAAAGGAAAGAGGTTTCCCTCTAAGTGGGGGCGGCATGGTGTAGCAAGAGGAGGCTGAGCTGGGAGCCAGGCCTCTGATAGCCAGCTCCTCTCTCTCCCCTTTCCTCACTGGCCGCTCTGAGTCAGCCTGTGCTCCTGTGAGCAAGGCCTTGTTTCCTGCCGACACCTGGGCATAGTACGGACCCCAAGGTCACTGCCACAGGGTCAGAGCCAAGGCCCCTTCTGCAGTTTATTGCGGGGCCCCTCCACCTCCTAGGAACAGGTCCAAGGGGAAGTATCTTCCACTGGGTCTTGTCCAAGGGCAGTGATGTTGCTGGCAAGGGGACTGGGCTGAGATCAACACTCCAGCAGAGCATCTGAGCTAGTTCTCGAAGAATTCATGTTCGGAAGCAAGTCCAAGGCAAGCTGTGCTCTCCCCAGCCCCAAGGGCTGCCGGCCTCACAGAAACAAGGGCAAATGCTGGGAGGAGCTGTTTAATCGTTCAGGGAGGCTGATAGCTGCTGGGACTCACTGGGCTCATGCGGGAAGGGATGGGGTCACAATTCATATTTAGTGACCAAAGGGCATTTTCCTAAAGTACCCACAAATAGAAGTGTATATATATATATTTATATTTATATTTGTATATATATATATAGAGTACTTCATTAAATGTTCTGTTGAAGGAACGCAGAAACCTCCAGTCTCCTCCCCAGCAGCTCTGTTACATCCCATCACAGAACCCTTAGAGCGTAACAGCCCGGAGCTGTGGCCTTGCCTGTGGCGGGAGGAGTTGGCAGAGGGTGGGGCCTGCGGATGCTAGCACAGGCTCATCGACCTCCCCGAGACAGCACCTTTGTCCCCTCCTCTCTCCCCTGGCCTCCTGTCTCGAATGACCACGCCTCCCAGAACATAGGCCCCACTTCCCCTCTCTCCTGAAACGCCAGGCCAGGCAGAGGGTCCTGCAATCCTGCTACCTGCAGTCGGTCCGCCAGGGCTCAGGAGAGGGCGCTCTTGGTGTCCTGGGGAAGGGAGGTGGAGGGAGGGAGGGAGGCTTCCTGAAGCAGGGTGCTCCCACAGAGGCAGCGGGTCCGAAGGGTGCCTGGGCTCGGTCTCCATGGGCTGGTCGGCTTCCCTGAAGGGCAGTGCCGTGGGGTTCCCAAGGCGACGAGGAGGCCCATGCAGCTCCCACTGTGGAGGGCAGGTGCGCCCTCCGTGGACCAGGCCACCCCCAGGCAGGGCCACCGCCCCCAGTTATTTGTAGGGCCGCAGGAACCGAGATACTTTGGAGCGCAGCAGTTTGATGAAGGACCGTGGGAACATCTCCTTGGACTCCTGGGCTGTGTACTTGAAGTAGTTCTGGGGATGGGCCAGAACGTCGAAGAGAGCCTTGATCAGCTTCTTGTCCTGTAAGATACGGTGGCTGGGAGGTGGGGGAGGCTTGGGGCCTGTAGGGTCTGCGGGGTGGGAGGTGGGGGAGGCTTGGGGCCTGTAGGGTCTGTGGGGTGGGAGGTGGGGGAGGCTTGGGGCCTGTAGGGTCTGTGGGGTGGGAGGTGGGGGAGGCTTGGGGCCTGTAGGGTCTGTGGGGTGGTGCCAGGCTGGGGGAGGGAGAGAGTTGGGCTGGCTGGTGGGTTTCAGGACCCCACAGACCTTTTGGTTTTAATAGTATAACTGGTTTTTATTTATTTATTTATTTTGAGACAGAGTCTTGCTCTGTCACCCAGGCTGGGGTGCAGTGGCGCCATCTTGGGTTACTGTACCTCTGCTTCCCGAGCTCAAGTGATTCTTCTGCCTCAGCTGCCCGAGTAGCTGGGATTACGGGCACGCGCCACCACACCTGGCTAATTTTTGTCTTTTCAGTAGAGACGGTTTCACCATGTTGGCCAGGTTGGTCTCAGACTCCTGACCTCAGGTGATGCACCCACCTCGGCCTCCCAAAGTGCTGGGATCACAGGCGTGAGCCACTGCGCCTGGCCCGTATCTGGTTTTTAAATAGATCCTTGGCATTAACTCTTGGGATTCCAATAAGATTTTACTAAAGGCCAAGTGTGGTAATCCTAGCACTTTGGGAGGCTGAGGCAGGCAGATCATCTGAGGTCAGGAGTACGAGACCAGCCTGATCAACATGGCGAAACCCCATCTCTACTAAAAATACAAAATTAGCTGGGCGTGGTGATGCATGCCTGTAATCCCAGCTACTCGGGAGGCTGAGGCATGAGAACTGCTTAAAACCAGGAGGCAGAGGTTGAAGTGAGCCGAGAGTGCGCCACTGCACTCCATGCTGGATGACAGAGCTAGACTGTCTCAAAACAAACAACAAAAAAGATTTTATTAACAAAGGGTTCCACTGCAAAACAACACAACACAACCAACATTTGCAAATAGAGAACACTCAGCCAAGAGCACAGGCTTTGCAGCCGGCAGATCCCAAATCATCACTTCAGGCCTGCTAGCTGGCCCCCTGGACCTCAGGGACATAGCTTTGCTGCTCTGTATTTCATTCTTCCCTGCACAGACAGCTCATGATGCCTCTTCCTGGGGCTGTGAGGAAAAGGGTCTGCACTGGCGTGAGCAGAGAGCCCATCCTCAGCAGTGCTCGGTACAGATTTGCTGTGGGGATCTAGGCAGCAAACGGGGGCTGTCCTCCGGAGCAGTCTCTGGAGGGCACATGCAGTCCCTGCCCTCTCTGAGCCCCAGGCTGTCGTCTTTCTAGTGGGGCACTGGCTGCCACCCTGGGCAGAAACTATGGAGCAGAGGTGAGACCTGGCGTAGGTCTGGTTCCTGACAGAGTCCCCAGAGCCTGGCCCAGGGAAGGTGCTCAGCAAATGGTGACCACCACCTGTTGGGGCGTGAGGGCTCCTTATCCTATTGACTCTGGCTGCATCTGCTGTGTCTGGGGTGGACCTGTCCTGGCACACACTCATCTCTGTGTACACACCCACCACACCCACTTACCACACACACCCCTATATACACACCATACACCCACTCCCCACACACTCACCCCTACACAGACCACACACCCACCACACCCCCTCACCACACACACCCCTATATACACACCATACACCCACTCCCCACACACTCACCCCTACACACACCACACCCCCCACACCTCTATTCACCACACACACACCACACGCCACACGCTCCCACTCACCAAACACACCCCCACCTCCATTCACCACACACACCCCTATATACACACCACACACCCCCTCACCACACACCCCTACACATACCACACCCACCACACCCCCCTCACCACTCCCACACACACCTCTATTCATCACACACATACACCACACACTCCCACTCACCAAACACACCCTCACCTCCATTCACCACACACACCCCTATATACACACCATACACCCCCTCACCACACACCCCTACACACACCATACCCACCACACCCCCCCCTCACCACCCCCACACACCTCTATTCACCACACACACACCACACACTCCCACTCACCAAACACAGCCCCACCTCCATTCACCACACACACTCCCATACACACCACACACCCACCACCCCCCTCACCACACACACCCCTATATACACACCATATACCCCCTCACCACACACCCCTACACACACTACACCCACCACACCCCCCTCACCACCCCCACACACACCTCTATTCACCACACACACACCACACACCATACACTCCCACTCACCAAACACACCCTCACCTCCATTCACCACACACACCCCCATACACACCACACACCCCCTCACACACCCCTGTATACACACCATACACCCACTCACCACACACACCCCCATACACACCACACCCAGCACAGCCCCACTCACTACACCCTCCCCACCACACCCACTCAACACACACCCCCACACACCCAGCACACACACACCTACATACACACTGCACACCCACTCACACACCCCACACTCAAACCCACCACACACCCCTACACACACACCAGTCACCACACACACTGAACACCTCCAAACTCACCACACATGCCTCCCCGAACACACCACACAGCACACTCCCCACACACATGCGTGCCCTGAACCCACACCCTGGAGACAGACACTCCTGCCCTCCTCTGTGCTGGGGCGATGCTGGCGCTGGAGGCAGCGTTGACCATGAACCCCGGCAGCTCCTCCCCCGCAAGGGGGGCCGGGACTAAATATTCACAGAACAAAGCTAAAGTGAGTGCTGGTGGCTGCCAGGAAGGAGGGGCGCGTGGGGCCCAAGGGCTGCGGAGGGTGTACCCAGGTCAGGGGGTCCGGGCAGGCTGCCCAGAGGACGACAGGATGTCCCAGCTGAGGGCGGAAGGCTGGGGGGACGTTTGCTGGGGAAAGAGGTCGGGGAAGGAAGGATGGGCCGAGGGGCCCTGGTGAGTGTGAGGAGCTGGGAGCTGCTGTGGAGGAGGGCGGCCCCCTGGCTGGGGTTTATGTCCCCAAAGCAGCGTCAGGACACTTTCAGTTTGGGAGCAATGCTTCCAGGGCAGAGCTGGGGGGACAGGGATGCGGGGAGAGAACCCAGGACGCGTCCCTGGTTTCTGCCCAAACAGCTTGAGGAGGAAATCAGGAGCCGAGGGCGGCAGCACGCGACTGGCAGACTATGGGGAGACTCAAGTGAATCTTCCCGAACTCTGCAAAGCATCCTTTCCTCAGACGAGGCAACAGCGGGAGCGCTTCAGCTCTGCCTTCGTCCTCCACACCCCTGGGCTCCTGGGCTGATGGTGCCGCTGCCCAGGGCTGAGCTGGGTGAGTCCTGGGTCCCCGGGCCTCCGACCAGTACCCACCATGTGACACACCAGGTGGCCCTGCCTCTCCAGGCCGGAAGCAGGAAGAGGAGGGAACCCAGTCCCAGTGGCAGGGGGTCTCCAAGTGACAGGGGCACTGGGTAGATTCCACTGATTCTGAGACGCCCCCCAGAATACCCTCATTCTACAGATGAGGAGCGTGAGGCTGAGAGCCGCTGAGGAACGTGCCCGAGGCCACTTCACCAGGTCCTGGTCCCCACGTCCCCACCAAACAGCTTCCCTCAGGCCTCCTGGTCTGGAGGGACAGACATGTAGGACCCAGTCCCCACCATTAGGGCTCTGGGACCCCCACACCTCCTGCTTCTCTCCACCACCACCCCTCCTCCCTTGTTCCTCCAGGGGCCAGGGCTGGGGCAGGGGCGGTCCTGGCTCATCACAGGCCCCATCCCAGGGTTACGTGGATTCCCTTCCAATAAACTCACTCACTTTCAAAATTTCCTGGTGGTTCTCCGAGGCGTACAGGCGCCCATCGCGCACGATGTCCTCTATGAGTTGCTGGTAGTCCTCTGGGCCGTGGGTCAGCAAGGGGAGAGGAAGGCGAGGGGCTTGAGACCCACATGCTCCCCCTTCACCTCCAGCCTGTGCCCTCCCTCCCCTGCTCCAGCCATGGGCTCCGGGCTATGGCTGGCCGCAGCTCTGCCTCTGTGGCTTTGAACCTGGGGCTCCCTCCACCTGGATTGTCCTCCTCGGGGTTTCGCTAAGAACCCCCTATTTAGCCCTCAAAACCCTGCTTGGGCAGCATCTCGGCTGAAGCCTGCAGATGCCACTCACTGCTGCCTTGCCTGTACCACCTGGTACCACCCTCGGCCTGACTCTGGTCTCTGACAGGGTTCGTTCTGCTTCCGGGTCTGTCCCTGCCAGGTCACAGCTCCCTGAGGGTGGGGACGTGTGACTCATCTCTGTCTCCAGGGCCCTGCCTGAGCTGCGCACAGTGGGCCATGAAGACAGTTGGGTGTCTTACCATCATAGGTGACATAGGGCACTTGGAAGCCTTTGCCGCTATTGCCTTCATTGGATTTGAACTGGATCCAGAGCTTCCGGGAGCGGGAGGTGAAGGCAATGGGCCTCTCGTAGGTCTGGCAGGTCTCATAGGTGGTGATGGATGTGGGCGAGGCTGCAGGTGAAGCACCATTGCTGAGTCGCCCCAGGTAGGCAGCTCCTCCTGCCCTAGGCCACTTGCCTCCCATCCAGTCCGCCACCCAGCACCTGGACCGAACGCCTGGTACCCCAAACACAACGGCTTCGTCTTTGTGCTTGTTCCCTCTGCCTCCGAGGCCCTTCCCTACCCTCAACCCTGGTTCCTACGTGTCCTTCTTAGACCCATCTCTGTGTCCCCTCTTCCAGGAAGCCTCCCTGACTGCGCCCTCCCTCCCCTCCCAAGATCCTGCTCTGCTCTGGTGAACCCCTTATCACAGCCCCTCCATTGGTGGGTCTCTGTCTCCCTCCAGCTAACTGCTCCTCCATGACAGGGCTCAGGCCTGCACTTGGCGCAAGGCCAGGGCAGGAGTGGAAGCTGGGGGAGGGCATGGGAGATGAACCGGCACTGACTGCTGGGACCAGAGGCACAGACTTGGGAAGTCCCTTCTCCCCAAGAACAAATGCACCAGCAAGGCCCACTGAGCGCTGATCTCCCGAGGAGGAAATCAGGAGCTGAGTGCGGCAGTGTGGGCACAGCCTGTGACTGGCAGGTGAACCTTCCCAAACTCTGTAAACTATCCTTTTCTCAGACGCGGCGACAGTGGGAGCGCCCCAGCCCTGCCTCTCCCCACTTAACGGCTCCTCG
Organism: Rhinopithecus bieti; assembly: GCF_001698545.2. NCBI lineage: Eukaryota > Metazoa > Chordata > Mammalia > Primates > Cercopithecidae > Rhinopithecus > Rhinopithecus bieti. Next base: position 578,795 of record NW_016814226.1, read on the forward strand.
GCAAGGCCTCACAGCTCCCTGGGAGCCTTCCTGAGGAGCCCCTCATGGGGGAGAGGCTGGGCTTCACTTGAGCTCAGCCTTGTGGTGGGAGACAGAAGGACTGGTGCTGGGGGCAGGGGAGCGGGTGAGGGGAATGGGCGGGGAAGGTGGTCCCGGGCCGGTCCCTTGCCCATCTGCACACTGTGGCTTTTGGCTGGTCAGCTGCGTCAGCCTTGCTGACATTTGTCTACTCATTAGCTATGCTGAGTAACTCCTGCCCAGGATAACGCAGCTCAGCCCTCAGGCCCCTCCCCAGCCCCTCCTCTGGCCGGTCTCTGTGGTCGCCGTGTACCCAGAGAGCTTTTCTGGCCAGTGTTTCTGGGTGTCTGGGTTCCTGCTCTTCCTTCCCTAACACTCAGACTTGGAGCTCGCTCCCGTGGGTGCCCAAAGCCCGACAGCAGCGAGGTCCCCTGGCCAGGGACGCTGCAGGGGTTTGGCTGGTGCTGGGGGGGCTCAGGGGCCTCCCAGGCATTCCTGCTGCTGTGGCCAGCTGGGCACACACGCGGCCACACCCGCTGCTGAGTCCAGTCCTCTCTCATGCCATTCCATCCTTCACTCCCTGAAGTCTCAAGAGGAGCCCTGACGGGGGAGGATGAGCCGGGAGTCCAGGGCTCCCAGAGGGGCAGGGAGGGCTCTGAGCTGGTATCTTGTGTGGTGCATGGGACCGCTATGTAGTCCCCCAAACCTCAGCAGGCAGGAGGAGACCTGTGGAGCTGGAGCCTGAGGTCTTGCCCTGAGCTGTGTGGCAGAAAGCGGTGGGAAGGGGCCCTGCGGCTGGTCTTGCCACTGGGATGAGGGCCGGGCTTGTGGCCGGAGTTGAGACCAGGCCTGACCCTGTCCCAGCATCCACTCTCGGGGTACCCTGAGCTCTCCGGATCTTTCCATAGAACTCTGTAAAGCCAGCTCTTAGACCCAAGTGGGTTTCAACCCTGCCTCCCAGGTGGACTCTGAGGGGCTGGTCCCCTGAGCTCCAGGGCCCTCCTCTCTGCCCTGTGAAGGCAGCGATCCTGCCTGGTGGAACCGCAGCGACACGGGGGTGCAAACGGGGCTGAGGCTGCCTCTGGTCCCCTCCACCTGCCACGTACCACTCTTCCTCATGACTAGAACATCGCCGCACTCATCCTCGATGGGCAGGAAGATCTCCGGGACCACGATGAGGATCCTGCGCTTTGGGGGAGGTGCGATGAGCCAGACACATTCAGCATTGGCTGGGTAGTCGCCAGGGTAGTTGGGGGACTCGATGTACCCGGTGTAGTCGCCAAGCTCGCCGCCGCAATGCTGGTCTGTGGGCACAGTGGCCCAAGGGCCTCATCAGGCTCTGCTGGGTGGGGGCCCTGGCTGGTCAGGCCTCTAACCACCCGGGAGGCCTAGCACAGGGCTGGAAGGTGCTCTTGTCCCCTCCCACACCAGCCCTCAGACCCTGAGCCCATCCTCCTTGGGGACCCTGCCTGGGCTACCCCCAGAGCAGGAAGGCAGGTCCCCTGTTCACACCTGTGGTTACCTGGGGCCCAACCTGGGGGCTGCTTCTTACTGGGCTGCCATGCCTGCAGGCCCACCCTATTTCTCTGTGGCTGGGCCTTGTCAGGGGCACTGAGAGGGCCTGGAGCCCTGTGCTGTCTAGCAGCCCCGTCAGTGCCCCTGTAGTCTGTCAGCTCCCCCAGCAGACCCAGAAACTAGAGCAGGACCTGGCCCAGGGCAGAGGCTCAGGCTGTGTCGGGTGAGCAGTGGGAACTGATGAACGATGGGCACCATTGTGGGCTCTGTAGAGTGGGCCAAGCCAGGGCTGCCCCTTTGGTGCCATAGGCCTCCAGACGGCTGCAGGGCACCCAAGAGCAGATGTGACGGAAGGGGAGAAGTCCAGTGTCCTTGTGTGAGATCAGGTCTCCTCCTGACTCCACAACCTGCCCAGCCCCTCCCGCGTTCCCAGCTTCCCGCCACGGAGCAGCAGCACCCACTTTTGCAGTGTGTGACGTTGGTAGAGCCATCGAAGTCTGTGCTGGTGTTGCCCGGACAGGTGATGCAGTGGTTCTGGCCAAACTCAGGCTGGTAGGTGCCGATGGGGCAGCGGATGCAGCGGTGGGTGGTGGTGTTGTAGTGGTGGCCGGGGGAGCAGTGCACTACCGGGGGACACAAGGCAGTGTGGTGGGTGTGGAGGGGTGCAGGGAAAGGGCAGCGCTGGGGAGCTGTCCCCAGGACCTCCCATGCCCTCGAGGTCTGTCTTGGCACAGAGTTCAAGGCTCTTGCCCACCGCACCATGACCTCCCACCACCCTCGCTCCGCCACGGCCGGGAAGAGCCCTTGGCATGGGGGTCACATGGCAGGTTGATGTGATGTTTGCTCCAGCAAAACAGGGACCACACAGGCCACCTTGATGGGAGCAATTTTCAGGGAGAGTGGGGGCGATGATGTGACCAGAGGCCTTCAGGGGAGACAGGGAGGAGGGGAAGTGGAGCCAGCGAGGCCAAACCCTCTTTCTGCAAGGTTGCTGGGGCAGGAGAGACAGGCGGCCAGAGTCTGAGGGGTGGCGGGGTGGGGGGCTAGAGGTGGGCAATTCTTTTTTTTTTTTTTTTTTTTTGAGATGGAGCCTCGCTCTGTCACCCAGGCTGGAGTGCAGTAGCGCCATCTTGGCTCACTGTAAGCTCCGCCTCCGGGGTTCCATCGATCCTCCCCTCCCAGTCTCCCGAGTAGCTGGGATTATAGGTGCACATCACCACGCTCGGCTCATTTTTTTGCATTTTTTTTTAGTAGAGATGGGGTTTTGCCATGTTGGTCAGGCTGGCCTCAAACTTCTGACCTCAGGTGATCCACCTGCTTTGGCCTCCCAAAGTGCTGGGATTATAGGCGTGAGCCACCTCACCTGGCTTCAATTCTTTTGTTAAATGGGCAAATTCAGAGCAGTTTGTATGTGCAGGGGAGTTTCTGGTGATGTGGCTGGCTCCAGGGGGCTGAGGGCCAGGCTGCCTGGACAGACGGACAGACGCTGAGAGGGAGCGCGGTGGGGAAGCAGGGTCAGCAGCTGAGAATGGGGAGGACTTGGGGGAGTTGGTGAGTGAGGGAAGACGGTATGTAGACCTGGGTGGGACCAGGTGCCCTGAACAGACAGCAGTTGAGGTGATACCTTGATCCCACTTCTGCTCCCACACTCCTGCCCCCTCCTCACCCTCCCAACCTCCCTTCTAGATGCTGCTCAAGCCCTCCTGTCCCCAGAGCCCTCCCCAGTGCTCTGAGGAGCTGCTGCTCCCCCTGGAGCTCAGAAAGCTCTCAGCTGTAAGATGTCCCTGTCCTAATGCAGGGCACAGTGGGTCGCCCACACCTGACAGCTCCAGGCTCCTCTTCTAAGCTGGGAGGTTTGCCATGTGGAGATGAGAGGGGCTCGGGAAAGCCTCCCTGAGCAGCGCAGCCCTGCCTCTTGGGGTGGGCGGGCGTGGTGTGGGGACATGCTCACCTTTAGCCTCGCAGTCCTGGAAGGAGGTGGTGCCTTCGTGTTTGGTGAGCAAACCCCCTCCGCAGGGGAAGCAGCTGGTGCGCCCGGGCTCAGGCTGGTACGTGCCCACGAGGCAGGCCTGGCAGGGCTTGAAGCCATCAGCCGAGAAGAAGCCTGGAGAACACTGGCCTAGAAGTCAGAGGTCACGGCTCAGGTGGGCAGGAGGGCGCCGCAGGGCCGAGGCTGTGGGTGGTCTCAGGCCCTGGTCTTGGCCCTTGCCTGGTCCTGGAAAAGGTACCAGGCACCCGAGGCCTGGGGTGGGGATGGGGTGGGGAGAACGCAGGAGCCTGAATGCAGGAGGCTGGGCCCTGGTCCGGATGTTGCCAGCGGTTCATGTGCGGCCTTGGTCAAGCTGGCTTTCCTTCTCCCGCCAGCAAGAAGGCCTGGGGGTTGAAGAGCAAGATCTTGCTGCTGAGCTGGGAAGGGGACCCACGGTTGGAGCGGGAGGTCACGTGTTTCAGAGGGGCTCTCCCTGGGGGGCAGGCTGCACCGGGGTCTTCACAGAAGGGGCACCTGCTCAGCTTCAGGGTGATGCTGCCTGGTCTACTAGCAGGGCCAGGCCAGAGCAGAGGGAGGTGGGTCTGGGGAGGGTTTCTGAGGTACTCAAGGGCACCCCTGGGACAAAGGGAGGGGACCACAGCAAAGCCAATTTCAGTTCCACATAAAGAATGTTCTAGCATTCCAGCAGACTCAGGATGCAGAGCATATTCTGGCACTGAGTGAGGGGCAGGTTTAGCGTCCTCTCAGCCCAGACCCTGGGATTCTCAGCTTCTACCCAAACATGGAATCTCCTTCCAGTGGCCACTCCCCCAGGGGTGACCACACTCCTGGAGCGGGCAGTGGGCCACAGAACAGCTGGCAGCCTGCACGGACTCAGGGCTGGGCTACTGAGCCCTTCTGTGACCGGGAGAAAGCTGGAGGTCTCCGGTATCCTGGGACCCCACTCCCCCACCCTCACAGGCACTGTGCTTCTCAGGGTGCTGAGAACCTTCCCGCGGATTCTCTTGGGTGAAACTCACAGTGGCCTGGGAAGAAAGGCTCATGGGGAGCCTGAGCTAGCTTCACAGATGGAATGAAGTCGGGAGAGGGAGGTAAACGCAAAAGCTCTTTGCAAACCGAATTGTATTTGGTAAATTGAAAAAGGGCTTTCTAGGCCGGGCGCGGTGGCTCAAGCCTGTGATCCCAGCACTCTGGGAGTCAAGCCTGTGATCCCAGCACTCTGGGAGTCAAGCCTGTGATCCCAGCACTCTGGGAGTCAAGCCTGTGATCCCAGCACTCTGGGAGGCCGAGACGGGCAGATCACGGGGTCAGGAGATCAAGACCATCCTGGCTAACACGGTGAAACCCCGTCTCTACTAAAAAATACAAAAAACTAGCCGGGCGAGGTGGCGGGCGCCTGTAGTCCCAGCTACTTGGGAGGCTGAGGCAGGAGAATGGCGTGAACCCGGGAGGCGGAGCTTGCAGTGAGCTGAGATCCGGCCACTGCACTCCAGCCCGGGCGACAGAGCGAGACTCCGTCTCAAAAAAAAAAAAAGAAAAAGGGCTTTCCAAAGCATCTGTGGGCACGTCATCAAGTTCTCTGTGTAGAGCAAAGTTCTTGCTCGAGCATAAGACACACTCTGCAAAGTGTTCCAGTCGCAATGGAATGTTCCGTAAAAGGTAAGCTGTCTGGTTCATCCTAAGGCACTTATGTACCTCCCTTAGAAACCGTAAGTTGATCTGTAGATGCTAAAGTGTTTGCACCCTGTGAAGTCCTTTCCAAAGTGCACGATGCAGTCCTGAAACACACTGCAGTGCGGTGCAGTGCTCAGGACTGTAGTGCGCTCCGAGACGGCGGACGCTGTGGGATCTGCCGTGCACTTTGTAAGTGGTGACTGCACAGACATTGCGAAGGGCTTTGGAAAGGACAAAGAACTTTAGAAAATACCACGCTCTCTGGCCACACCAGGCACCTGGGCCTTCGACAGGAGGAGCCCCTGCCCACCCCCGACCCCCACCTCTCCTTCTAGGGTAGGCCCACACTTGCCTCCACATTCCGACACGTTGCGGGCACCAGCCAGACCAAACCCGTCACTGCTGGGGCACGGTGTGCAACTGAGCTGGCCTTCTGTGTCCTGGTATGTCCCTGGCATACATGGCACACACTGGCTGAGCTCACCGCCGAAGTGGGTGCCAGGCCCACAGGCAACTGCAGAGGCAAAGTGGAGAGGCTGCTGGAGGCAGAGGTGGGGAGGCCAGGGGGTGTCTCCTGTGTGCTCAAGCCCAGGCTCTCCTGATACACACAGTCCTTTGTTCCCTGGGGCCCCAAGGACACAGAGGGGCCCCAGACCTATCCCAGAAGAGCCTGGGGCAGGACCCAAGGGGCAGCCATCTGTGAGGGCCATGAAGCCTGGCCCCTCTGGCTGCTGCACCTCAGAGTCCTCTGTGGACCCCTCCATCTCCACCTGCTTATAAAAGCCTGTGGTCCCCACTTCCCCCATACCTCTGTCCTCTCTCTGCTCCACACCCTGCCCTCCAGCTTTAGCAAACTGCCTCCTGGATGTCGCCACTTGGACATGTTACAGTCATTTCACCCCAAAGCTCCCCTGTCCTTCCTGAGCGGAGGAGTTAGGGGCAGTGCGGAGGGCCTGGCGGGGGAGGTGGGAGGGGCGCAGTGAGGAGATGATGGGCTGAAGACAGTGCAGTATGGTTGGCTACACTGAACAAATATGTTAACTGATAGAAAGGAAACTGAGTAAATCAGTAAATTAAGGAGAAAGGGAGCTGAGTTTCTCAGCGCTGGAGAAGATGCTTACAAATGCGGAAACGGGAGTGAGGGTTAGAAAGGACTCTGAGGTGTGGAGCGGGAGGCACTGGCATGAACTCATGGTTTTAGAACCCCCCACCCATAGATTCCCATGCCTATGTGCGCACCTGTATACACACCTATGCTTTCCAGTTCTGTCCGATGAGAGGGCCTAGAGGCAGTGGTGCTCCAGGAGCAATGAATATCCCAGATTGTGGTTTCTACTCATCATCCTCCTCTCAAAGGAACCAGGGGTCCTTGGGGATTTGGCTGATGCCAGGGGATGGAGAGTGTCGACTGGATCTGAACTAAGGGGAGGCTTGCAGCGTGTGTGTGGCAGGTCAGAAAGACCCAAGAGCCAGCCTGGTGAGGCACCCCTGGCTACCCTGGGGACAGAGTGAGCGCCAAACTAAGTAACATCAGGAATGGATCACAACGCAATGAGTAAGGGGATCTGAGTCTACAGGGATACAGGCCCAGAGGTAAACGGCCACGGCCACCTGCTTTCCTGCAGGAGAACATGACTAGTGCATGTGGAACGAATGGTAGAGGTGGCTGACGTGGTGGGAGCTGTGCAGAAGTTTGATGAAGAGGAGAATATTGGTCTAAACTCAGAATGTCCCCAGTAAACACTCATCACAGAGGGAAAATGGCGAGTGAAAGTGAAGCCACTGGTGGGCTGGGGGTATCCTGTGTGGTGGGCTGGGGGTATCCTGTGTGGTGGGCTGGAGGTATCCTGTGGTGGGCTGGGGATATCCTGTGTGGTGGGCTGGGGGTATCCTGTGTGGTGGGCTGGGGATATCCTGTGTGGTGGGCTGGGGGTATCCTGTGGTGGGCTGGGGTATCCTGTGTGGTGGGCTGGGGGTATCCTGTGTGGTGGGCTGGGGGTATCCTGTGTGGTGGGCTGGGGGTATCCTGTGTGGTGGGCTGGGGGTATCCTGTGGTGGGCTGCGGGTATCCTGTGCCTGCTGATGGGGCACCCAGGATCAGGCCTCGAAGCTGAGGTTCCTGCCGGACCCTGGGCCCTGAGTCAGGTCCCCAGGAAAAACCAGAGGGAGCTCTGAGCGTCAGCCCAGAGGAGATGAGGTCGGGACAAGGACAGGAGAGGCAGGGAAAGGAGAGAAGCGGCTCCAGACGAAGGAGCCTGAAGACACAGTGGAGGGTGACATGTCTTTCTGGATGGGAGCTGGGACCAGAAAGACAAAAGGGACGTTGTTGGAAGGATTGCTGAAGCTGAATGGAGTGGGCATGTGGGTTGGATGGTAAAGACTACACACTCACACACGCATGCACACTTACACACATGCACACACATGTGGGAGACAGAGGGGGCAGATGCGGTCAAATGTGCACAGGTGGGAAATTTGGATGAATGGAAGTTTTTTGGTCTGTTTGACAATGTTTCTGAAAGTTTGAAATAAATAACTTATTTTGAAATTATTTATTTTTATTTTGAGATGGAGTCTCGCTCTGTCACCCAGACTGGAGTGCAGTGGCATGATCTCAGCTCACTGCAACCTCCGCCTCCTGGGTTCAAGCGATTCTCCTGCCTCAGCCTCCCTGGTAGCTAGGATTGCAGGTACCCGCCACCATGCCCAGCTAATTTTTGTATCTTTAGTAGAGATGGGATTTCACCATGTTGGGCATGCTGGTCTCAAACTCCTGACCTCAGGTGATCCACCTGTCTTGGTCTCCCAAAGTGCTGGAATTACAGGCGTGAGCCACCATGCCGGGCCCAAAATAAGTTATTGAAAGTAGAAGAGGCTGGGCATGGTGGCTCACGCCCATAATCCCAGCACTTTGGGAGACCGAGGTGGGCAGATCATGAGGTCAGGAGTTTGAGATCAGCCTGGCCAACACAGTGAAACCCCATCTCTACTAAAAATACAAAAATTAGCCAGACATGGTGGCATGTGCCTGTAGTCCCAGCTACTTGGGAGGCTGAGGCAGGAGAATAGCTTGAACCTGGGAGGCAGAGGTTGCAATGAGCTGAGATTACACCATTGCACTCCAGCTTGGCTACAGAGTGAGACTCCATCTCAAAAACAAAAACAAACAAACAAAGAAAGTAGAAGAATGACATCACCAAGTCCTCTTTGTCCCCCCTTGTCAGTACGGCTGTCTCCCTCCACTGTCTGAGCCAGAGTCCCAGCTTCCCCAATCTGGCCCTTCTCCCGTCAGGTGTCACCTTTTCTCCAAAAGCTTCCCCACTTCTCCAGCAGCTTCCCCGCCCCTGCCAGGTGTCACCTCCTCTCCAATAGCGTCTCCCACCCCCGCCAGGTGTCACCTCTTTACCAACAACTTCCCGCCACCCCGCCAGGTGTCACCTCTTTACCAACAACGTCCCCCACCACCAGGTGTCACCTCTTTACCAACAGCTTCCCCCCACCCCGCCAGGTGTCACCTCTTTACCAACAGCTTCCCACCACCCCTGCCAGGTGTCACCTCTTTACCAACAGCTTCCCCCACCCCCGCCAGGTGTTACTTTACCAACAGCTTTCCCCCCACCACCAGGTGTCACCTCTTTAACAACAGCTTTCCCCACCCCTGCCAGGTGTCACCTCTTCTTCAACAGCATCCTCCACCCCCGCCAGGTGTCACCTCTTTACCAACAGCTTCCCCCACCCCACCAGGTGTCACCTTTTCTCCAACAGCTTCCCCCCGGCCCCCCCCACCAGGAGTCACCTCTTCTCCACCAGCTTCCCAGTTTATACCCCTGGCCAACCCTACTGTTTGAGCCTTCGGACTTGTGGCTCCAACCGGCCATCCAGCATCTGCATGTGGATGACCTGTGAGCATCTCAAACTAAACACGTCCAGCCTGTGCGCCCCTTCCCCCCAGCCCACTCTTCCTCAATTTCCCTCCCCCCAGCCCACTCTTTGTCAAGTCCTTGGGGATTTGGCCCGGATCAGGGAGCAATACGACCTCTGCCCAATTGGCCAAACCCTTGGAGTCGTCCTTGAAGTCTGTCTCTCCCTAGGAGCCCCCTCCGTCTCATGCTCCTCCCCGTCCTTGCTCCGCCCCCTCTACTCAGCCTTCCTGTAACAGTGCGCACCAGCCTGCGTCCTTGCTCTAAGCATTCATATAGCTCCCCGTCGAACTCAGAGTGGTGTCTGTGGCCTGCCAGGCTCCATCACCTCTGGCCTCACTATACTTGTGGGCGTGTTCACTGGCTCACCGTCTATCTTCCCCACAGGCATGCGAGCTCCACTAGAACTAGGACTGTCTGGTGTGCTGGTTTTGTCTGTTCTGCCTCCAGGCTCTCCCCTCCAGCCCACACCAGCCCGCTGGGGACCAGCCTCACCTGCTTCCCTGCAGCACGACGCTGCCCTCCTGGGTGGCCCTAGGCCTCACGACATCGCTGTTCTGTCCCCCAACCCTGACTCAGCCTCCCCAACTCCTGGAGCCCTGAGGTCTCAGCTCACGTGACTTCTCCTCCTCCAGGAAGCTTCCTGGAACCACATCCCAGACTGGAGAGGGCCTGTTCTGGTTCCTGTGCCCCCTTGCGCCCCTCGACCGTGGCCTTGCTATCCTGTTCACTCCTTGTCCCTCCTCAGGACTGTGATCACGTGCCCGAGGCCCAGCACAGAGGAGTGCTCTTCCAATGACAGCAATGTCCATGAGGGCTGCAGTGCTTCTCCCCAGCAGGCCTCTGCATCTCTCTGTCCCCTCCCCAGGTGTCTGTCTCCCCTGCATGCCCATCACTGTTTACCCCGGCTCATGTGCAAGGAAGGACAGGGTGAGCACTTGAGTGGCCATGGGTAAGGACTCACCGCATTTGCTGTCCTGTAGCACCTGGCCGGCGCCACATGCCCCCTGCCCCTCCAGGACCTTGGCTGGCCTCTGGGCTACCTCGTACTCAGCGCCTGAGACCTGGACATAGAACTGCTGCCGGCCAATGGACTTGCGCAGGGTCTTGATGGCAGCCTGCAGGCTCTGTTCCGCTCGCTTCCGCAAGCAGTCTGCTTCGCAAGTGTCTGCAGGGGCAGGGAGACAGAACATGAATCGCTGGCAACCCTGCTAGCCGCTGCCTTTTTAGCTGAGGGCTCCCCCGCGCCAGGCCCTGCACTAGGCTCGGACCACCTCAGCACATTCTCACAACAGTCCTGGGGCAAGGGGCCACTGTCGTGCCCATGTGACAGATGAGGAGGCTGCGGAGCTGGGAGGCAGCGCCTGTCCAAGGCCACGCGGCAGACCTGAGTGCAATCCAGGCAGCTGCCACTGCAACACATCACCCCCCAGGGTGCGACTCATGGGGCAAGAACTCCTTTCTGTCACTCAAAGACCTCGAGGACTGCCACTGTCCCCAGGATAGTGTCCAGCTCTCTGGCCTTGAATCCAAGGCCATTTAAGGTCCAGCCCCGTCTGGCCTTGCCAGCCTCATCCCCTCCACTCTGACACTCCTTGTGGATTCCAATGTCGAACCACCTGGCCCTACTCACTGCTTCCTGGACACCTGCTTCTCTCTCTGACCTCTGTGTCTTTGCCTATTCTTTTTTTTTTTTTTTTTATACTTTAAGTTCTAGGGTACATGTGCACAACGTGCAGTTTGCTACATATGTATACATGTGCCATGTTGGTGTGCTGCACCCATCAACTCGTCAGCACCCATCAACTCATCATTTACATCAGGTATAACTCCCAATGCAATCCCTCCCCCCTCCCCCTCCCCACAATAGGCCCTGGTGTGTGATGTTCCCCTTCCCATGTCCAAGTGATCTCATTCTATTCCCTCTGCCTGAATGCCATTCCTTGCCACCTCTTCCACCCAGTGAGCTTGATTCCAAGCTCTCATTCAAATGGTGCCTCTTCTGGGAAGGCTTCCTGATGTGGTTTGGATATTTGTCTCTTCCAAATCTCATGTTGAAATCTGATCCCTAATGCTGGGGGTGGGGCCTGGTGGGCAGTGTCAGGGTCACGGGCTAGGTCCCTCATGAATGGCCTGGTGCTGTCCTGTGGTAGTGAGTTCTTGCTGCCTCTACTAGTCCCCACGGGATGTGACTGTTGAAAAGATGTAGGCACCCCCTCCCTTCTCTCTTGCTCCTTTCCTCTTGCCATGGGATGCCGGCTGCTCTTCACCTTCCTCCTTGATCAGAAGCAGCCCAAGGCCTCACCAGCCAGACACTGCTACCATGTTCTCAGCCAGCCGGCAGAGCCCAGAGCCAATAAACTCTTTAGCCTGCAAAGCCCAGAGCCAATAAACTCTTTTCCTGATAAATTATCCAGCCTCAGGTGTTCCTTTTAGCAACGCAAATAGACTAAGACATTTCCCTTTTTTTTTTTTTTTTTTGAGATGGAGTCTCACTCTGTTACCCAGGCCAGCCTGGAGTGAAGTGGTTCGATCTCAGCTCACTGCAACCTCTGCTTCCCGGGTTCAAGCGATTCTCCTGCCTCAGTCCCCTGAGTAGCTGAGATTACAGGTGCCCACCACCACACCTGGCTAATTTTTGTATTTTTAGTAGAGACAAGGTTTCACCATGTTGGCCAGGCTGGTCTTGAACTCCTGACCTCAAGTGATCCACCCACCTTGGCCTCCCAGAGTGCTGGGATTACAGGTGTGAACCACCGTGCCCAGCCAGACTAAGACATTTCCTAAGCCCTCCCGTGGGGAGAGACCTCAGCTGTATGCATTGTTTGTTCTTGTGCCCCCGCCCCGTCCCCCCACCGAGAGTCTCACCTGGTAATGGGTGGTTTGCACATGCGTCTCCCTCTCTGGCTGAGAGTGTTACCTGGGTGGAGACTTTTCTTTTCACAGTGTCCAAGCCCACAGCCAGGCCCACACCACACTTATCTGCTGACAGATCCCAGCTCTTCAACATCAATGACTCACAAGTTGACACTCATGTATAGCCAAGAGCAAAGTGCTGCTGTGACACCTGAGCCAGCATTAGAACCCCCTTCTGGAACCAGGAAAGACAGTCCTTGGCTCAACCATTCTAGGGGGGCTATATCTATTTGTCCTCCCGGGCCCCAGCAGGAGTGTGGAGGGGCAGATAAGGGTCATGTGACTTTTGCGGTCACCTTGTCTCATTGCCCTGGGCTGCCTCTTCTATCCTGGCTGCAAGCATTGACCCCTGCCAGCTCCCTTTGCTTGTAGGCCTGCCTCTGTCTCCAGCCACAGCTGTGCTCTGGTGGGAGCCCAGCTTCACGCCTGGCAGGCCCCTGGCAGCGCCCCCAGCCTGTTGTCCTCCTTCAGGCCTGCAGAAGCCCCCAAGAGAACCCCTCACCTACCTGAGGCCTCTTCCATCTTTGTCTCGATCTCAAACTCTGCTGTGATGTGGGACACCTCCTTGGATGGGGACTTGCGGCCACGGCGCTTCTTCTTGGAGGAGTCACACTTGAGGGTCACGAAAGTCACATGGCAGTGGTCTGGACAAGGAATGGACCACTGTGGCAAAGGCGGCATGGGGCAGGCAGCAAGGTCCTACCAAGCCCTGCACAGAGTACCATCGGCAAGGACCCCCGTGCCTAGCAGTCCGTGGTGCAGATGCAAAAACTCAGGCTAGAGAAGGCCAGGGCTGGCTTCGGGTCTCAGGAGGGGCTGGTGGCTGAGCCAGGTCTCACGCCCGGTCCATCACACTGCTGCAGGTGGAGGCACCTCCTATATACTCATGAATGAGGCTGCGACCCCAGCTCTGGGCCTGCTGAGGGTTTGGCCAGTGCAGACTGGGCTCTGGGCAGAGCCTGCTGCGTGCTGAAAGCTCTGTTAGGTTTGAGGAGGAATCTTCACGGGGACAGAGCTGGTGCCTTCCTCTGGGGCCCCTCGTACCAAGTTTGCCTCTGCTGTTCCCCCAGCCTGGAAGGTCCTTGGAAACTCTCATTCAATAAACAGCTGCCAGGTGAGAGAGGCCTCCACCCTCGGAAACCAGACTCGCTGGACCCTGGGGCCCCAGCTCCCAGGCATGAGGACTCTCCCACAGCCCCCTCGGTGTGGGTTGGCAGCAGGGTGGCCCACTCACCCAGCAGCGGCTGCCTGGCGGTCTCCTTTGCTCGCGCCTGGCTGTGGGGCCGGAGATGGCACTTGGCATCTCGGATCTTGAAGCGGGCCTTCTGTTTGATGGGGGTGGCAGGGGCATCTGGGGAAAGCCAAAATTCCCCCAGGTGGTGGCCTCTCCTGCAGGCAAGGAGGTGGTGGGGGACAGGGGCTGCCACGGACAAATCCATCTGGGGCTGGGGCTTGGTCTGAGTCCCTGTGCCCTGCTAGCTCTCCTGGCGTGGGGGACCCTCTCCTGCCCCCTTTCTCTCCCTGCAAGGCCTAAAACAGGTGAACACACGGATGGTGGGGTCAAGCGCAAGCCCAGGGGCCACCCACCAGAGGTCTTCTTTGAAGGAGGAAAGGGATCTTCCTACCTCCTCCCCATCACCAAGCCATGACTGTGTTTTAGGAAAGAGCGTAGAACAGAAGAGAGAGGACAGCAAGGAAGGGAAGGTGCTTTGAGATACTGTAGATTCCCAGGACTGCTGGTTCCTTGCAAGAGCAAATCATAGCCCTTGGACTAAAGAATCCTACCACCACAGGTGCTTAGAATAAAATCACATATGCATTCAATATACACAAATGGGCCAGGTGCAGTGGCTCACGCCTGTAATCCTAGCACTCTGGGAGGCCGAGGCAGGCAGATCACTTGAGGTCAGGGGTTTGAGACTAGCCTGACCAACATGGTGAAACCCTGTCTCTACTAAAAATACAAAAATTAGCCAGGTGTGGTGATGGGCACCTGTAATCCCAGTTATTCGGGAGGCTGAGGCAGGAGAATTGCTTGAACCTGGGAGGCAGAGGTTGCAGTGAGCTGAGATCACATCACTGCACTCCAGCCTGGGTGACAGAGTGAGACTCCGTTAAAAAAAATAATAGGCTGGGCGCGGTGGCTCAAGCCTGTAATCCCAGCAGTTTGGGAGGCTGAGACGGGTGGATCACGAGGTCAGGATATGTAGACCATCCTGGCCAACACGGTGAAACCCCCCTCTCTACTAAAAAAATTACAAAAAAACTAGCTTCCGGGCGAGGTGCCGGGGGCGCTTGTGTTCCCAGGGCTACTTGGGAGGCTGAGGCAGGTCGGAGAATGGCGTAAACCCGGGGAGCGCGAGCTTGCAGTGAGCCTGCAGCATCCGGCCACTGCCACTTCCAGCCTGGGGCGAGCAGGAGCGGACTCCATCTCAAAAAATAAATAAATAAAAATATAAATAAATAACATAAAAATAAAGCAATAATGAATAAAAATAAGAACCATAGCAGAAATGCACCTATCTATCAAATTCAGCCAATTTTTCCTAAGAAAAGTTGCTGAAGACACAACCCCCAGCTCCTTAGCTGGCAGGCGCTAAGGCTGGCTGTGCCATGCTGACCAAGCCCGGCGGGTTGCTCCCGAATGGCTGGGACCGTGCTGCACCTCGGCGCTTCTTGGCACGCTCTGCACGGCCAGGCCAGCTCTGACTCGGGAGAATCTAATAGCCACAGCAGATGTGGCTTACTCCACCCAGACAGTCTGAGATCTGTGCACTCACAGCACGCTAGGGTCCCTGAACCACTCTGGCTGTGACCTCAGAGCCGGAAGGGCCCTCCCCTGGTCCCCTGACCCTGGGCTGGAACTCGGCCTGCAGCACGCTGGCTTCTAGGTCCTGGGCCTGGCTCATCACCAGTGCCCCAGGCCACACGGGGCAGGGCCGAGAGCAGGAAGGTCTTCCCTGGGCGGTACCCCTTCCTCCCCTGCCAGCATGATGCTGGATGCAAAGTCAAGGTCACCCAGTGGCATGCAGCATGGACAGGCCGAGGGGTTACCTGAGCAGCTGGGCCCGAGGCCAGAGCTGGTGCCGTTGCGTTTCTGCAGCGCCTTGCCCTGCGGCCCTGGAACTCCGCAGCTCAGGACGTAGCTATTTTCCGAGTCTGCAGAGAAGCCAGTGGGTGAGGTGGGCCTGGGTGCGCCTCCCTCCCACGGCCCTCAGATTCTTGGGGCCTCTGAGGGATTGTGGAGTGAGACGAAGATCAGGACAGATTCTTCCGCCAGTTTCTGCTACACAACCACAGGTAAGTGGCCAGGAGGAAGGAGCCCACTGGGTTTACTGAGGACAGTGAGGCCCACAGAAAACCAGACAGCTGCCTTAGGGTCACTCAGTTATCAGAGACTCTCATTCCTAGTTTGAGCTCTTTCCTGGAGGACAGCTGGGAGCAATGGTGGGACCCCAGGGAAGAAGAAGCCCCTGCCACAGCACCCCATCTCAGGGACAGCCGGGTTACCTGGCACAAAGAGCGTGTGGGCCGGGCAGGAAAGAAAGCAGCTCTCCACACCGCCCACCTTGCTGCAGGACAGCTGGGCCCGGGGGGAGGTCTTGGCGCGAGAAATACACTTGCCTGTCTCTGTGAAGGGAGATAGAGAGGGCTGAGAGAGGCCAGGGCGGAGGCTTCCTGGAGCCGGGAGGGTCCTGGGCATGGCCTAATGGGGACTCCCCCCACTGCCCTCTTCCATGGCTGGGCTGGCTTGGTGGGAAGGTGCCTGGAGATCACAGGTCCCTTGGTCGTGTGGGGATGCTGGGCCCAGACAGCTGGCTCAGTCCCTCCTCCCGCTCAGGCTCCAGTCCTGGCGGTGAGAAGGTTCCTGTCCCCATCCCCAGACCAGGAACTCCCTGAGGGCAGGGCGGAGTTCTCCAGGGCAGGCGTCTGTTCCCCCGGCGGTAAATGAACATGGGCTTCCTGGGAGGGGCCATGGGAGGGACTGTTCAGAAGCACCTCTTTGGGGCAGCCCCTGATACAGCCATCAGGTGTCTGGAGATGTCCGAAACAGCCTCCAGAACTTCTCACATGCTGACTTATCTTTAGAGGATGAAAAATTCCCCTGGACTCTGAGGAAAAGACTGACGGTTCTACAGCCATGGTAAATACCAGAACTGATTTTACAGACAGCTACTGGGTCGGTAACAGCCGGCTTACGTGGCGCACCTCTGAAAGCCAGCTCATGAGTGACAGCCTCACACTCTGCTCAGTCATCAGTGTGGGGTCACTCCAGGGTAACCAGGCTTCCAGGCTCAGGCAAGTCACCTCCCTTCTGTAACCCACACAGGGCATGCTTTTAGACTCCCATCACCCTGATCCCAACCTGCCTGGAATAAGCTTGCTCCAAATCCCCAGGGAAGACCGACAGTTTGCCTTGCTCCCTGAGCCTGCCTGACCAACACAGTTCCCCCTTTCTTTCTTTTTTCTTTTTTTTTTTTTTGAGACGGAGTCTCGCTCTGTCTCCCGGGCTGGAGTGCAGTGGCTGGATCTCAGCTCACTGCAAGCTCCGCCTCCCGGGTTCACACTGTTCTCCTGCCTCAGCCTCCCGAGTAGCTGGGACTACAGGCACCCGCCACCTCGCCCGGCTAGTTTTTTTGTATTTTTTTAGTAGAGACGGGGTTTCACCGTGTTAGCCAGGATGGTCTCGATCTCCTGATCTCGTGATCCGCCCGTCTTGGCCTCCCAAAGTACTGGGATTACAGGCTCGAGCCACCGCGCCTGGCCAGTTCCCCCTTTCTTAAGTGACAGCTCAGCTTTCTGGTTTCAGATACTGAGCGGTGGCTGATCTCATCCTTGGGTAATTCTGGAGGTTCCTCCAAGATTGTTTTAGAAACCCTTGCTTCCCAGTGTCCTTTGGGAGTCGTGGGCCACAGGTGTCCTTGGTCAAGCCCCTGGGGCCCACATTTTGTCTGTCCTGCTGATTGCTTTCTGGGAGGGCACAGTGCGGCAACACTCTGAGCTCTCACTTGCTTTGCTGCTCTCTTGCGCTGACTGCTTTGTTAGCAAGTGGGCCTCTGGCTGCAGAGCAATACCTTGTGTTCAGAGACGCACATTTACCTGTGTGTTCTGCTGCTGGGCACTTTGCTTTTGCTTGACTATTAGATAAAGGTTTATCTCATGAGTTTTGTTGTGCTCTGACTTGTCTTGTATCTGCTGGATAGACAACAGGGTGCTCCTTGGGGAGCAGATGGCAACACAGACCCTGTATACTTCCAACTCAATCCAAGCTGGCTCCCAGGATCAACAGACAGAGGTCTATGATACTAGGGGCCAATTCCCGTAGGCGACTAGGCAGAGTTTTCCTTGGGTCTCTTCTAAAATCTTCCTAAGGGCACTCTTGTTCTGCCAACACATGAAAGGAGGCGCCTTTGTTTTCTCCATATTCTGGGGTCACAGCTGTCAGATCACTGACTGCACGGCCCTTTCCAGCCTGTGTATGTTAGGGGGAACCGGGAACGTCATTCTAAACGCACACTTTTGACTGATGAAAGTGATGATCATGGGCTGGTTATGCCAAGGCTGCAACTTCCCTGGCTGAACTCCTGCAGCCTTATGAATTTAGACTATTATCCTAACTTGTGTTTCTCTTGGTAAATGGCATACTGCCCCCTACTCACCACAAAACCCAAACAGCGACAACCACCACCAACTTAGAATAACATTGGTCATTGTGGGAACTTCTGACACATCAAAACTAATACATTAATATATTTAAGAGGAGCTCTAAAATGTTAGGAGACAAAATGCCATCATTTAATACCTTCTGCCACTGGTATATCTTGGCCTCAGTTTCCTCCCGCCCAAACCTTCTGAAATCCACTTGCCGCTCTCTCCGCCCAGCTCCATCTTCACCAGCCACTCATCGCATCCTACCCTCTCTGCTCCTGCCCCTCACCTCCTACACAAGCACCTCCTCCCTCAGGGTTTATCCCAGGAAAGGAAAAATCCTATTGCACAATATTCCATTAAAGTTGCTGAGCCAGAAATCAGATCTCTAATGCTAGATGTAAAGCCAGGCTAGAGCTATGCCGAATGCTGAAGGAAATTTTCCTAAACTCCAGGAGACAGACGAACATTTGCTTAAGAATTCAGGATATCGCTGGATAGCTATTGTCCTGGGTGATCAGATCTGTATCACAATGAGTTCACCTAACTGTTAGGATCTTGGATGGAAGAAAAAGTTCAAAAGCAGCAGACGGTAAAGAGCAGTAGAAGCGGCCGAGTGCGGTGGTTCACACCTGCAATCCCAGCACTTTGGGAAGCTGAGGCGGGTGGATCACAAGGTCAGGAGTTCGAGACCAGCCTGACCAACATGGTGAAACCTCCTCTCTACTAAAAAGACAAAAATTAGGTGATCTGGTAATGTGCCCACCTCAGCCTCTCGAAGTGCTGGGATTACAGGCGTGAGTGACTGCGCCCGGCCAAACATTTCCTTCTGAGAAACTAAATGTGTCAGCCTCTTTCTTCCGCCACTCAGTTTCCTCGGCCCTTGGAGGCAGGTTTGCGTAAACCTGCTCACCACGGAGCAATGACCCCGTAACATCCTCAATGAACAACGCTTTCCTGCAAAGAGTCTGAAGGTACCATATCCTTCCTATGCTCCTAAGACGGATATCCCCTAATGCTGCGTCTGCCACCAACCAGCACAACCCCAAACAAGCTCTTTCCCGAAACTCAACAGAAGAGCAGCACTTGACTTTGTTCAGTGAGACTTTGCCTGAACCGCACAGCAGTTCCTTCCGTAAGTACATGAGAAACTCAGCCTTCTGATTTCAGATATTAAATGATGGTCTGTATTCGCCAGCGCGTTCATTCATCCGACAAATACTGACTCGTGTCTATGATTGTCAGGGTCTGTTCCAGGAGCTGGGGCTCCAGCAGTGAATGGGACAGGTCAAGAAGACCTGTTTAACTGTGTAAAGCTTCCATTCTAGTGAGGACAGAGAGACGGACAGACAGACAGACATAAACCAACACGAACCTGTAAAGTGCACATCACTTCTGGTGGCTGGGAGTGTGATGGGAACGAAAGAAAGCTGGAAGCAAAGGGGGCCCAGATGGGTGCGGAACTGGCCCAGGCTGCGGCTCTGGGTGGGTGACGGGGCAGGCCTCACCCACAGACCGTCACAGCAAGGGAGGGGTGAGGAGTGCTGGGAGACAGCCCCTCAGGCCAAGAGAAGTGCATAGCCTTGGGCCGAGGGCTGGTGGAGGCCCTGTGAAGTCAGTGAGGCTGGCCTGAAGCAAGCGAGGGAGACAGCAGCGGGCAATCCCATCAGCTGGCCTTCAGGCCATTCCAAGCACTGTGGCTTTGATTCAGAGTCAAAGGAGTTACGGGGTTGGGTGGTGGTGGTGGAAGGGGTAGAGGGTGTGTTGCGGTGGCGGGGAGGTGGGGTGGTGGGCAGTTCAGAGCCCAGAGGGATGTTGTAACTTAAATTTAAAAGGCTCACTTAGGCTGCCCTGGGGATGTTAAGAGCGTGGCCGGGCAAGGACCTGGTGTGAGGTTCCAGGAAGGCAGGCCCACAGCCCCAGCACCCAGACAGGGCCTGTGTACAGGGAACGCAGGGGCCCCTCCAGAACTCAGCCTAGGGGCACCCAGTGCTGCGAGCACGTCCGCAGAGGGTGCAGGGACCATGGGCTTTCCGGGTGGCACTGCCACATCCCCTGCAACTGTGCCCCACTGAGGCTGCTGCACCCCGAGTGACCCTCTTCCTCCCCCTCAGCTTCCTCAGCAGGACAAGGGGAAGCTGCCAGAGGAGAGGCCTCCACACCCACCCACTCCCTCTAAGCTTCTAGCCCTGCGGAGACATCAGCAGGGCCCCTGTGTCCCACGGCTGGGGCTGCACACGGACCCCCAGATCTCCTCTGTGCCCTCCTCCCCACCGCAGGTCCCTGTTGCTGTGCCTCTGGCTGACACCGGCATGCTCTGCCTGGGACCCCCTCCTTCTCTGCAAGTCCTCATTCCCATCAGCCATACCCCAGCAGCAGAGTAACCTCTGCCCGGGAATGCAAGGCCTAGAGGAAAGGGAGGGGCTGCGCTGCTCAGCCCTACCTCAGAAAAGCCACTGCCCCTCCCATCTAAGCCCGGGTACAGGGGAGGAGCCAGCACAGGGTGGCCACCTACCCATGCAGTCCTTCCGGTTCCAGTGGAGCCGCCTCCCTGGGGGACAGACACACTCGTAGCTGCCCTTCGTGTTGACGCAGCCCTGGTCACAGCTCCCGTTGTTCATGCTGCACTCATCCACATCTGGAAGCACAGCGGGCGTTAGGGCAGAGGGGAGGCTGGCGGCTGGCGGCTGGCAGGGGAGGGGACTACCCGGGGCAAGAGGGCCGAGAATCTCCTGACCCCACAGAGTCAGACAGCGTCACGGAATGCAGAGGAGCAGTGCACACGCCACACGCACACACACATGCGGGGGTTTATAAGGCTCCTCACAGACCCCAACGTCGCTTTCCCTAGGAATCTCAGTTGTTTTCTGAACTCAGGCAGCTGCACCCCAGGCTCGGGGGCAGAGGAGGTGGCACGCGATTAAAGTTCCAACCCAACCAGGTTTTGTGGCGCAGGGAATATGCACTGCTCCAGGGACTGTGAAACTGATTTTACCGTGGGACTCTGGACAAGCCCTATTCTAGCCCCAGGTCCCCTGCGGTACAACAGACACCAGGGTGAAAGAGCTCACCTCCTCTGACCAAAAGCATCTGCTGGAGCTGGGGGAAGGGGCTGGGCTCCATATTCTGCTAGTTCTTGAGCTGCCTGCACTCGGCAGGCCCAGGGAAGGGGTGCCCAGGTTTTCGAGAGTCTTTCCAGAAGAATCTGTAGCCCACCTCCAGAAGCCCAAGCACCAGCTGTGTCCTGATCACATTGTTGCCTGACCCTCTCTGATCTTCAAGTGGCCTGGCATCGTGAGTGTGGCTACTCCCAGGTCACAGAAAAGGAAGAGACAGGGGGACCGTCCTTGGCTTCCCAATCTTCACCCACCACGCCCATATAACACCAAGTCCCAGCAGCCTGGCTCTGGCTCCTAAATACATCTAGAACCTTCCTCTTTGTTCCGTCCCTGCCCACCCTGCTCTAGCTCCAGCAGCGCGTGCTCCCATGCCTGCAGCTGTCTTCCCAGTGGTACCCTGGATTCCGCTCTCCTTTCCATGTGGCCACTGGGGCATCCAGTTCCATGAACTTGACCATATTGCACCCCTGCTTAAACCTTCCACAGGCTTCTCCTCTGACTGGGAATACACCCCCAACTCCCCTGTGGGCTCACGAAGCCTGCATGGTGGGGTAGCGCCCCCTATCTGCATCTTCCTCTGAGCTCCCTCCTCCTGTGGGGCCCAGCCCTGTGGCTGCTTCTTGGTCCTTCTGTCCACTGCTTTCTCACACGGAAGCCTCTGGAGTGCCTCCCCTACCCCCCAGCCAAACACTTCCCCTTGAGGATCCCGAACTGCGCCTCTACCCTGCCCCTCTCTGCTGTGAGCCTCCCTGGAACGAGCTGTCTGGAATGTCCATGTCTTGGCTGCCTCCACTCCTGGCCTGGGTTCTCTAGTAAATGTGGTTTCCAGCCCCATGCCCATCTGGCCAAGCCCTGGCACTGACAGAGACCTGCTACCCACCTCTAACCATTTCCTGCTACGCCTTGTCTCCCCAGCCCTGCCCCACTTGCCCTTGGCTGAGCCCCTCTGCCCAGCAGTCCCTGTCCTTGCTGAGGCCTCGGGCCCCCCAGGGTTGAGGGCAGGGTTGGGATGCGGGGTGCAGTGTAGATGGCCGTGTGGCCAGGCGCGTGCCTCGGGGGGAAGGTGGCCCTGGCGGGCAGGCTGCAGACCTCCGCAGTGAGTTGTCCCATAGAGGATGTAGCCGCGGTGACACAGGCACTGGAAGCTGCCCGGGGAGTTGATGCAGATGTGGTCACAGGTCCGCTCGAAGGAGCACTCGTCGATGTCTGCATGGCCACAGGGAGACAAAGTTGGGGGAGGAGTTTGAGGGAGTGGTAGGTAGACACGGCCTGTCACTCTCAGTCACTCAAGGCACATCTGTGGACACAGTCCCTGGGCCGAGGCGCAAATGGGAGACTCCTTCTTGCTGCTCGACTTTCCATTGTTTCCATTAGCCTTCTGTTTCTGGGTTGGGAGCCACCTCACATCTTTTCTGGAGATGAGCAGGGCAGAAACATTGTGAATGGAGGGGATTATTATGAATCTCTGCCATTTTACAATCTCACAGTCAACTTTGATTAGGAGTGGTAGAGAGGCATTGAACCCACGTCTGCAGGAAACAGACTGCGGCTGGCCCCAGGGCCCTGCGGAGGCAGCTGACTTGGGACATAAACCTAGGCCTCTTGGATGCTGACCAAAGCATCTTTCTCCATCACCCCACGATGTTTCTTGAGATAATAAGGAAAACCATACAAATAAAAAGAGAAGAGGAAATATACCACCCATAAAGATTAAAAAGGCAGCTCTGATAGAATACGAAAGGTGATGATGAGCTTCCTGGCAGCCAAGGTAAAAAGGGAAAGAGGGAAGGTCATGGGGTGTTTGTTCCTGGAAAGGAAAAAATGAGCCACCATGTTCACTGGAGACAAGTCTGTCCTGGCCATAAATTCTGAAGAAAATGGCTGTTATAGGACAGTTGATGTGGACCCCTGAAGGCAAAACAGTCACCAACCTGCCCCTCCTTGGGCATAACAGTTAAGAGTTCATTCTTGGCCGGGCGCGGTGGCTCAAGCCTATAATCCCAGCACTTTGGGAGGCCGAGATGGGCGGATCATGAGGTCAGGAGATCGAGACCATCCTGGCTAACATGGTGAAATCCCGTCTCTACTAAAATACAAAAAAACTAGCCAGGCGAGGTGGCGGGCGCCTGTAGTCCCAGCTACTCCGGAGGCTGAGGCAGGAGAATGGCATAAACCTGGGAGGCGGAGCTTGCAGTGAGCTGAAATCCGGCCACTGCACTCTAGCCCGGGCGAAAGAGCGAGACTCCGTCTCAAAAAAAAAAAAAAAAAAAGAGTTCATTCTTTGAAAACATTAGCTCATATAATTTCACAAATATTTGTAATATATGCATATTTATAAAAACACTAACACAAGGAAGAAATTGTGCATGGGTGCTCAAAGGCGAGTGTGCTCTCTCCCAGGGAGGATCTGGGACCTCCTGGTGCTTGTGGCACCCGGGATAAAATCTGAAGGATAGGACCAGGCTGGAATGAGGGAATGAGTGTGGAGGAAGGGTGATTCAGGCAGCTGCTAGGAGGTAGGAGCATGCGGTGCCCAGGAGATGCACCTGTTCCCTTGGGCCTAGCCCCATCTGAACTCCCCTCCCCTCCTAGGAGCCTCCTAGGAGCCACCCTGGCAGGTCCACTTGTGTGGAGCCCGAGGGGGACTGCGGGGGTGTCTGGGGTCCCCTGAGTGCCAAGCAAAGGAGCATGGACCCTTCCCTGCTAGACCTGTGGAGCCCAGAGCCCCAAGGCCTCAGAGAGATGAGCTTGGAAGGGCGTGGAAAAAGAAACAGGTGAGGGTGGGGCGGGTGAGGACAGGGCCTCACAAGCGATCTCACCTCCTCCTCGACAGCCGCCTGCCTCTTTCAGGGGGCAACTGGGATGCAAGGTCAAGGGCTCTCTTCAGCCCACTGCAGAACTTGGCAAGGCCAATAGAGAAACAAAGTCGAAGTCAGAGGAACCCTGATAGGGCCTGGACAGACGCTGTGCTCCTGACCAGACCTCAGGCCCTGAGGAGGACAGGGCCAGGATGTCCGTCCAGGGACGAAGAGGCTGAGCCTGGCGAAGGGAGTGGCTGGCCCGGGGCACATGTGATTCTGAGGACGGCCGGCCCTGGCGCCACTCCAGCCAGCCTCCTGCTTTTACATTCCTCAGGGACTTTGCGGGAGCACAGCCCTCACTTCTCAGGGCCTCACCCTGCCCTGTGCCAGCCCCTGAGCTGCACTGACAGGCAGAAGCACAGCCCAGTACCCAGACAAGGCCACATGCTGCCCGCAACTGCTGGTACCCCACAGGCACAAAATAACCAGACCACAGCTGGATAATCGTCAGGGAAAGAGAGCCCCTGCCCTGCCACATGGGGTGCCCCACCCCCTGCACTTTCTCCCAGTGTGGGGTCTGCAGGGCACCTGTCTCCTTCCTCATGGCCTCATCCGGCCCCACCAAGTTCCTTGTGGTCCCCTAAACCTCCTCAGGCCGGCAGTGCCATCTCCTGTGTGGGTTTACCTCCCTGGCTCCTCCTGGGAAATCCCTACTCACCCCTCAAGCATTTCACCAACGGACCCTCCCCTGTAGCCTTCCCTGACCCCGCTCTGCACTGCCAGCCTCTGGGCTCCCGCTGCATCCTGGATCCCACTAGACTCCTCCTGGGCCGGGATTCTTGGCTTCTGTCCAGACTCCTCCTTCTCATTATCCTTGTTCCCAGCAGGTGAGGATTGTTTGAGAATGCCTGCCTGCAATGTGCAATGCTTTCCAACAGATGGCAGCATCCCACCTCCGAAGCCAGAGGAGTTCGATGCTGGGAGGCCCGTGGGCCATATGGGGAGGGAGGCGCTGGGTGAGCTGATGAGCTCGGCCACCGGCTCCCTCTGCCACCTGGGACATGTGCTGAAGCCCTCCTGGGCCTCAGTTTCCCATCAATAAAAGGAACAGATTGGACTGGATGTCCCCTAGAGTCATAAAGGACTCCCTTCCCTCGGGCCCAGCCCCATCCGCACTCCCCTCCCCTCCTAGGAGCCCATGTCAGCCCAGGAGGGGAAGAGGCACGACCTCGCTGGGCCCGAGGGCCACCTGGGGTATGGCAGAAGCTCACCCTGGCAGGTGCGCTCATCGGTGAGCAGCTTGTAGCCCTTCCGGCAGCCGCACTCGAAGCTGCCCACGGTGTTGCGGCAGAAGTGGTCGCAGCCTCCGTTGTTGACCAGGCACTCGTTGATGTCTGTGGGAGCCAAGGGGGATGGAGGAGTGAGAGCCAGGAGAATCAGCTTGCGTGACCAGCGGAGGGACGACAGACTAGGGGCGGGGATGATACTGCTCTGACTTGCCTGGTGCACACTTCCCAGGCTGGCTGCTGGCTCCCCATCTGGGCAGAGGTGTGGAGACCCTGTCTCACAGGGGTCAGGGCAGGGGCTGGGTTGTACTGCAAAGGGCCAGTTCCCCAAGCTTCACCACTTCCCCTGAGACTTGGCAAGCCTGGGATGTGTGACATCGAGTAGAGAGGAAATGATGGCTGCTGTGCCCGGCAAGAAAGCAGGGACGGCGACTCTCCCATCTGCAGGTTCTGGGAGGCCGCCTGGCCAGCAGGGAGGCTGGAGCAGGCAAGCACCACTTCTGGTGACCTCAGCAAGCTCCTGGACTCCTGAGCCTTGGCCTCCTGTCTGCAGAGTGAAGACAGGAAGTGCACCCACTTTGAAGGACGTCACGAGGACTAGAAAACATTTCCACAGTGCCGGTGCTTGGCCAGCGCTCAAGAAACTTTTTTCAAAAGTAGGCATTTTGCCTCTGTTGGAGGAGTACACTGAGGCTTAGAGAGGGAAAGCACCTGGTTCAAGAGCCTTCAGAAGGTAAGTGGGGAGCTGGGCTATGCAGTGGGCCTGACGCTCCCCACTTTCCCAGCCTGACTCCTCGCCTGTTTGAGCTGCTTCTTCGCTTAGCAGTGAATGAGGTGTAGCATGCTCCGAAGGTTGCCTGGCCCAATCCCGTGTAATAAATGACGACATCCTGAGCAACTCTGCCAGTCAGTCTCTGCTTGCATACCTCCAGGGACAGGGAGCTTTCTCCCTCCCAGCATGGCCTGCTGGCCGATGCCTCACAGATGTCTTCCTCACCCTGAGCACAGCCCTGACTCCTGTGAGCCCCCATGCTCCTGCTCCCTTGCCGGGCCCATCTGGGCTTTGTCCTTAGGCCCTGGGCCAGCCTGGCATTCTGTTTCATCAGAGGTCCCTGTCCCCAAGGGGCCTCTTCTCCAAGAGACACAGTCTTAGCTACTCCCAAATTCCTCTTGGGTCCTGACCTCCAGTTCCCCATGCTGGCCACCCCTCCAGACTCTCTCCAGTTCCCCATGCTGGCCACCCCTCCAGACTCTCTCCAGCAATGAGTAACAAAAATAAGAGGTTTTACTTCTACACTACAGGGTGGCTTAAAAAAATAATCAGTGCTGGCCAGGCACGGTGGCTCATGCCTGTAATCCCAGCACTCTAGGAGGCCGAGGCAGGCGGATCGCCTGAGGTCGGGAGTTCGAGAGCAGCCTGGCCAACATGCAGAAACCCTGTCTCTACTAAAAATACAAAATTAGCCGTGTGTGGTGGCACATGCCTGTAGTCCCAGCTACCTGGAAGCTGAGGCAGGAGAATCGCTTGAACCCAGGAGGCAGAGGTTGCAGTGAGCCGAGATCGTGCCATTGCACTCCAGCCTGGGCAACAAGAGTGAAACTCCATCTCAAAAAATAATAATAATAATAATAATCAGTGCTGGCTTTCGGGACGGTGGCCTCACCCTGACTTGGAGAAGCAAACAGGAGGCAGTGGACGAGGCCCTTCCAGAGAGGACAACGGGAAGAGCAACGCCTGTTGGTCACCGGCCACATCTCAGCAGACCTGCCAGACGCAGATTCCAGCACCTGCAGAGCCCATCCTGGGCGTAGTTGCTGGGTCAGGTGCCTGAGGGCCCGTCCAGTGTCACTGGCACCGCCTTGTGCGGAAGGTAAGCCTGCCCCCACTTTACAGATGGCACTGAGCCCCGCAGAGGCAACTTGTTCCTGGCACTGCTATTCCGGCCTCAGGCTGGCCCGTGTCGTTCTCACTTTTCTTTCCTCAAACCAAACAGGCTGGACTTGAGACCTGCCCAAAGTCCTAAAGCCGTGTTCCCAGGGAATGTCCCCCAACGATGACAAAACCAGGATATTAGAGGCCAAATCTCGGGTCAGGAATATTAGAGGCGTGCGGGGTCGAGATGCCCACGTGGCTCTCCGGGAGCCTCGGGGAGGGACATAGCATGTACTTCCTGGTATCATCTCACGTGACCTTCAAAACAACCCAGACAGCAGGGCTCCCATTTCACAGAGGAGGCCACAGCACTGCACGCAGGAGCCGTGTCTCAGCCAGCACCGTCCAAACCCAAAGACGGGCCTCCTGCAGCACATCACGCTGGCCCTGTAGCCACCACAGAAAGAGATATGAAGCCCGGCGGTGCTGCTCCAGGGCAGAGGTTTAGGAATCTCGATCATTCCTTCCCCTCCAACCCCGGGATTCGAGGCGGATGGGGAATTTCTAGATACAAGGCCCAGGTAGAAGAACAGAGGCCCATCTTGGCTCTGCCTCAGTTGGCTGTGTGATGTTAGGCAGGGAAAGGCTCCTCTCTGAGCCTTAGAGTCCCATCTGCAAACTGGGCTGCTAAATGGTGCCTCTCCTCGCATCCCCTCTCCCAGCATCCTTAGCAAACTGAAATGAGCTAAGGCTGCTAAGCAGACAGGGGCAGCACATGACCATTCTCACCACTCCTGCCTCTTCAGTGGAGCCTCAGGCCCTCCAGAACCCCCAGCCCCATCCCCTGCCCCATCTGGGCCTGTCTGCTAAGGGGCTGTCATAGCAACCAGACAGGCAGAGGGAGGCATGTTTGCCTGAGGCCCAGGCTGGTGTAGCTGGCTGCCTGAGGGTCAGGATGGAGGCAAGCCCCCTCCTCACACTACCTCAGGGTATAGTGAAGGGGCTGCTGGGCTCATGGCCCCTGGGGTGCAGCTTCTGCGCCTCTCTTCCCTTCCACTCCTCCCTGGGTTCCCACCCTACTGCCCTCCACCAGGCAGCCAGCACCACCTTCCACACACAAATCTGGCTGAGTCCCTGCCTGCTGGCCAGCATTCTGAGGCTCCCGGTCTGCTAGGATGTGGGCCCTCCCTCTGCAGAGGCTCCCAGTGCTTCCCTTCCAGCCCGGCCAGGCTGCCTTGCCTCCTCTCTCCAGCCTGCTTGGCTCCTGCCCTGGCAGCCTGGACTCCAGCGACCGCACCTAGTACAGCCGCAGCCCCCACTCTCACCTGCTGACCCCAATCCTGGGAAAAACGGCCCTTCCAGAAAGCCTTTCCCGTGTTCTTTCCAGAGCCAGTAACTTCCTCTTCATGGGACCTGCCTTTGGGGGCATGAGAGGGCCTTGGGACACAGACTTGGGGGTGTCTGTTGCTATCTCGCACCCCAGGGCCCAGCGTGAGTGTCCAGGAACACTCACTGAATGAATGAATGGGTCACGGTGATTCCAGACAATGGATCGGGCCTGAGGGCTGAGGGAAGGGTGGGGTCTCGGGTCATTGAGTGGACTATTTGGGTGCATCACCTAGAGTTGGAGCTCGAGTGCGTGTGCATGGGGGCAGGGCGATGGGGTGAGCTATAGGGACGCACAGGACACTGGTTCTGGCTCCCTCCTGCCCATCTCACATGGGGGACCATGTAAGGGAGGGCTTTTGGGTGGGAGCAGAGGGAGGGCATGGGGTCATGGGCTGGCATCATCCTGGAGTGCCCAGCAGGGAGGGCCAGCTGCTGGGCGGGGCTGGCCAGGTGGCGGGCACTCGAGGGCACCATTGTTCCCACTCGGGTAACAGCCCTGGCTGTGGCCTGCCTGTCCCAGAGCACTGTGGAGGGAGGAGAGGAAACAGGCAGTAGGTGGGGGGTTCTCCCAGATTGTTCTGGAGATGCTCGGAAGAGGGGCTGGTGTCCCTGGGGGAAATGCAGGCTTCCGCTGAGGAAGGGAAGATACACGTCTGCCTTCTCTCACTGCCAGCCACCGGCAGCTCAGCCCTTCCCTGTTTCCTTCAGCTATAGTCACTTTCCCATCCTCCTAACTCTTCACTTGCCAATGGCAAGCTGCAGTCCTGCATCCTTATTCTTGAGGCCCAGGACCCCCTTCCTCTTGGAGGGACCGATTAGCAAGATAACCACCTCCCAACACCAAATGGGCAAGGCACCCAGCAGGGAGCCCTTGAGACGAGGGCTTAGGCACATCTTCCAGGCCCCACTCATCCCCATTTAGACAAAACCTCCCAACTTTCCCGCCCCTGCCTCCACCTGCCCACGTGACCCCCGCCCGCCCAGGGTTTGCAGCCCTGGGCTGTCCAAGCCCGCTGTGACCTCTGTTCTCCAGCCACTCCTCTCGTTTGACATTGACATCTTGGCTTTCAGAAAACATGGAGCCTTTGAACTCCCTCCTCTGAGATCCTCCCAGGACCCTGCCAAGATCACGGTGTGCACCTGACCGAGGAGCCAAACCCTGGGACCAGGGTCGTCCATTTGCTGGGAATCCTCCTGCCTGTGCCTCTCCAGCCAGGGCTGGGGACACACCAATGACACCAACCCTGGGGCTGGAGGCCACCGTCTGATTTCCCAGGCTCCCTGAGGTAGTCCTGTGGGCAGTTCTAGCCAGTCCCTCGGTGCTGAAATGTGGGCATCTATGGACATGTATGGTCTCTGCCTTCTCTATGTCTGCTGCCAGTCCTGCCTTGGCACTGCTATCTTGAGCCTGAGTGACAGCAGCTGTGTCTGGCTGCTCTTCCAGACCCTACTGTGACCCCACTGTGGCCAGGGTCAGTTCAAAATGAAAACCTGGGCGTAAGCCTCTCCTGCCCAGTGCTGACTGGGACCTGGCCAAGCTTGTAGGGTAGCCCTGGGCCTTGTGCCATCTGGCCCGCCTCCTTTGCATCCTTCCCAGTCCCAGGTCCTTGAACCTACAGGCCTCTGGCAATAGTCACAGTGCTGAAAATGCTTTCCCTGCCCCCACCATTGCCTGATAAATGCCTCTTGCCCTCAGCCCTCCCCGGCCTCCCCCACCTCCTACCATACTGAACTTCTCTATCCCACACCAAGCAGTCTGTAATACTCAAATATCTCAGTGATTTAAAAAACGAAAACCTGTCTTCTGCACTCAGTAGAGGATCCCTACAGGCAGGAAGCATCTCTTTTATTCATCCTTCCTCACTGGAACCTGCATACAGTAGGAGTCCAGAAAACGCACCTGTTCCGTGAGCAAGTGAGGTGATCTCTGACCTCAGCCAGTGGGAGCCAGGGCCCTAAGGGCTCTGAGTGCAGCTACAGGCCTGGGGCTGGGCGTCCGTGGAGGAGGTTTGGCCAAAGGGCCGAGTGGGGCAGCCTGGTGAAAGAGCCCCAACTGTTTGAAGAGGAAAGGAAACGTGGTGGTGCGGGGGTTGGAGGGTCGCCTTGGGGCTGTGGACAGCACTCCTGAGCGCCACGCTACCCTCAGAGCCAGAACCAGAGCGGAAGGAAATGAGTGTCCCTTGGGGTACCGAGGGATGGTTAGGGGGCAGCAGTGGGAGCCCCAATCCCAGTAGCCCCCTCTTGGGCCACATGCCTGCACTGTACCAGGCCTCTATCTGGCCCAGACAGGGTGGCTCCTGGCCTCCAGACCCCCTTCCAGCAGCCCCAGCCTTGCCCGAGGAATTAAGCTCTGCTTGCCACTCTGGCCCTCCAAAGGCAAATACTGGCAGGCTGTGCCATCGCTGGGCTGTGGAGATGCCCAGATCTGCACACACCTTGGGCTTCCTCGGCCAGTCACTCCTGGCACCGAGTCATGTGGCGAGGACTCAGACGCCACCCACCTGCCCACTTGCCTGCCAGGAACGCACTGAGGCTATTAACAGGCTGAGTGGTGGCCACAGAAGGGCTTTATTTTCAAATAAACAGGCGGAAGCACTGTTATTTCTGTCAATAATCACTCGGTTCTTCCCAGCGAGTTGGCAAGGAAGAAGTCATACACTGTACAAAAATACATTTATTTTTACAGGCTTAAAAAAAGTCCACCTCAAGCTATTTTAAGTCACCCTAACCTCCACTTTCAATATTTTCCCCGACTGGACTTTGGAAGTTCCAGTTCCTCTGCCCTCCATGTCCTGCTCTCTAGGCTCTCCCTTCCTGGCCAAGTGTGGGGGTTCTGCCCAGAGCTGGGGTGGGGGTAACTGGAGGGCGGTCTGGAGCGAAGCTGGGGGCACTGAGCGCTGCCCCTCACCCTTCAGCACAGAGCTCCAGCACTCAGGCCTAACACCCTGCCCCAAGGTCCACAGCTTCTTGGGGGCTCTGTCCATCCTTTGGGGGTAGCTGGATCTCCTCATCTGCAGGGCTGGTCTATGCCTTCCCCAACGCCTGTCTTGAGAGCCCAGCCAGCTCTCCTCTCCCAGCTCCCCATCCTTCCTGTTTCCCGAGGGTCCCCTCAACCCAGGAGGTCCTGGGTAAGTCTTTGTGGGGTGACTCAGGGGACGAGTGGGAGGATACACTTCTGCCTTCCCTCACTGCAAGCCACCGGCAGCCCAGCCCTGTCCCTCCTTCCTTCAACCACAGTCACTCTCAGATCTTCCTGACTCCTCATTTTCTGATGGCAAGCAGAAGTCCTGAGTCCTTATCTTTTCAGATGGGATCCCCCCAGCCTCGCCCCTTCTGGTAGTGACACACTGTCCTTATTTTTCCTGGCATGAGTAGACCTGCGTGTCCCAGATGGCCCTGCACCAGACTGTCCCCACCAGCTCTGCAAGACTCACTGCTACCAAAGGTCAAGGGGTTTGGAAACGCGCCACATTCCATCCGCCTTGGGAAGCCACGATATCACTGAGGGCTTAGGGAGTCCCACGGTAGAGACGCTGGCTTAACTGTTTAACCCAGTGTGCAGCCAAATTCTCGGACATCAGTGCCGTTTTGGCCCAGGAGCCTGCTGATGTGCCGTAGAACCTGTGTTTTCTCGCACCCTGCTAGGGACTCTGCTGCTGGCCAGCCCTCCCTCTTCCTGGCCTCTCCGACAGCAACGCAAATGATTGCCACGTGTCGTTTCCCACAGCCACATGAGGCCCCCATCCGGCCCAGCCTTAGGCCCGGCTGTGCAAGCACACAGAGGCTCTCGGCCAGGCCTGTACAGGCAGGGGCGCCCACACCGCTCCACATGCTGACCTTTGCATGTCTTCCCGTCCGGCTGCAGCGTGAATCCAACGGGGCAGCTGCATCGCACGCCAGTGGCTGTGTCCTTGCACGTCCGGTCGCAGCCTCCGTTATTGACTGCACACGTCTCTGGGGAGGGAAAGAGACAAGAGACCTCAGTCTCCTCGGGCCGAAGCCACTGACTTTCCCCTTCTGTGGAGAGATCTTCTGAGACAGGAGACCCGGGTTCAAGCTCTGGCTCTGATATACTCTCTGGCTGTGGGGCTCTAGGGAAGCTGTGCTGCCTTTCTGAGCCTCAAGCTCCCCATCTGTGAGATGGGGGAATGACACCATTCCTGACGGGTTGCATGTGATGAGGGATGAGTCTGTAAACTGCAGAGGGCTGTGCTTAGGTAGAGGCTGCTGCCAACAGGGTCAAAACTGTTATCTGGGGCCAGACTGGCCCGCCTATATTTAACCGCCCAGGGCTGGATTCCTAAAATTTTCACCTGCCTGGACTCAGACTCCAAGTCCAGGCTGGAGGTTACTTAGAGGTGACTGGGGCCCCCAAATGGATCTCAGAACGGAGTGACTTGTGGTCCCGGCCAGGGACCCGAGGGGGAGGTTCTGAGGACCTACACATCATCCATCACCTCGATGAGGCTTTCAGCCCAACATCTGTTCTCACTGAGTGATATTCCAAAGGCATCTGGTTTGTGTCCACTTGAAGCTTGTCTAGCGCTTTTTTTTTTTTTTTTTTTTTTTTTGCAAAATTCAAAGGGGCTAGAGTGGCTCAGACATAACCGAGGTCACTGAGGCTGTCATGCTGTGAGTGATCCCCCCCAGGCCTGGAGGAGGGGCTCACAGAGCTGGCACACCAGGGTGCCGGGGGCTCGCCCGGCCCTCGGGTCTCTGCCACCTGGGTTTCTTCCCGAGCATCTGGCAGGCTTTTATCTTGTGGAAACTGTGGCTGCATGGGCTTCCCTCTTCTCCTTGCTGCTGGGAGGCGGACAGGCAATGGACGCCCATTGCACATAACCTGGATTCCCCTGCCTGCCTTCACCTCGGCGTCACCTGGACTCCTGGACCTGGTGTGCCTTCTCCCTGAAGGGTCTCCCGTATGGGTTTACTCTGTTCCTGTGCTGTGTTGTCTGCATTTCTGCAGGCTGGGGGGAATAAATGAATATCTACTGTCAGCTGTCAGGACTCCTTGGTGCTAATTAAATGAAATGCATGGGGCCTTTCGTTTGAACTTCACCTTGTAGGGGTGTGCAGCAGGAGAGGGAAACCGCACAGTCCCCTGTGTGTGTGTGTGTGTGTGTGTGTGTGTGTGTGTGAGTGTGCATGTGAGATTCTGCAGGGCTGCAGTGGTGGGCGTCCTTCTCATGCTCATGGCTGGGCCGTCACCACCATAGGATGAGCTGCAGCTGCCAGTGGAAGGCGGGTGGCCTTGACCCTGACACTATTCCTGGCTCGTCCTCTGTGTGTCTCCTCAAATCCTGGACCTCAGCTGGGCATGGGTGGTTTCTATGAACCAGTCTTTTGCCCTCCCACCTCCTGCCATGGCAGTGTGCTGGTCCCAGGGCTTGGACGCCTCCCTCCTGTTCATCCTTCAAGGCCTGACTCAGAGCCCACCTCTGCAAGGAGCCTCCCTGATGCCCTGGACACGTGAGGGAAGGCGTCACCCTCCCTTAGGCTCATGCAGGTGGTATGACTGGCACTTGGCCGGCTTATGCCCTCTGGGCCATCTACTGGGACAGTGGAGGTGGGCAGGCCAGCAAATGAATCCTGGTTGTCACTCACAGAGCCACTCAGGTAGCCACCCCTTGGGGCTGCACCTCCGCACTCACACCTGGAAATAAGGATGAGCCTTCTCTTCCAGGGTGGAGGTGAGGGTCAAATCAACCCGCTTACATGCGCCTGACTTGTTAGTTTCCTCCCTGGGCTGACAACCAGAGAGGGAACTCCTGCCTCCCACCCCAGAATCCAGGAGCCAATGGTCTCCCTCCTCGTGTCCTCCATCTCCTCTCAGGAACCAATGGGTATCCCCTCCTGCCTCCCTCCCTCCGCAATCCTTCAGTATACTCATGGGCGTCGACCTCCGTGCCTCCCACCCCAAATGTCAGAAGTCCAATGGGCTCCCATCTGCCTTCTCAGCCTTTTTCTGTAGGAGAACCCCTCTCTGGAGAGGCAGGGAGAAAACGGGCCTGTTTTCCAGGTGGAGGTAATTAAGGCTCAGGCCTTGGAGAGATGGGGGAACATGGCAGGGTGCAGAGGGTAGGGGGAGACAGGCTGAGGGCACTGAGTCTCTGCGGAGGGGGAGGTGAGGTGTGGTGCAGGCGCTGGGGGCAGTGACCCTGAGAAATGGACCTGGCCAAACACACTCCAAGAATCCTGGAGGCTCTTCTCTTGCCTAAAGCCCCTAATGGGACTTGGAAGCTCAACCTGAAAGGTCACCCGCTCTCTGGACCAGGCAGCTTGAGTTCCTGAGTTGCCTCAGTCTATGGCTGGTATGTAAACAAGGGGCTCTTAGTCCCTTAGGGCCTGTTCTTGGGTGCTGACCACCCCGATCCACAGCAGGGGCCACATGGTCACCATGGGCCGGGCCCTGCTCTGTCTCCCATGTGGTCACCACGGGCCGGGCCCTGCTCCGCCTCCCACTCTCAGGCTCCCAGCCTGGTGGCTCCTGTGCCCTCCACTTCTCTGAAGAGGACCTGGTACAGAGCATCAGGAACTCAGCCCAAGGCTGTGCAGCCTCAGTGGCAGAGCTGGAGGGGACCTGCTCCATCTGAGTCTAGCACCCTTGGCTCCTTGTGGGCAGTGACCCACCTGGCAGCGCCAGGGCCCTACCACCAAGCACATGCCACTAGACTCTTCATCATCCTCCTCTGGCAGCTCCTCCCCCAGTGCTCCCTGTCTGCAGCTCCTCCCCCAGTGCTCCCTGTCTGCAGGAATGCTACCCCTACCTGCCCCAAGCCAAAGCCCCCTCCCATCCCCCTGGAACCCAGGGCCTGGGTCTGCTGCTTCCCCAGCACTTCCCAGCTCTAGCCCCTGCTCTTACTGTGGCCAGGCCACCGTTGTCCTCCTGTGACTGTCACTGCCTCCCATGGTCCCTCCTCCAGACCACTGCCTCATCCTGGGCAGCCAGAGAAACGTGCCCACGTCAGGCTCACGTAAGCGCGCTGGGAGCCAGCGGTCCCCAGGACGTTCTCTGTCAGGCCCTGTGCAGGCAGGGAGGGTCCAGTGGAGGAAGCAGTCTGGCCTTGGGCCCGCCCTCACCTCTTCCCGCTTTGGGGCCTGGGGCAGGCTGCGGCCTCTTGCCTGGGCCTCCATCCCTCCTCTATAGCACAGGGATGGCCATGTCTGCGGTGTCCACCTCAGCCATATTGTTGTGAGGTTTTTAGATGTTCACTATAAATGCAAGATGGGTAGAGGGAGCAACAATGAAACTGACCTAGGTCCTTTGGGCTGAAGTGGGGGCTGGGGACTGAAGTCTACAATGACAGGACAGGTGGGCCTGGTGGGGCCGAGCACTGTGTCCCTGGGAGTTTCCAAGCAGAGGCTCTGGTGCTGCTGCTGAGGAGGCCTCTGCCTTCCATGACAACCAGCCTGGGCATCGCCCCAGCCCCCATCTCTGAGAGCCTCAAAAACAACTTCACCTATTATCCTGCTGCCCAGGACCAGAGGCCACCCCGAACTGGTATCAGGCCACGGCTGTCTCAGACACAGTACGAAAGCAGGCCAGGCCACCTTTACCACGGGGTCCCTCCAAATACATGCGGCAGACGGGCCCGGTGGCTGCAGCAGTGGCATCTCTGCCTGGTGGGGAGGCTGGGGGTGGGCTCTGGGCCTTCCTCCTCCTCACCCATGGGCCTCTGCCCCTGGGTTCCATCCTGGCCTCTGCCCCTTCTCAGGGCTGACATTATGGCCCCATGAGGAATCTCCCCAACCCTGAAACACACTTGTGGAGGGCGGCTCAGGTGCCTGGGACTGGGAAGAGGAGGACGACGCAGTGCGGCCTCCAAGAGCTTCGTCCCAGGGAGCTGAAGACAGAATTTCCTTGTGGATCCTGGGAGCCCTCCTGTCTCTCTGTCCCCAGCCTCTAGACGAGAGTACAGAGCTCTTTCTAAAAGCTTTCTCTCTCTACCTGGAGAGATCATGGACCAATACAGCCCTTCGTAGTGGACAAGGCACCTGTCATCCACAAACCTCAGCAGGCCTCACAACAGCCCCACGGGGGACACGGAAACGCCAAAGCGGACAGGCGCCAGAGGCATGGAGAAGCTACATTGCCTGTCCAGGCAGGGATAGCTACATCATTTGCGGAACACAGCGCCAAATAAAAATGGAATGGTCTTGCTCAAAAATTCCTAAGAATTTCAAGACAGAGACAGAACACAAAACCAATGTGGGCCCTTCTAAGGGCGGGGTCCTGGGCCACCGCACACGCCACACACCCTAGAAGCTGGCCGTGTTCAGGTCACACAGCTATTGGGAGGAGCCAGTATTTGAAACCTGGGCTGCAACACTCCAGGCTGGTGATTAAGCCGGACAAGGCCAGAGAACCAGGACTCTGATGGGATCCTCACCGTGAGGTCTGCACCCCCTGGTGCCCTGGCTTCCTCCTTTAGCTGGTTGGGGGAGCGCTCACCCTGTAGGACGAGGGTGGCGAAGGAGGAGGAAGGCCAGGTGCAGGGCTGGCTGGGGCTCAAAAGTGTGGGGGGAAAATCTCAGACAAGTTAAAAGGTCTGACCTTTGGTCTCTCTTTGGGGAGCTCCTGCTTTGGGCCAGGCCCTGCAGGGGAGGCCAGGTGCTCTACGGGACCCTGCATGCAGCCTGCCAGTGCTCTGACAGAGGGAAGCAGGGGCGAGGACAGAAGGATGCCTGGGAACAGCTGCAGCCACTGCTGGCCTTTGGGTTGGCACTGCCTGCTTACGCTGCCCCAGGTCTGGGATAAGGTCCTTAAAGGACAGTCTCAGTCACCGTGTGGTGGACAGAAGGAACAGGCACTATAGAGGCAGAATGACAGGGTTCCACATGCCGGCTGTGTGACCCTGGGCAAGTCCCTTGGCTTCTCAGAGTCAGCTTCTGGATGTGTAACATGGAGATGACCATATTTACCACACAGTTTTTGCAAGGCCCGGGCAGAACCGTGGATGCGACAGTGCTCTGGAAGCCGCTCTGCGACTGGGTCCACACTGTCACTTTTGGTGCCATTCTTGGAAGCTCCGCCTATGGAGACTCAGCACCCACAGGCAGTTGCTAATTCATTCAATGATTATTGTCTGAACTTCTCTGCTCTGCTAGGATGCACCTTGGACACAGCCCCTGGTCTTCACAGGCGGGTCAATTTCACGACGCTAGGTGGCCGGGAGAGGGGAGCTACAGAGTTGAATGTGACATGCCCCCGGTGTCAACAGCTTATGGAGGGGCGGGGGCCACAAAATAAGGCCCAGACCTCACCTTTCTCTCCCAGGTCTGTGCCTTCTTCTCACACTGCCCACCTCCCAGCCCATGCCCCGCCACACCCCAGCACGTATCCTCAGGGTTCTACAGGGCGCCCCTCCTTGGCCTTGAATAACCAATTCCTCAGGACACAGCAGGCCTCACCTGCCTCCTCAAAAGCTGTCCCGGGCCTGGCCCTGGGCTTCTGCCCCATAGGGCAGCGCTGCTTGTGTGTGTGGAGGCCTCTCCCACTGACCACACGCTCTCCAGGCAGGGCAGTGCCAAGGCGACCAGCACGGAGGAGGTGCCTAATGAGTTGTGCTCAACGACTAGATTAATGAGCAGGGACTCTGGAGGCCCCATGAGGAACAGAACCAAGCTAGGGGACTGGGACCCTGCCCTCTGTTGGGCCTGGAAGGGAGAGTGAGCTGGGAGGCGAGGTGGGCAGGACTGAAGCGCGAATGTGCCCCTGGCGGAGGAGGCAGTGTGGTGCTGCGCTGCGCAGGGCATGAAGGCGCTCTGTGGTACACGATGGGAGGGGGGGCGTGGGTGCCAGGCTCAGTGCCAGCACACGGGGGGACTGTGGGCAAAGGACCCTCCCCTCCCTAGGCCCCGGGCTTCCCTGTGTCCTGCCTGAACATTGCTGAGGTGCTTTTCACCAGGGCAGAGGCTCTGATCCGGTGGGTCTGGCATGGGCCCAGCGTCCCACAATGGCCTTGCCATCCCTTCTTCCTCCCTTCTCCTCAGTGGCCTACCCTGATGGTGGGAGCAGCCCAGGGTCCTCGCCAGAACCTGCTGATCCCTCAATCAGAGCTGGCCCGCCTGCCCTTCCGTCCCTAGAATCAACCGAAGCTGCGGTGAAGAGGCGTTCCAGCCCTTCCGGCAGATCTGGGGACCTCTGACCTCTGACCCTCTCCCCACAGCTGGCTGCTGAAACCCTCCATGGCTCCCATTGCTTTGGGATAAAAGCCATGCCATGCTCCCTGGCAAGCCCCTGATGCAGTGGC
Organism: Rhinopithecus bieti; assembly: GCF_001698545.2. Classification (NCBI taxonomy): domain Eukaryota; kingdom Metazoa; phylum Chordata; class Mammalia; order Primates; family Cercopithecidae; genus Rhinopithecus; species Rhinopithecus bieti. The sequence goes on from NW_016814226.1 coordinate 617,201, forward strand.
CCTGATCTCCCTGGCTGGCCTATCTCCCGAGGGGTCCTCTGAACTCCAGGGAGGCCCTGTGGCCCGTCACTAGCATTGTGCAGTAGGCTTATGGCCAGCGCTGTGCTGGGCACCACGAATGTGGCCTCCCTTGCGCCTCTGACAGTCAGCAGGGAGTGGTGGAGGGGACTTGACCCCGTCGGCAGAGGGCCACGCCTGGTCCTGACCACGCCTCCCCGTCTGTCTCTACCTCCACTGGGCACATGGTCAATCCTGAGCTGTCTGCTGAGGGGGTGCTGGCTGGGTCTGCCCCAGGGCTGCCTGGGGACACGCTGGTGACAGTGCATGCAGGTGGTGGCGTGGGTGGGGTGGGGCTCAGTGTGGCTGGACGCAGGGTGATTGCGGAGGCCAGGGCTGCAGCCCTGACAAGGAAGCGGGCTCTCAAGGAGAACGTGGGACAGGAGGCCCTGGCAGACTCCTCCAGAGCCAGCACCGCTCTCGTCTAAGGCTGCGGGGCCCCAACGCCCGTGATCCCCAAGGGCCACCCAGGTCTCTGGAACAGTCTGGGGTCTCCTGGACTCTGCCTTTTTAGCACACAGCCCCGTGACTCTGAGGCCCATTTTGGCCCTCTGCTAACCTTAGCCTGGCCCTCCTGAAATAAAAGTCCCACAGGCCTGCGCCATCCTCAGGGCCACCGTCTACCTGAGAACTGCACTGCTTGGGGAATAATTTGCGAGGCAAATTATTGTCAGTGGCACTGTCTTCCAAGGCAGCAGGCGGGGCCCCAATTCCAGGATGCGCTAGGAGTGTGGCAAGCCACGTTCTCCCGTGACTAGTGGGTGGGTGGGGGTTCCTGCACCTGCTCAGAAAGCAGAAGCCACCGGGATTGAGGGACAGTGCCCTGCAGGGAGGGCTGCAGGGAGGCCTGAGGGCTGGTGGCACCAGGTGCATAGAAGATGCCCACCCAGGAGCAAGACAAGCTGACCTCAGGAGAGGTCTCCTTACTTGGTTTGATGAGTCCCGAGTGCCCCTTGGAGGACAGGGACGTTTCGTATTAAAGCAGGTGGCAGGAGCAGGGCCTCCAGCGGCCAGTCTCCTCCTGCCCCGCCTCCTTCACTTCCTGCCTCTACCCTGGCTCCTCAGTGAAGGGTGCTTAGGGCAGACAAGGGGGCTCCCCTGTGGGTGGGCTCCCTGGGGCCCACCCACAGGAGGCATCACAGCCATGCCCCAGGAGGTTTGGGGGACTGAGATGCGGCAAGGGGAAGGAGCTGGTGAGGGCATGCAGCTGGGAAGCAGCTGGGCCAGTGCTCTTCCTGTGCACCAGGCGGCCCCTCCAGCTGTGTGTGCCCAGGGAGGCTTGGGGACCTGATCAACAGCAGCTGACACTCACTGAGCATGCTCATGCCGGGCCCTGCGCAAAGCCTGGGGAGGCAGAGCTATCACCTGCCTGCCCCTGGAGCGGGAGGGGTGTGGGGTAGAGGGAACCGGATGAGCTGCTTTCACCTGAGCTTTGGTTTCCTTATCTGTAACACTAAACCTTGCAGATTGCTGGGAACATGGAACATGTCTGGGTATACAAAGAGCCCAGCCTGGATGCTGCTCAACAGAGGGAAGCCTTGCTCCAGGTTTCTGCGAGCTGCCCTGGAGGCGTGGCTGAGGACAGATTAAACAACAACCTGGGGCAGAAGGAGGCAGTGCGCAGTGTCTGAGTACAAACCTCTGCTTCCAGGTGGGCCTCCAGCAGTGGTCACTCCCTACCCCCACCCTCCCCCACCGTGACTTCGTGGGGATCGGGGTGGGGCAGGGGGTATCTGGCACCTGGAGCCTGTGTCCATGCTCTCTCCCTCTCCCTCTCCAGAGCTTCAGCCTGGGAGCTGTGCGGGCCTCCTGGAGGGGTCCGGGTTATAGGCACCAGGCGCTGTCAATCCCGCCGGGTCTCCAGGGCTCCTGTCAGTCCACCACTATGAACTGACCCCGCCAGGCTGGCTCTGGGCTTCTTGTCTCACTGTCTGGGACTTGCTGTCAAGGTTTTGTTCCTCCCTGGCATTGCAGAGTGCCCTAGTGACGTGCTCATGGCCAGTGATGGTGAAGAAGGAAAGGATGGAAAATGGCTGAGTGCCTGCTACGGGCCACACACAGGGCCAGGAGCAGCCTGTCTAGTGCCTTGGCTAAACTTCTCCAGAGACTAGAAGCCATCTTTGTAAATGAGAAACTGAAGCTCAGATGTGAGCTGGCCCTGGGGTGCTGGCGGAGTTGGTCACTGGCGAAGCCAGGACTGAACCTGGGTCTGACTCTAGAATCTGGTTCAGGATAACCAGAAAGGAGTCACCGTGTGCTTGACTGGAGTGAAGCTCCAACCACGGATTTCTCTGCTCTTAGAACAAATGCACGGTCCTTAAAGCAATGACACAGCCTGGTGAGCAACCTGAAACCACCCACCTTCCTTGGGTCAGACCAGGAAATCTGGCCTCAGGAAGCTGCGGGCTGCTGGGAGCTGCCTGCTACTCCTCAGTCAAGTCAGGGCTAACCGTGGCCTGCAGCCAGTGCCTGGCCCGCCCTTAGCTGGATCCAGCTAGAGAGAGGCAAGGGCAGCTTGGATGAGGAGGGCCAGCAGGAGGAGCAGGCCGTCGCCCCCCAGGCAGGTGGGGTGAAAGGGAGCCGGCGGGCAGGGTGGCAGAGGGGCCTGGTCGGGTGGGCCTGTTTTTACACATGGGCTCCTCCTGAGAATGCAGGTGAAGAGGGTGCCCTGTTCTCGGGCGCCTTCCATTTAAGCTCCAGTGGACATCGGTATTACCATGTCGGCCTGCAGGGCCAGGGGGCCAGCAGGGTCAGGACTGGATTAGCAAAAATGGCAGGAGGTCACAGAGGGCACTGAGGTTGCATCTCAAAGGGCTTTGGGGCATTGGAACCCACTTAGACCAGCAGCCAAGAAACCTAGGGAGGATTAAGGCAGGGCTGCAGCCCGTTCCGATTTGGGCCAAAGCAAAGAGGGCTCTGGCTGTGGCCTCACAGCCGGTGGGGCTGGGAGACAGGGAGGCTGGGCCAGAATCCAGGAGAGAGGAACCAGGGCAGGCAGTGAGATGTGCTCTTGGGTATTTAAACATTAGGTGAGAGTTGAAGGCCAAAAGGAGCAGATGGGGGTCAAGTGTGCCCCACCTCCACTGGGATGGAGTACAGTGGGAGGGAAGCTGGGGGGCAAAGTGTAGGGCCACCCAAGAGTGCCAGGACCCAACGCACAAGGTGGCCTTGGGTGGGCCTCATCCCCTCTAAGCCTCAGCCTCCCATCTGGGCCAGGCAATGCCCTGAGCCCTCATCTTTTCTCTACTAAGCCCTGCTTGGCACTGCGACTCCACCTACACTCCAGCCCTCAGCACAGCTGAGTCGCCATCACCTATCTCCCACTACCAGCCCCAGCTGTGAGTGCGAGACAGTGAGGGACTCAACTGAGGGCAGGGCTCGGGACTCAACCTGGCTGGGGCCCCCAGCTGACCAGACACCAGCCACACTTGGAGCCAGTCCAGTGACTGAGGTAGCTTGACCACCTGATCCTTCTGTAACAGGAGCCCAGTCCCTGCAGCTCAGTGGGCAGAGAGGCCACGACTTGAGAGGGGCTTGCCCCCACTTTCCTTCAGCCAGGTCACCTGCTGAGCACTGGTCCTGGGGAGCTGCCCCGTGTCATCACCTCCCTCACCAGCACTCAGACCCGCCTGAGCCCCTTCCCACTTCCAAGCATGTCCAGGCTCCGGGGCCCGCCTTCTCTCTGAGCTGGATACCTGCCTGCCTGGGCACTGAGGCCCCATTCATCCCCCGGCACCTCCTCCAGGAAGCCATCATTCATGTACTGAGCCAACTAGCCTCACCCACGCTCCTGCTCTGGGCGAGGCCCTGTGCTGTGCCTTGAGGGGGGCACCAAGCTGGCAAAGACCTAGCTTCTGCCCCCAGTCAGGGGGTGCTGGTGGAGGAAGGGTGAGTGGTGGGACAGGGGAGAGGAGGAAGGTCCAGTGAGGTTTAGACAAGCAAAAGGCAGCCTTTGCCAGGTAGAACCACCCAAGATGGCACCTGGGTAGAGAGATGACGGTGTGACCCATGCAGGCAGGGAGTCCAGGAAAGGCTGAGCATGCAGGGCCAGAGGAACAGAGGTGGCTTCCAGGAGTGGGTGAATGTGCGGGGGGTGGGGCTGGGACATAGACTGGTGAAATCAGGGATACCCAGGACCCTGGAGATGGGAGCTGCAGAAGAGGAGGTGCAGACGGGGTGCAGAGGAGCTAGTGGGGAGAAGCAGGAATGCATATGTCCGGATGAGAAGTGACATTGGCCAGGCCGCTCGGGGTGGCTGTACAGTTAAATGAGGCTGGGGAGTGTGGGACATAGTGTGTGCCCCCGGGGTCAGCCACCATTTCCACAGTGGCCTCCACTATCCTCGGTCTTCCCTGGCCTCCCAGTTCTCCAGCCTCTCTGCCTGCTTTTCTCAGGATAAATAGCCCTTTACCAGCTCTGGCCTGTGTACCGGGCCCTTCCAACCTTTCTCTCACTTCCAGCTCCTTTGAGCCTCGCAGAGTGAAGCAGGTCTTGGCCATTTGGGGGACGGGAAACCCGGGCTCAGAGGGATGCGGCTGTAGCCCCGTGAGCTCCAGTGGGAAAGCTCCTCCCTTCTCCCCCTGCTAGCAGGACAGTGGGCGCTGAGTGTAGCCATGCGGCCCAGAGGGCTTGGCTGGGGGTGGGCAGGACAGGGATGTCGGGATGGGCAGGACAGGGATGTCGGGATGGCTGGGGAGACAGGTCTAGGGACAGAAGGGTGGAGAAAAGCCAGGGGAAGCCTGGGACTCCACCCGGCCCTGCCTGCTCACCTGCAGATCCGTCCCTGGGGCTTCCCTTTCTGGTGCTTTGCCCTCCATGCCCCAACTGTGTCACACAGGTGACACACAGTGAGTGCTTCCTACTTGCCTGGTGCCGCTCTAAGCACCTGCTACATAGTTGCTCCTTTTATCCTCAAATCTACAGGAAGTACACACCATCACGATCGCCATTTTACAGCTGAGGAAACAGGCTGAGGGAAGTTAAAAAACTCGCCTGAGCAAGCACAGCTTTCAGGGAGTGGACAGAACTGGTACCCAGGCCTCGCTCCAAGACCAAACCTCTTCCCTCTCCTCGGGATGCCTGGGGGCTCCTGCAGGTCTGGGCCTGTCTCCTGGGAGATGCCCAGGGAGTGTCTGCTGATCAAGGGAGCCACGGATGCTGCGACTGCTCCCAGGCTCTGTCTGGCACTGGCCTACGGAACACTGATGAAGATGGCTCTAACGGGACAGAGGGACAGGGAAGGCTCAGGGGCCCCTGGCCCTGCTGGAACCCAAGGTCCCCTCAGGCCAGGCACTGCTTCTTGGGCAGTGTTCCTCTTTGCTCTGACCTCCATAAGCATCTCCAAGCACCCACTCCTGGCCAGATCCAGAGAGGAGGCAGAAAAGGTTGGGCCTATATCGGACAAGGTGGAGCAGTTCAGGGAGCCAGGGAGGAGCAGCCGCGGGGTGCAGGGGGAGAAATTTCTAGCTGCCTTTCTGTGCCCCTATGTCCTCATCTCTAAAACACTCGCACTGCTCTCAGGGTGGCTGTGGGGTTCAGGTCAACATGGGGCAGAGTGCAAGGCCCAGAGAGAGATCGGGTTGAGTGTCAACTCAGATTGGGGTCCCTGGCCTGCAGCTCAGGCCCTGCTGCTCTCCTGGTTGTGGTGGGACCCCTGGAATGGGCTGGCTGTGAGTTCTGCTGATGTCGTGCCCACAGGAGGAACATCACAGCCAGAAATGCTGCTGGGCCTGCAGCGCCGTCTCCCTCAGGCCTGTTCTGCTCCTAATCTGGGGCCCTGGACTTGGGAGTCCACAGGGCTGGGACCTTGGCCCAGGCTTTGCTCACTGGCTATGTGGCCTCCCTTCTCAGGGCCTCGGGGTCTTCATCTGTGAAGTGGGGACAGCTGCCTCCCAGGGCTGTGGGGAGACTCACTGGAGAGCTGCCTGGAAAGTCCCTTGCAAATGACAGAGGGGTTGAACAGTACTGGTGAGGCAGGAGAGCTGGGGCAGAGGGAATGGGCTGAAGATACACCCCCAAGGCTGCCTGAGGAACAGTGGGTGCCCACAGCCGGGGCAGCCAGTGGAGCTTCCATGAGCGGGGTGGGGTGCATCCCACACCCTCAGGACCGGTTTCAGAGGAGGCTCGTGGTCCTGGGGCTCAGCCAAGGAAGAGGGCAGGTGTGGGTTCTGCCCTAACGGAGGTTCCTTCAGCCCAAGCAGAACCATCTGTTTTAGGCACAATAATGCCCCCTTAAAATGCCCACATCCTAATCCCCAGAAACTGTGACCCTACCTGGCAGCAGGGACTCTGGCAGAAGGACCACGAGACGGGAAGTTATCCTGGATTATCTGGAGGGGCCCAACGTGATCACAGGGGTCCTTGAGAGTAACCAAGGGAGGCGGCAGAGGTGGGTCAGAAACAGCGGTGAGGACTGGGGTGGGTCAGGCTGCTGGCTCTGAAGGTGGAGGAGGGGCTGCGGGACAAGGAACGTGGGCAACTCTAGAAGCTGGAAAGGCAAGGAAGGGGATTCGCCCCTGGGGCCTCCAGAAGGAAACAGCCCTGCTGACATCTTGAATTCAGCCCAGTGAGACCCAGGTCAAATGTCTGACCTACAGAAGATAATAAACCTGCATTGTCTTAAGCAACTGAGATTGCAGGAATCTGTTAGCAGCGACAAGAGGAGCGGAATACTGCACCTATCCTAAGCGTGCTCCAGGGAGACGGGCTTGACTGAGGACCTGGAGCTGACCAGCATGGCGTGCTGCACCCCAACAACCTTGCCACAAGCAGCGTCCCGGGGGCCTGAGGTAAGCTCCCATGATGCACCTTTGCTGGGTACCCAGATGTTTCATGTAAGTCTCCTAGATAATTGAAATTTATCACTTTAACCTGCAAATCCAACAATTTTAACTGATTGAAATGGGAGTCTACAATTGGTCACACATTTTGGGGCCTCTTTAAAGTAAACATAGTTACTCTGTTCTTCACCTGGGCTCAGGGACTGGGGTGATTATGACAAAAAACAACTGCCGGGCGCAGCTGAGAATCCAGTGGCCCAGGCCGCTGTGCTGGAGGTATTCTCTCTCTCTCGCCACACTCTAGACTTACAACAACTGTGCCTCCTGCTGAGGGCACCCCCCTCCCTCACTGGAGCCAGAATCCCGGCTCGGTCCTGCTCAGCTGCATGGCTGGAGCCCTTAGCCCCTCTGAGCCACAGTGTCCTCCCCTCCGTGGTTTCTAAGAGATGGCCACTTTGGCTTGAAGGTTCCGCCAGGGGACGGGGGTCTGAGCATCTGAGCCGCTCTCGTGGGGAGCTGGCCAGTGCTGCAGTCAGAGGCACAGACTCTGGAGCCAGAGTGGTCCAGGGTCTGCCTTTGCTGTGAAACTCCTTGGTGTCTCACTTTTCTCATCTGTCACTGGCCCTTCTGCCTGTGCCTGTCCTACCCTTCCCCCCTCCCAGAACCCCAAAAGGGGCTCAGGCTGCCCACAGGCCCAGGATCTACTGGGACGAACTGCCTGTGATCTCTCCCACAGGCCAGCAATCCTGGCAGCGTGAACAGATGAGGATGACCCAGTTCTGGGCCCCTCACCATCTGGGCTGCTCTCCCCACGTAGCGACTGGCTCTGAATGTGATGCCCCGGTGCACCCGACCAGCATGGGGCAGGACGGGAACGGTCACCTCCCTTACTCTCCATACCTTGCCTCTATTAATACAGCATGGGGCAGGACGGGAATGGTCACCTCCCTTACTCTCCATACCTTGCCTCTATTACTACAATGTGGGGGCAGCCACACCTCATCAGGAGCTACTAAGGTTAGGGCCTGAAGTCCAACAGGATCCTGTGTCTTTACCCCACAGGCTGTTCTTAGAGGAGATGGTGCTAAGAGTGATGAGCTTGTGAGAGAGGCTCACTTGTGCTCTAGACTTGAGGCCCCCAGACTGACCCTCCTCAGAAGCCCGAGTCTGGTTCCTAGTTCAGGGGTGAGGCCTTGGCTATTGGCTCTCCCTTTGCTTTGTGTTGGAGGAGACTGGAGAAGTCTCTTCTGTCTGGGGTAGGACAAGCTCTAAGGGGTGGTATGGGAGGATTCTGATCATCACAGAGGTGGGGGTGCAGGGGAGGGTCCCCCCCCAGATGCCTGGCACAGAGATCTCCTTGATCTGTTCCTTCAGTCAGTCAGTCTCCCAAACCCAGGCTGAGGCTACCTGCATTCTCAGGGCCTCCCTCCTCAGCTCCTGACCCCGCTCCAGGGTCTGGTTCTGGGCCTTTATCCACTGACTCTCATTATTGAACGCAAGCACAGAGGCCCTCCTCCCCACCCTGCACTACCCATTTACAGGATGCCAACCCAGCGCGGTCCTCTTCCACCACCCATCCTCTTGCTGGGAAGGTTGTGGGGCACCTGAGGGGCCCCAGCTCCTGGTCCTGCCTGGCTGTGGAGCTCTGGCCTCAGAAGGTACTGCCCACTTCTCCTAGTAAGTGAGACCGAGGGCCCTGGGCCCCCTGAGAGCTGAGAGTGGCCTCAGAACACTGACATCTCTGGGGCTCCCTCCACCTGCCCCCAGCCACCCTTCCAGAAAGTCCATAGCACTGACTCATGCCTGCCTGGAGGGCAGTGGTCATACCTGTTGGCTGTGGCTGAGACTGGAGGCTCAAAGCCAACACAATCTGCCATCTCCGGCTCTTCCGAGGCCAACCTGGACTGTCCGAGTCAACAAGACAGACCTGTCCAGAGAATTTGCAGAGAACTAGCTTCCAGCCTGAGCTTGCCCTGTCTGCCTGTGTGACCAGAGGTGAATGCTCTGACCTCTCTGGTCCTTACTCTTTCCATCTGAGAAAGAGGGCCACACCTGTCCTGTCCAGCATGGACTTAGGGTTCATAGAGCACCATCAGCCAGACCCATGAGCGCCTCGAAGCCCCTAAGGAGTGAGCAGGCCTGAAGCCTTCTCGGCAGCACACAAGGCCATATCCCCCGTGGCCCCCAGACCTCCCTCCTGCTTCCTCTCTAGATGCCTGGGTCCCCCCGAGGTCCACAAGAGGGCCATGAAACAAAGCCACCTCTCTGGGACCTTCAGGCTCTGACCTTCCCATGGCCCTGCAACCCTGATGCTTGAGACAGCCCACACTGTTAGGACTTCTGGGTAGAGCTCAGCCCTGCAGGGTGGTGTGTGACCTTGGGCAAGCCAGGGCACCCCAGCGAACCTTAGTCTCTTCTTCAGAGAAATGGAGACTGCACTCCCTGACCTCATCGCTGCAAACACTGGTGTGAGCTATCTGAGAGCCATTAAGAAGGTCGTGACAACCCTAGGCGACCACAGCTATGCTCAGGAGGTCCTGGGCAGCTGGCGAAGCCCAAAGGCCAGCAGAACAGCGAAACTGACTGACAGAGAAGAACGAGTAGATGAGGAAGTCTGCTTTCCACTGCGCACACACTGAGCTCTGTCCAAGAGCAGTGATTTTCCTCTTCCTTCTCTTTCTCCTCACATCGGTCCCTGATCAGCCCTGCCAGCAGGCTTCCCAGAACACCCTGAGTAGCAGGTGGCTTTTTCCGTGAGAGGTCCTGGAGGTCCTGACTGGTAGCTTCCCTCCCAGGAGAGGAGATGGGTAAGGACTCTTCTGCCCAGACCCGTCTACTCAAATGCCCTCTTTTGCGGCTGAGTCTCAGTGCTGCTGAATCCTAACTGTGAATGTGGGTGTTTACGCAAGTGGGGGAGCTTTACGGCACAGGTCTCCTTACACACACAGGCCAGTGGATACTAGCCCTGGGTTCTTTGCTACAAACACACAAACAAAGAACAAACGTGTTTGATGGAGGGTAAAAACTTTAAAAAGGAAAAAGTGAGTTCACACCTGGAGTGGAGCCCCCCGCACTCACACGACACGCGGGACTGCACACACGTGGGCACACCCCACAACACAGACATATGCGCCCACATGCACATGTCACACCCACACACAGTACACACACGCCCATGTCCACATGCCAGTGCACACCCGAGACACACACTTGCACACACATGCACACAGGCGCACATACACACGCGCAAACACATGCACACATATGCAAACACACGCACGCACACACGTGCACACACACGTACACACACACGTGTACACACACACACGTGCAAGTACGACAAAGGAAGTGGAAGAAAAGTGTTACCCATGAGTAGCCGCCGTTTCACCCGCTTGTCCACATCAGCTACTGACGTGGCATTGAACTGAGAGCGCTCAATTGCAGCCTCATCCTTCTCTAAAACACAAGTAAGGGACAAACACGGAGCCAGTGGTTAATGACAGCCCACTTCCCGCGGCCCAAGACAGTCAGCCTCTCGGCGTGGTGCACGCAAAGCCAACACAACACGCCGGCCAGCTCGGCATCCTCGCCAAGGGGCTAATCCCAGGAACCTCCAAGGTGGGGGTGTTCAGGGCAAAGCAGAGAGGCAGCGAGGGCAGGGGCGGGGGCAGGGGGACGTGCAGGAAAGGAGGAATGACCACAAAGTGACCTGGGACACAGAGGGGACTCAGGGCCCATGGGCAAGCAGACAGAGGAGGAGGCTGAGGTCAGGGAAGACAGGACTTGTCTGCAGAGAGCCACAGAAGCAGAAAGCACCACCAGGGTGCTTTATGGTGCTTTACGGAGACACAAGTGATTACAGACCCCCGTGGCTCAGGCTGGAGAGGCAGGCACAGGACAAGGCACATGACAAGGGGACAGGGCCACAAGGTCCGGTGATGGATGCACTGAGACAGCAGAGGCTCTGTCACAGGGATGTGAAGGGGTGTCAACACTCATGCAAAATTAAGAACAAAACAGCAGAGAGAGAGACATACACACACACACACACAATGGATCCAATAGAATAGACAGAAAAACCACGGGATCGATTTGGGCAGCGCTGGTTGCCTGCTTGTCTATAGAGGACTAGGGCTAAACATTCAAGTGCTCAACAAGGGGATGCAAAGAGGGATCCCTTATTTTAGGAGCATGCAGGGGACAAGTGGCCCTGAGCGGGCCAGGGAGCATCCTGGCTATGCCAAGAGGCTTCCTGTGGAGGGGCAGGTGAGGTTAGCTGGGTTGATTTTCTTTGCTCAGAGGGAAATGTGTGGAGACATTCGTTCCCAAGGGGGACACGGATGAACAGTGGGCGAAGGCAGGTGAAGGCATCTCTTCCTGGCCAGGAGTGGAAGTAGCAGCAGCAGGGGCTGGGTAAGGAAGGTGATTTCTAACGAGAGGGGAGGGAAGGTGGGGCTGGGGAAGTTACTTTAAAAAGGAGATCCAAGCAGGGGCCTTCACATGCAGTAGACATCGAAAAATAAAAAAGGAAGAAAGGATGATTCGGTGGACGAGACAAGATGTGTTAGACAAAGGCTGGGTGTGTCTGGCCCGGCAGCTCTTTGCACTGCCCCTGTGGCCGCAGAGTCGGCTCCAGCAGAGGCGGCAAACCCTGCGGGAGACCTCGAGCAGACGAGACAGGAGGGAGGCTGGGTGGCCTGGGAGAGTCCCGGGCCGGACAGTGGAGGGAGAGAGGCCGGAGGAGAGGAGGTTCTAGATGGGATCAGGCTGCAATAGAGACACTGGTTTGAGACCGGGTTTGGCTTTTAATTCTTTTTCAATTGGTTGGTTGGTTTGGTTTGGCTTTTGGCTCTGAAAATAATTAATGAACGTCAGTTATCAGACAAGACAGGCAATCAGGGACCATCACCAGAAAAGCAAGATAAATGAGATAAAAATGAAATATAAAACGGTTGTCTGAAAGAAGAGACCACACAGAGGAAGGGAGGGCCACCGCAGGCAGCAGAACCCGTGATGACAGCCCCGGACTACAGAGGTGACAGCCTGGCACCCGCCCGGGCCCTGCTCCCTGAGACCCAAGGGAGCAGCGTCCTGGGGGACAGAGCGGGGGTTGGGGCACACCCTGGCCTCATGGGCTTCTGTCTGCCGACCAATCCTTTCCTGTCCCCTGAGTCTCCCTCAAGAACTATCTTCCAGATTGACAATAAGAAATGGGGCCTAAAAAAATAACTGACTTGTGTTGGGTTTCTAACGTTTGCCAGCACAGGGAGGGTTGAACTCTGGCACCAACTCTGAAACTCCTCCCTTTCTCAGTTAAAAAATTTGCTGTTATTTATTTATTTATGTATTTATTTTGAGACGGAGTTTCGCTCTGTAGCCCAGGCTGGAGTGCAGTGGCCGGATCTCAGCTCATTGCAAGCTCCGCCTCCCAGGTTTACGCCATTCTCCTGCCTCAGCCTCCCGAGTAGCTGGGACTACAGGCGCCCGCCACCTCGCCCGGCTAGTTTTTTGTATTTTTTAGTAGAGACGGGGTTTCACCGGGTTAGCCAGGATGGTCTCGATCTCCTGACCTCGTGATCTGCCCGTCTCGGATAATCACAAATATTCAAGCTTCCTCTTGGAAATAGGGACCAGGAGGAAGGAGGTGACGGAGACTCAGATCAAGACTCCGTGTGACAGGTGAGAGGTGGGCTGGGGCAGCGGCGGGAAGAGCGGACTTCGGGTTGGGGAGAAAGGCCAGCAGGGGCCCGGCAGCTCGGAGAGACCAGCAGTGAAAACACCACACCCACGCAGGGCCCACACTGTCCATCTCCCCTGGAGGTTAGTCAATGACCACTCAAAGCAGAGTTCTGGGGAAACCTCTCGGTTTTCCAGACGGCTGTGGGCAGCTCCCACGACTAACGTGGCTGTGTGCAGTTACCTGAATCTGGCTGTTTTCCATATCGGGGAGGAAACACCTGGGCTTCTGGAACAGAAGGTCTTAGGTGTGTACACCTCCCTTCTCCCCACACACCCCCTGCCTGGGGCCACCCCTCACTTCCAGGACGAGGATGTGCAGAACCCCCGCTGCTAGGGAGCCCACGTCAGGTGTCGCCAGGGAACACAAAGCAGAAGAGCCTAGTCCTGGGGGCTGCGGACCCAGAGAAGCCTCCCCAGAAAGCTTCCCCAGGGGTGCCGGCCATCCCCACCACTGCCATGGGCTTGCCTTTCCTTGCTTCTCTGAAGCTTTCCTCCAGGGAACCCGGATGTGGCAGGGTGCTGGCCCTGCTGGTGCACGCATGGGGGGTGGGGGCGGGGGGTGCCAGGGTGGTGTGCGGCAGAGGTGCCTACTTACCGATGCACGTGCGACCGTCTGAGTGGAGGGCGTACTTCTGGTGGCAACCGCACATGGGGCCTGTGTCTGTGTCCTCACAGCTGTGCTGGCAGCCTCCGTTTCCATAGTTACAGGTTACTAGTTAGGCCCAACGTGTACACACGTGTGTATAAACAGAACAACAAAAACGATTAGTTTGTCGGTGTTGGCTGCTTCCTTCAGGGTTTGGGGAAACTGAGGCCTAAGAGCATCAGTGGGTAGGGTCATGAGGCTCGCCGGGCAACGGGTGTGCGTTTCCCTGCACTTCAGCCCCTCCAGGGACCAGGCCTGGAGTCACTCACTCCCTATAGCTGAACTGGGGTGGGACAGAATGGACTTGGGGTCATCTAGGCTTTGATCAGAGCAGGCACAGAGCTGATGCGCTCAGATGGCGGTAGATGAAGACAGTTTCATCCTTCCCAGGCTGCAGGACCCTTTACAGCCGCCTATCTCAATGGGGCAAATGTTTGTCAATGCCAGGATGTACTTGTCAAGCTATCGTGGGAGGGACAAGGCGGCCCGTGGTTCCAGGTGATGCTCATTTCCTTAGTTCTGGCAGAGCTTTCCTTCCTCTGTCTGTCTTGGGGCGTGTGGATGTCTCCACAGACGTCCCCTCTTAGAGTCCCAGGGGCCATCTCAAACTCTATCCTTTCAAAGCCCTAATCCTCCGGGAGCTCGGCAATGTCCGAACAGACAGACTCATGCAAATTAATGTCATCTGAGGTACGGTTTTGAAAATCACCTAAATAATAACCACGTTCCACTGTTTTCAATGCCTGTGGCCTGGAGGATCTGGTGCCTTTCAGCCCAGAATCTCAACATGTTTCACAACATCAGCAATCTGGGTTGGCTGAAAAGGGGGCAGAACAAAAAGGAGTCTGAAGTAGATAAAACTACAAATTCAAGTTTATTTAAACACATGGTCCGTTTCCAGGGTGAGAGAGATCTCTAGAGGGGAGCAAGGTGACCCAGGTGCTCCCCAGGGGGTGTAGGGCCCCTGCCTTGCGATGCTGGTGAGACAGCTGCACACCCATCACCTGAACGCAAATGTGCACGACGACCTCAGTATGGGGCGTGTTCTTGGATACTTTAACCATCTGTCCAGAATTCAAGCTACACTCTAATTTATTATGCAAAACCCTAATGATCAAATATACAAAAATAAATCTCAGACCAAGTATGGTTAGAGGGGGCAAAAATCCCAAATCCTGAGAGTTTGAACGAATTCTGTTCTATTAGGTTGACCCCTGAGCACAGCTGGTACCAGAGGGAGGTCAGTTGGTGGCAACTCCCAGAGAAGGATCTCAAACATTTCAGAACTGACTTCTCAGCTCATCTCCTTCACAGAGACTGACGCAGAGCCTTCCTGCCCACCTGTCCTGAGTGACGGGGCGCCTCAACCTTGGACATGTGCCATCTCCACAGCGGGTGAGGAGGATGTCAAGAAAATGGCTTGATATGGGGACAGGTGTCTGCTCAGTGCCTCAGATGCTGTAACCAGAGGCTCTAAGTGGCTGTTCCCTCTTCCATAGGTGGCCAAGGACCATCCAGAGGAGGGAACTGAGGACCATCCAGAAGAGGGAGCTGACTTCTAGGGGGAAATTTCAGGGACCTGAAAAATGCTTCCAGAAACACAACTGGGCTTCAAGCACAAAGCCCTCCAGCCCCTTCTCCTCAGGAGTGACTCTTCTCCGGGGTGGAGCTGACACCCTGGATGACGGCTCAACTTTCATCTCTCAACGGCTTGTCTCAATGGCCAGGAAGGAACCCAGGGAAGCCAGCGATTCCGGGAGGCTGCAGCTCCGCGCAGATCTCAGGCGATGGGGAGAGATCCAGGTGGAGCCCACTTTGGGCTGGATGTTGTGTGCCTTTCTAGGACCCAGGAGATTCCTGTTTCAGAGTGGGCAGGGTTGCAGCTGGGGAGAAGGCCGTTCTTTTTGAGCTCCAGGCTCCTGGAGATAGGCTGTGTCCCAAAAGTGACTCTAATGAGGATGGAGGCCTGTCTGAGGTAACTTGAGGGGGATGCAATGCAGGCTCTGGGGCCCTTGTTCCCTCCACACAGTCATTTGTGCGTCTCACAGACCCCCAAGGGTCAAGCCTTCGAGTACTGGAGAGTCTATGGCTTATACACAGAGATGTCTGAGCTCAAGCTCTGGTGAGACGGACAGAAGGATGGAGAAAACCTCCTCTGGCCCCAGCCCTGGAGTGGGTCCTGGGCTCTGGATGGATGATAGCTTGGTTCAGAGCCCTGTAGTCCTCTTGAGCCACAGAGGCTGGTTGGTTAAGCCAGGCCTCAGCCCCCAACCCAGCTTGAGATTTGGAATTTCCTGGAAGGCAAATGACTTCAAGGACTAGAGCGAATGCCTCAGAGCTAACTTTATCCCAGCCTTGCCTCATGAACCTCACAGAAGCAGCCAAAGCTGGGCTGGCTGGGCAGCCGCCTGTGCAGGCCCTTCACCGGAGGCCTCAGGTCCCGGAAATCACATCAGGCTCTCCATACCTTGGTGATATTCAGCCACCCACGGAGAGGGTGGGACTGCTGTTTCTCAAGCCAGCACATATTCCAGGCAAGGGTTGAGCCCTTCCCTGGCGGGGGCAGCTGGGGTGAGGATTGTGGGGGGTGTCCTAGCTGCTCACAGGGCCCTGCCTAGTCCCTGACCTCTCACATCAGGCTGGCGTTCAGAAGATGCTCTCTGAGCAAACTCCTCCTCCTTGTAGTGCTTGTACTATGGGGTCAGGGACCAAGCTGGCCCCAGCCAGGCCGCCTGCAGCCTCTCCCTGGCACTGGCTCAGGGCCTGGTCAGAGCAGGCCCTCGGCCTGTCTTCTGCCTAAGGGAATGCACTGTCCTTCTGGCCAGGGCTATCCACCAGCCTGCTGACTCCATGCATTTGTGACCTTGGCCTTTCTCATGAGGAAACTCAGATCACACAACAGGGGGGACTGGGAAAGCTGGAGTCAGCATCTTCTGTTCTGAGGTGGCCGGGGGCAGAAGACTTCTCTGCAGCTAAAGGAATCCATCTGGTGTGGAGAGGGGGCCTGGCTGGAGCCCCGGGGCTGGAGGCTGGCACTTCCAATGGAGACTGCCACTTTTGGTCCTGCCCTGGGTGACAGTATACAGGCTTATCTTGGCCATCCCACAGCAAAGAGCCAGGAACACAGAGAAAGGTGGTCTGCCTCTCGGACCACATCTGGGGCAGAAGGAAGCACCTCCACTTTGGAGAATGGATGAATCACATCTGGTGTACGTGGGTCCCCAGGGTCTTGGTGACTGTTCTAGGAGACCATGAGTTGGGAAGGGTGTGGCAAGGCACCCACAGGACAGCTGATGACAACTGAGAGGATCAGTGACTGTGGACGATGGACTCTCCACAGAATGATGGGTGGAAGAACGGTCATTTTCTTTATGACAGCAGGGCAGCCTCGGTCTCTCATTTCCACAGTTAGGGTGAGGACCACCTTCTCTGTTGGGAGTTGGAACTGGACACTTCTCCCTAACATTTTTCTGCATTAGAAAGTGGGCTTGAAATGAGGCACTTGTCTCTGGCCAGAGATGGAAAGTGCTTCCAGCAGTCTCCTTTGGCTCTTTGTAAAAAAGGGCAAATATGACATCACTTTGGCTATCCCTGGTGCCCTCATCTTCCACGAGGAGAGGCCCATCCCGCCATCTCCCCACGCAGCTGTGGGGAGGATGCACTGGCTCCCAAGCTTCTGAGTTCAGCCACTGTTCTGCTTGGTTTCCTGGCTCCTACTCCTACTGGGGGACGGGGTGACCCCATTAAGAGGCTGGACTACACGTGGGCCCTGTAGGCAGACCACCAAGCAGATCCCGAAATGGTATCTTTGGCCAGAGGCCTCATTCAGCCCAGATCTCCCAGAGCACCACCATCGGCAGGCAGCCTTGCAGGGGTCAGATTGTGAGTTCTGATCTTTATATTTTATTTCAGACATGCGGTCTTGTTATGTTGTCCAAGCTGCACTCAAAGTCGGGCTAGAGTGATCCTCGCTTCTGCCTCCCAAGAAGTTGGGACTATAGGTGTGCAGAGTTCTGATCTTCGGTCCCGGAAAAAAGGTCAGCACAGCCCAGAATGGTGCCACTTCAGAACCATACTCTTTTCCTTCTTTGTACTACTCATTACCAGGGGCTTCCCAGGCCCATCGAGAAACCTGGTCCTGTAGACCTCTGTGCCAGGCCCCACCATTCCTGTTGCAGAGCTTAGGCTCAGGGGCTGCCATAAGATCCAGCCCAGCTCCTGGGGCTACACTGGTGGTGTCATGCTTGGTGCGGAAAACCCCAAGGCTGGGGTTCACAACCCTTATCCCTTATGCCCTGTCAGGACCCTTCCTTAGGCCCTGCCCTTCTCTCCACCCCATGGGGCTGGGGACCCTCCCTGGCCAAAGCCCAGCAGACTGGACAGACCCTCCAGAAAGCAATGGTAGGAGACGCATGGGACGTTTGACCCATTTGTCTCCATCTACCTACGTGTGCAGTCCTTCTGGTTTTGGGCAAGGTCAAAGCCGGGCCTGCAGTCACAGGCCACCCCACCTTTGGGCGTCTCCCGGCAGATGTGGGCACAGCCATGGTCTTTGTTCATGCAGTTCATACCCTCTGGGAAGAGAGACAGACAAGAGACGGGTTGGGGACCAGGCAGAGAGGGATAGAGAAAATTTCAGACTGAAAGGGGATAGCCAATGATATGTAACAATCAAACGGGCTATCATTACATGTATCATGCACACACACGCATGTGTGCACACACACATATGCGTGTGTGCAGCAGCCATCTACATGGATATCCCTCAGGGAGAAAGCAAGAGCATGGTGCCTGGGTCTAGATTCAGACTTTGCTCTGTGGGTTGCACTGTAAATGGTACCTGGTGACCCACAGAGACCAAGCTCTTGCTCTAGGTCAGATTGCAGCGCGTGGTCTGAGGAACTACTTTTGTGTCAGAGTGATTTGCTCCCCTCTCCTGAGCCACCCATGGTTCTAGGGTACCCCCACCCACCCAGCAGACTGGATCTCCCCTCTCTGTCTGCCCGGAGTGGCTCATACCCCCTTCCGTTGACCTCAGCTGATGTTTATCTTCCTGGTGATTTGTGAGGCGTTTCCAGAATTTATGAGGTCAGGGGTCAAGTGAGAGGTTGTAGGTCACAAGTCCATCAAGAGGCCAAGGCAGATGAAAGGGAAGAGCCTCTGTCTGCCACCCCACCGGCTCTGTGACCTGCCTTCCACCTCCACCCGCAGGAAACTCAGGCAGGAGCGAAGCCAGCTCGGGGAGCGGCAGTGAAGGCTCCGGACGGCGAACACGCACAGGGCGACCTCCTTCCCCCGGGACACACCAGCCTCTTGTTCCAGAGGAGGACTGGCTCAATCCTGACCCCGTCCACTTTAAATACGGGTATGCAGCAACACAGAATAGATTTAAAAACACAAACGCCCTGCTAGTTGTAATAAAGATAAAAACGTCTGAAGTTAAAAGTCAAACAAACAAACGGAAATGAGGAAGCCTGCATTTTGCACAGCACCGTGACTCCTGGTTTCACCTGATTTTGTGACTCATATTTCCTCACCTTGAGTTTCTCACTAATCAATCCAATTGTTGGAATGACGCAGAGTCTAACTAAGCAACGAGTGAACAACGGAAAGCGCTGTCATGCTGCTGCCCTGCAGAGAAGCTGCAAGTTCACACGGAAACACCCTTTCCGTCGGCTCATTTCCAAAAGAACATCAGCGTCTGAGTCGCACAGATAGTGGCGTGCGGTCAACGCTTAACAGCCAGCGGGGGTGGAGGCTGATTTGCAGTATTTACCAATGTATGTGGGATAAATACGCCAGCCATGGCTCATTTCAAAGTACCAGGGAGATGTCGCCGAGGGTAGAGCTGGGAACAAATGTGCACAGTTAGCTCTCGCAAGCTGAGACCAGCCAGCCATAGCACGTCTCTTTCTTAGAAAGGTCATTGTAAAGTCAGGCAGATGTAGGTGTGAATCTGGCTTCCTTCCTGGCTGTGGCCTTGGAGACAACTGCTTCCCTTTTCTGAGCCTAATCTTAGAATGGGCACAATCACCTCTGTCTCATGGAGGAGCTGTGCAAATTAAATCCAGTTACAGACAGGAAATGCCAGGCAGTAAGAGATGAGGTCTGTCTGTGGGGGCACTGGCTCCTGAGGCCGGTGTCTCTCCTGCAGGTCTGGAGACAGCGTGGCTCCTCCCTGGGGCCTGGCTGGACCAGGCGACCCCCTCCTGAGAGGCGACTCTTGGTAGAGAAACCTCAGACTACTGAGACATGTTCATTCCCTCATCAGGTCTTCTGGGAGCCTCCTGCCCTGGCCAGGGTTTGGCCAGTGTGTGGTGGCCAGCAAGCTGTCTCCCTGACCATCACTGATGGCTGTTGTCAGCGGTGGGCTGAGTCCAGGGTCGCCCCCCTCACTCCCTGTTCATTTATCTTCCATGGCTCCTTGCTGTTCCAGCTTCTTCCCAGCTGCACACACTCCACGGTTTGCCATCCCACAATGCCTGCTGAGCCGCCCTCGAGGGTGCCCCATCTCCCCTTGCTGCTCCTTCCTCCTGGGCCGGACACCCTCTCCTATCTTCCATAAACTAAATCCTAGGCCTCCCTCAAACTCCACCAGTTCCGCAAAGCCTCCTGGCTCCTGCCTTCTACTCCCCGTGTCTCCCCATGCCACCACCCATGTGACATCCTGGGGCTGTCCTATGGCTGGCACAGGCGATCAATGCTGTGAGCAGATCTGTCCTTTCTTCCTGAGCTGGGAAGAGCCTATGGGCCCTTGTTTGGCTCAGGATTATAGATGATGAAGAAAGGGAGATTGAATTTCCCTTCCCAGTCAAAGAATCACAATTTACAAGAAACCTTGCTAATCATCACCAACCGTATATTTGTCACTGGGGAGCTGATCCATGCCGGAGCCCCGGGTAATGGAATATTAAACTCTAGAGGTCATTCAGTTTTCTCCCTCATTGTGGACTTGCCATTAAGTGATCTTTCTTCTTGAGTCTCTAGAGACTTTAACACCGAGCCAAGATGTTGTTGTTTTCTTGGTGAAGGACACTTTGGGGATGTAATCTAGCGTGACTATGGACTGCGGTAACCCACAGTCAATAAGACGCTAAGCAACAGAATCGAAGAGCTGGGAAGGGTGAGCCCCAGGTCCTATCTGTAGTCAGCTGGTCTCAAAGGTTGCTACTTTACCTCTCAACAACTTGGGGAAGAGGGTGGAGCCCTTCATCTCCCACCTAAAGAGCCTGAGGTAGAGCTGAGGTCCTGTGATTAGCCATCCTCACTCAACACCCCAAGAAAGGCCCCCTGCACGCTGCCTCTCACCCAGCACCCCCAGCGTGGGAGCCCCCACTGGCTCTGCAACGGAGGGCAAGGGACAGGCCAGTGACTGTTAGTGGGACTGGCTTCAGGACCTCTTTACATTCCTGACAATTATAAAGGAGGTCAAATCGCTTTGATGGACATGTTTATGTGTTACAGCTATCAAGACTGGCTAGATATCACAGAGAGAAATTTACATTTACTCATTAGCTTATTTAAAAACAAGACAACAAACATATTACATGTGGGCTGGGTGCGGTGGCTCATGCCTGTAATCCCAGCACTTTGGGAGGGTGAGGCAGGGGGATCACCTGAGGTCAGGAATTTGAGACTAGCCTGGCCAACATGGTAAAACCCCATCTCTACCAAAAATACAAAAATTAGCCAGGTATAGTGGTGCACGCCTGTAATCCCAGCTACTCAGAAGGCTGAGGCAGAATTGCTTGAACTCAGGTGGCGGAGGCTGCAGTGAGCTGAGATCGCGCCATTGCACTGCAGCCTGGGCAGCAGAGTGAGACTGTCTCAAAAAAAAAAAAAGAAAAGAAAAGAAAAGAAAAAAAGTATTACATGTTAGCACAACCCATATATTTGTATTAAAAACTATACTTTCCAGAACGGGGTGCCCTGAGATGCAGCAGTCAGGCCCGCGTGAGCCAGGCTCACCTGCTGCATGGTGAGGCTGCAGTCAGGCTGGAGTCTGCTCAGCTTGAGTGCTTCTGGGGCACCTCCTCCCCGAGAAGGGTGGTCGGGGGAGCATCACTATCACATTTCAAAATGACCCTACAACCACTGCAAGGATGGCTGCTGCTGCCTGGCCTGGGGGCTGACTGTGGCTTCCCAGGTGCTCATCAGCGACTGTCAGCTGCATCGCTTTCACCTCCACGTGGGGGCAACACTGGCTTCTGGAGGCCACAAGCAGGTAGGCGCCGTGGCTGGAGAACCACAGAGGGTCAGGGTTGGACCCCTGCCTGCAGCCCATCTTGTCTATCCATCCTACAGAGACAGAAAAAGAGCCCCTGAGGCGGGAAATGAGTGTTCCAGCACATACAGCAGGGCTGGAACCTGGGCCACTGGGCTCCCAGCCTAAGCTCTCCTGCCTTGGGGTCACTCGGCTACACCTGTGGCACCCAGATGGCTGACAGGGAGCAGACATCTCCTAGGCAGAACAGGATTGGGAACGTGGTGCAGAGTGGGCGACTACACAGTGTCTGTTACTGGCCACTGTTTCCAGACTTAGGAGCCCAGCGAAATCCAAGGCCAGTTCAGATGCTGTGTCCGCTGAAGCTCTCCGAGCAGCCCCTCCACGAAGCGCACACCCTGGCTCCTCTTTTGACCTTCCACAGCCATCACTGGCAGGCCCTGAGGTGAGGACGGAGCCTCAGCTCCCCTGCGGCACAGGATGTCCATTTTCTCAGCTGTGAAACGGGGATGTAATAATCTTTGCCCCGAGGGTTGCTGGGAAGCTCAAACAAGGTAACGATATCAAGGGAGGCACAGGGAGGGTCTGGGTAGAGCAAGGCTGCTGCGACAGCACTCCTATCTGCCCTTGCTTCATTCTGCCTCGTCGGAAATCGGAATAGTTGCTTCCGTCACACTCTTTCCTGCCAACCGTGGGTAACCGGATGGGGAGACCTGAGTTTTATTCTTTTTAGTATCACAAGTACCCAGCACAAGGCCTGGCAGAGGGTTAGGGATCTGCAAACAGTGGGTGAAAGAAGGAAAGGGAAGAATGAGTGGGGAAAGAGAGGGGAGAATGGAGAGAGGAGGGAGCAAGGAAGGAAGAAGAGAGAAATAAAGCCTCCTATTCGGAACAGATGAAGCTTGTTGTCTGTTATTTTAGGAGGCAAGGCTAAATTTTGAAAACGCTCTTGCGGCATCCCTAGTTGCGTGTGCTAGAAACACAGTGCTTTGGACGCCTGATGTGGGAAATTCGCAGCACATGTTAAAGGCTCTGAGAAGTCCCACGGTCACTGTGGAACAGTCCCTTTTTCCTCACTTAACACAGCATCCTGGACAGGAAGAGGCCCTAGAACTAGCAGGATCTAAGGATGGCCCATTCTAGCTCCTCACCTGACAGACAAAACACAGCGACACAGGGACCAGGGTGGCAGGCTGGGGCAGGGATAGGGCACTGGCCCCACCCACTGGAGCACCTGTGGTATCCTCTGTGCCTCCGAACCTCAGAGACAGAGCAGGTGGCATGCCCTCTTTGTCCTCTTCCAGAGGGGCCGTCTGAGGGCAGTGAGCTAACGGGAAGGAATGCCAACTCATCCCCTCCTGCAGGTGGTATTTCTGGATGGCGGCCGGGGCCATGAGGGCCAAGTCGAGATTTGAAGGGGAAAAGGTGAACCCTGAGGCATGCGAGGTGCTTGGTTCCAAGCCCTTCTACTCTAGGGATGGGCCTGGATTCCGGATGGGAAAGGAATCTGTGGGTCTGCGACAACACCTGCTCTGCCGTGACCTGGGAAGGACTGCCCTAGGCCTCCTCCAGCTCCCCTGAGCCAGTCAGGCCCATGCAGCCAGCGGCAGCTGCAGGCTGTGTCCACTGATGCCAGCCTGTGAGCTCTTCCAGAGCAGGGGCCGAGCCCACTCAGGCTCAACCCCAAGCCCCAGGCCCAGAGCAGGCTTCTGTGAGCCTGAGGGCCGGAAGGGCCCCAGCTCAAAAACTCCATCCTCCTGTGGCTCCCTGATTTGTGTCACGTCTGCTCTTGGGAGCCATAGGACAGCTCCCTTGACCTAGATATGGGGAGAACCATGGAGAGGCAAGTTCAGCAGACAGCCCTGCTGGTCTCCCCTTCTTGATGGGAAGTGAGATAGAATTTCAGAGTCATTCCCAGAAATTCTGGTCTTCAGAGGCCTGATGCCCGTCAGGCCAGGCGCCCGCCAGGTCGAATCTAATCTGATCCAACCATCCAAATCCAATTATATGCTGCAAACTCAGACCAAGTGTCTCCTTGGTGCCCAAGATGGGCCAGGGAGCAAGGAGAGGACAGATGCTCTGCTGCCACAATGTCAGGTCCACATTCAGGCTGCCACTTGCTGCATGACCCTGGGCCAGCCCTTCACCCCTTCACCCCTGAACCTCAGTTTCCACCTATGTAGAGCTGGACAATAGTAGCAGCTGCCTCCCAGAGTGTGCTAAATGTGCAGCCCCAGTCTCTGGGTGAGTGAGGTGCTGGCTAAGGGCACAGATAGGCTGTTGTGGGACTTTGTCCTGGCCAGAAGGAAGCCACAGGGGAGTTGTCAGTAGGGGAGCGACACGCTTGTGTGTCAGAAAGATCTCTGGAGGTTGTGTGAAAGATGCCCTCGAGGGCCAGGACTGCAGGCCAGGACAGTGGAGAGGCTGTTGCTATCACTCTGAAAGGGACAAAGTCTGGTGGAAGGGCAGTGGTTATGGGGACTGGGAGGAGGGCTGGATTTAAGAGCTGCTTCTGAGTTTTCTGGAAGACGTGATGTATGAACTTGGGCCCTGACTATACTTTCATTCACTTGGACCCTCACAAGCCTGAGGAGCGGACATAACTGTGCCCACCTTCAAGACAAGCAGACGGAGGTTGGGACAGCGTGGGGGAAGATGTGCCCCAGGCTGTGTCTTCTTCTCCAGGTGGCCGGAGCTTCCTCCCAGTGGGCCCTCCCCCAGGTCGCCATCTCCTCTGGACTCTGACAGGCCCCGGCAGCCCTGCCCCACTGGGGCCTATCTTCCCCCAAGGCCTTTGGTCCTTCTTGGGTACTCCACTAGAGTTTTCGCGGAGAGAAACGATGGCACGGTCTGCCTGGCCCTGAGCCAGTGCGTACACCACATCCTCTGCAGTGCAAAGTTCACGGATGCATCTCAAGCAGGGCAGCGCGGCCCAGTGTGTTTGTACTTAGGAGCGGGGCCTTTCTTGCCGCCACGGCCGGATAACAAAGCTGGAATGTGTGCCTCCTGAGGGTCGTTGCTATGGCGACTTCATCAATAACATCATTTTCTGCGTCCATGTCCCTTAAATACATGGGAAGGGACGGCAAGCTGGGAACGGCAGAGCAGGGAGAAAAGAACAATCACCTTGCTCCACCCTTCCCCCTCAACTTGGGAGGAAGGGATTTTCCTCCCTTTGCCTCATCAATAGAAAATTATGGAGCCAAGAAAGAGGTTGGAGCCTTGGGGGTGGCAGTGGGAGGCGGCGGCTGCCTTCCCCAACCCTGACTCCGCAAGCTGTCCAAGTCATGCAGGGAAAAACAAACACGAGCTCCCACCAACATTGAAGGGGGGCTGAAGGGAACCGGGGAAGGTGGTGCCCAGGGGAAGGGCGCAGAACAGCTGTAGGGTGCGGGCTGGTGGGAGAGATGACGATGGCAACAGTGCAGCCTCCCACGTTCATCGGAGCTGCCTGTGCGCCAGGCCTGCCACAAACCAGACTCCTTACCTCACTGATTCCCCGAAAAGCCCAGGAGGGGCTGTGCACAGGCTGAGCATCCCTCATCCGAAAATCCAGAATCTGAAAGGCTCCAAAACCCAAAGCTTTTTGGGCATTGACATGATGCCACAGGTGGAGAATTCTATACGTAAGTACTTCACACAAACTTTGTTTTATGCACAAAATTATTGAAATGCCATGTAAAATTGCCTTCAGGCTCTGTGTACAAGGAGTACATAAAACGAAAGCGTTCCATCTTTAGACTTGGGTCCATCCACAAGATACTTCATGATGTATCTGCAAATGTCCCCACATGTGAAAAAAATCCAACATTGGAAACACTTCTGGTCCCAAGCATTTTGGATAAAGGATGCTCAACCTGTATTATGTCCACTTAACAGATGAGAACACTGAGCGCACAGAGGTTAGTGACTGAGGTAAGGTGAGGGGGCTGAACCCAGCGGACAGAGCTGGAGCCGCAACACACTGTCTCGCCAAGGCCATCTCCAACGACAGCTTCTCCAGGGTGATGATTCTGATCCTGCCCTGCCAGTCTCCTCAGATCCATGGAGAGCCCCCCATGGGCTGGGAACATACCCTGCGGAGCCAGGGCCTGGCAGAGACAGAGAAGCCTTTACAACATCTCCCGGCAAGGTAAGTAGCTTTATCCCCGTGTAACAGAAGCTCTTCAGAGAAGTGAAGCGATTTGCCCATGGTCACTGATTAGGACATGCGAGGCAGGTAGAGGCAAAACTGAAACCCAGGTCTGTCTGACTTGAAGACCTGCCCTTCTCCAGTGGCAGAGGGAACTTTCTAGTGCATAAATCTGACTGTCTTCCTACTGTAAACAAAACAAGCAAAACAAACAAAAAAACTCTTCGATGCCCTGGCACCCAGTGCCCAAAGGGTTAGGCTGAAAGTTCTCAGTATGGCACCGAAGGTCCTCCCTGACCCCCGCCACCTGCCTCTCCAGCTTGCTCATCCTTCCTCGAGCCCTTGGCGAGGGGCAGCCCGGTGGCCGCCCCACACAACCCACCCTCCATTCCCACCCTGAGGCCTTTGAGAAGGTGCTTTCCTCTGCTTGGGACACGCTCTCGCCCTCCTCTGAATGGCCACTTCTGGCTAGTTACTTGAGATGCTATTTCTGTGTCACCTCTTCCAGGAAGCCCTCGTTTCCACCCTCTCCACAAGTGCCTAGGTTGGACTGGGGCCGTGCCTGGGACTCCCCTGCCCCCTCCTTGCTCATAGCACCCACCACACTAATTGTAGCTGTTACACATTGTCTCCCTCCCTTTAGATGGGGGATTCTCAAAAGGACAGGGCCCATACCTGAGCTACCTCTTTGCCCCCGTCCCCTGCGCAATGCCTAACACCCAGTGAACGCACAGGAACCGTTTGATGAACCCAGGCTCACTGGTAAGCGGCCTGGACTCAGCTACTCTGGATTTGGACTGTGTCAGAACAGGGGCCAACTCTCAGACAACAGCGGTATGCTTGTCTGCAGTCCCAGACCTGGCTGCTGGTCTGGCTCCCCCTTGATCCCCTAATTACATGCTAAGAGCATCTGCCCCTGGAATGGCACACAGAGCCTCTCACTGTGCGGCCTTGGCTTCAGTAGAAACACAAGGCTTTGCCTCCCACCCTGTATCCCCCAGATTACATTCTCTGGGGCAAATCTAGGCCTGCCAGGCACCAACAGCTGGCTGCCCCAGACTAGAACCCCCAGCTAACCCTGAGCCTAGCCAACCCCAGGCAGCATCCCTAGGGCTAGTCCCCTCTGGGAGATGCGAGTGACCAAAGACTGTGGGCTTCTACTTACCCAGAGCTCCCCTGTGTCAGGCCCCACAATAGGCTCTTTGCAAACCTCACTAATTGAACATCTCAATGACCAAGTGCCAGGTACAACCAGCACTTACCTGAGAGGTGAGGATGCTGAGGCTTAGAGAGATCAAGAGACTTGCTGCCCCAGTTCTTCTACCTTGTGTGAGGGGGTAGGGAGCTGATGCCCTGGTGGTCACTCCACTGGCAAAGCCCAAAGTGGTTCTAGCCCCTCCAATAAGTGCTCACCTCACACCTCATCTGCCCTGGCACCCACTTGGCAGCCTTGATGGCTCCTCAAGGGAATTCTGCTCCTCTCGTCCTCCTTCTCACTGCCCCCTCTGCTTCGGCCAATATGCCATATTGGATGTAGGGGAAAGAGTTTATCCCCCAGAGCCTCTTGGGGTCCTGGGTCCCAGCTGGGTGTGTGACCCAGCAAAGAGGCTGGCCCACTCTGCCCAGTCCCCTTCCCACCCACTCCACACACTCGCAGCACCGTCCCTTCTACTCTGACACCAACCCTGGGCCCTCCTCCAGGGTTCAAAGGCCCCTGCCAGGGCCCCAGAGGACTCGTCGTCCTGGGTGTGCACAGCCTTGGCTCAGCACTCACCACCCAGCTGGTCCAGCCGCAAGGGCCCACACCTTGTATTATCTGGCTCCCAACACCTTCCACGTTCATCTGCTCGCGTGCTTATGTGCCCCTTCATTCCACAGATATTTAGGGAGTGCCTCCTTGGTTCCCAGCCCCAGGATTCCAGGCAGGCGCAGGCCTTTCTACCAACCAGCTAGCTCCTTGTCTGTGCCTCCTCCTGATCTGCTCTGCTAGAGGCCAGACCACAGTGAAGTCCGAATGGGTGCTCAATAAACACCTGCAGGGTGGTTGGTTGATAAGCTCGCCAGGCATGGACGTGGGGCACAGCTCCAAGAGAAATTGTCCTGCTTTGTGTTTACACGCAAGCAAAAACCAGAATGGATTGGTTTTCTGGAAAGCCAGAACTGGAAGGGGCCTTGGAGTGCATCTAGGTGAGGCCTCTCCATTTCCATGAGGAGGCTGAAGCCCATGAGACAGTGACTGTCCTGGGTCATGTGGCAGTGACTTGCCCTGGTCACGCAGCTGTCAGTGCAGAGTCCGTATGCAGCCTCCCACTTTCAGTCAAGCTCAGTGCTCTTTCTGGCACATCAGGAGGTGGGTGACAAGGACTGCTGCCCTTGATCTTTCCACTCACGCATTCCTTCACTCCCTCAATCGACAAACCTTTGCTAAGCATCACCTGTGTGCAGGCCCTGGGCTGAGACCGAGGAGGGAAGGGTGTCCAACCCCACACGCTCATTCTCAGTTTGCGGCCAAGTCACTGCCATGCAGTTCACCAACAGGCATGCCCTGTGTACACAGATGGACAGACAGACAGAGCTGGGACTGTGATTGGCTCCCGGCATGCCTCTCAGAAAGCAGGATGGATGTCAGCCTCCCTTCAGCACCCCCTTCCCACCCCAGGGCCTTGACCAGTCCTGGCACTGGGAACGCCTAGAAAGCTGCCTCTGTGAAATGGGAGGTGGTTCTGTCTCTGACAGTTGGGAGGATCACGAAACATTTGCAGAGCCACAGAAAGCTCTATGGGCCGGGCAACACTGAGGCGGGGCAGGTTGATTCAACAGCTCTGATTTGCGTCCCAATCCCAGTCCTTTCTAAGGCATGTGGTTTTAGAACCTGTTGTGGCCTAATTTATAAAGTGGGGAGACTAAAACCCTCTTTTTTTTTTTTTTTTTTTGAGACAGGGTCTCACTCTGCCGCCCAGGCTGCAGTGAAGTGGTGTAATCAAATCATAGCTCACTGTAGCCTTGAACTCCAGGGCTCAAGCAATCCTCCTGCCTCAGGCTCTGGAGTGGCTGTGACTACATTCTGTATTTCTGTATTTTTTGTAGAGATGAGGTTTCACCATCTTGCCCAGGCTGGTTTTGAACTGTTGGGCTCAAGTGATCCTCCCACCTCGGCCTCCCAAAGTGCTGGGATTACAGGTGTGAGCCACCACGCCCAGCTTAAAACTTCCTTTTGTAAGAGTGTTCAAGGGCAGTAAAGAGGTGATGGGCTCCAGCTCAGATCCCTCAAGCTGCGGCGGGTGCTCTGTAAGGCTGGCCCACTCCCTCTCCCCTGCACGCTGGCTTGTTACCTGGAGCCCCAGCCCTGCCTCATTTCTTCCCCCTTCCTCTCCCTTGATTCCTGAAATTTCCCAGGCTGGTCACTAGGTGTCACCACAATCAAGTTTTTCTGCCCCCACAGACCCGGAGTCTTGCACCAGAGAAGGCCTGGTCAAGAGACTGACTCACCCCCTGAGCTTCTACTCCTCCAAGGCCTGGGAGGCTGGAGGTGTCCTTCTTTCCTCCCTCGGGCTGCCAGGTTTAGCAAATAACAATACAGGACGCCCCATTCAATCTGAATTTCAGATGGACAACCAATACGTCCTGAGTATAAGCATGTTCAAAAGTTGCATGGGTCATACTTGTAAAAAAAAAAATTACTTGTGTATCTGAAATCCCAGTTTAAATTGGCACTCTGTATTTTATCTGGCAACTCTGCCCTGGCCTCCACAGGGACCCTAAAGGAAGCCATGGCGGACAGACAGGCTGTCTAGTGCCACCCTTAGCCGTATAGCTACTACTACCAGAGAACTCAGGCAGGTGCCCTGGCCATGGCCTGCCATGAACAGGGAAAAGCTCTGTTTTTCCTTTCCAGCAGGTGACGAGATGGAGGGTGCTCAAGCATGGGGGCCAAGGTGGCAGCATCCCAAAAGTGTTCCCACAGCAGCCCTGGGAACCCTGAAGGAGACGGTGGTAAGAGCACTGTGGACACACAAACAGGAGAATCTGTAAGGATGTGAGCAGCGCCCCTGAGCCCCAGCCAGTGACTCTCCACCACTGTCCACCCACATGTTGTGGAAAGGAGCGGGGGCTGCAGAGCCAGAGCCCGGGGCTGTCACAAGCAGTGGCGCTCGCTTCCCCTCCCTCAGCTGTGCATGAGGGGCGGCAGCGGGTATTTCTCATGGCCCTTCAAGGACAAAAGGGGCTCATGGGCTCGGGGCACAGTAGGTATGTTCGGATCATTGGCAGGTACAGCCACTTTGGGGACGTAAGCCAATTCCCGCCATTGACTCAAACTTTAAAATAGTCTGCTGACTTGTTGCTGCACTCAACAGCCAAATGTGTGGGTGCTCTGTGATGTGCCCTGGGGCACAGGAGTCAGGCGCTCTGTGATGTGCCCTGGGGGCACAGGAGTCGAGGCTGGGCAGCAGGAGGGAAAGGTGTTCTGGAGCAGGAACCAGCTCATGCAGAGGCCTGGGGAGTGAGGCTGGGGGTCTCTGCGCTTCTGACAGACAAACTGGGGCTGTCCTGCTGGAGAGAGGACCTCATGGAGAGAAGCTGGCAGAACTCCATGGGGCCTCATGGAGAGAAGCTGGCAGAACTGCAAGCTGACCAGCTGCAGAAGGGAGCAAGGCGGGACGGCAGTGCAGCACCCAGCAAACCACGACACGCTGGGCAGCCCTCTCCTGGGCAGCGGGCTGAGCACATTGCTCTGCACGAGGGGTGAAGGCATTTTGTGAACTGATGATGCACACACTTCGGGCATGACTCCCTCACGAGATGGTCTTGTCCCCTCTGCACTCCCATGTGGCATGTTTCCTCTGCACCCTGCCCTGGGTGAGATGTGAGAAACACAAGGATGACTTAAACACATCCCTGCCCTTCTCAGGAGCTCAGGGACTGGTCCTGCAGTAGAGGGCTGAACTATTTCAAACGCATGAGCGCAAGTCAAGAGGAAGACACACACACCTGCCTAAGAGTCAGAGACAGCTTTAGAGAGGAGGTGAAAGTGTGCTGGGTTTTGATGGATGACGAAGAGTTCTCCAGGAAGGGAGGGGAATGGGAAATGGCAGTAAAGGCAGAGGATGACACACACCAAGGTTGTAATCAGTAAAGGGCACGTGTGCCATAACAGGGAGAAGAGCAGGCAGACGGGGAGGAACCAGGAGAGAGGAACTGGACTGTGGGAGGCCTTGGGAGGCAGGAAGGCAACAGTGCCTGATAACAGAGGAGCTTGGGGCAGAAAGCGCCGGGGCTGCAGGATGCAGGAGGGAAGGGGGATGACGCAGAGGTAGGGATCCCAATTAGCAACCACAGCCTTCAAAGAAGGCAGGGCAGCAGGGGTGAGCAAGCTGGCTCGGTTTGGGACGTGAGTAGAGCTCGGACACAGGATCTGGTCACACTGGGATGTGGGAGCCACACAGGGGAAGGGTCAAGGCAGCACTCCAGTGCTGATGCCCCACTGATGGGGGACACTCTGGGAAGCACAGGTCTGGGAGGATGGGAAGATGCTGCGTTTGGTTTTGAGCAGGTGAGAATGCTGTAGCTGGGGGACAGTTGGCACTGGGGTCAGAGCTAGAGAAGTGGCCACTGCTGGTCAGCAAGGAGACTCAAGAAGCTTGGGGGAGAGCTAGGAGAGGGCTGAGGCCAAGGAGGAGCCAGGGTCGGGGCTGAGGAGGAAGGGAAGAAGCCCCATGGGATGTACATGCTGAAAGAGTCCGGTGACACAATCAAGCAGCCACCAGCCGGGGGACAAAAACCCACCTGGCTGGCCTCAGGCGGGTGACAAGGCCCTGGGGAATGCTGCGGCCAGGGGTGGCCAGTAAGACATCCCCCCAGGAGATCGGCCTTGTGGCCACAGTCACAACCCAATTTCTCTAATGAGGCTAGGGAGGGCTCAGACCCCTCCCTAATGACCCGGGATGACCTCGACTGCTTCCCCACTCTGCCAACCAGGCATCTGCCTGGTGGTTTCTGAACCCACATTTCAGTTCTGCATGGCTTTCCATGCACGGGGCCTGTGCCCACAAACCCCAGGTGGGAAGCCAGGCTGTGGGCTACAATGTGGGGGGTGGGCGCTGGTCTGGAGCCTAGGAGCCTGGGACAAATCCCAGCTCTGCCACCAACATGCTAAGTGACCTCCAACAGGGACATATGGTGTTTCCAGGGCTCCTGCTACTTCACTGTAGAACAGGCATGCAGGCCAGCTTCTCTCCAGGGCAGCATGCTTTCGGTTCTCACGCACATCAGCTCCATGACGTCGCCTCAGCTTTTCCTGACTGCCTGCTCCCTACGGACCCCAGGCTGGACACTGGGAGGCAGAGGGTCCCTGCATCCAAGAGGGTCCTTGTGTCTCACTTGGGGGAGAAAGGCCTGGGAGCAGAGACACAAGAGACAGGGCAGGGAGGCTGAGGGTGGGGCGCGAATGAGACAGAGGCAGGGGAGAGTAGGTCCCGCCTGGGAGATCAGGAGGTGTGCGGGGAAAAGGTGTAGAAGGTTCTCAGTGAGCGACGGTCAGTCAGGATGAGTGAGAGTTCCAGACAGAGGGAGCTGCGTGAGCGGAGGCCGGGATGAGAAGTTCACTATGGCTGGTTCATGACGTGGCAAGCAAGGAGAGGCTGCAGAGAACCACATTCCTCTCAGGAGCCATGGGAAGGTCTTGAGTGGGGAATGACAGAGCCAGAGGGTCGGGTGGAGCAGTGGCTCTGGCTGCTGCCAGAAGGTTTGTCGGGCAGGGAGACCTGTGAGGCAGCTGCCGCATTAACTCAGGCAAAAGACGGCAGCGCAGCCCTAGGCAGAGGGCAGCATGGCGAGGCAGGGGCTCCCTGTGTCACGGGGCATCTGGGCTGCACAGCACCGCTGCCCTTGGCCCTCCATCCATTTGTTCATTGAGTGTCTTTGATCTTAGGAGGCGGTTGGACCTGGGTGCAAATCTTGCTGTTGGTACTTCTTCACTATGGACAAGTCTCTTTGCTTTTCAGCCTCCATTTGCTCACCTGCAAAATGGGGTAGCTCCATGACACAGACTGTTCTCAGGATCTGATGACTGGTGTCAGAGTCTGGGCACTATGCTCAGCTATGATACGTATGACAGCTGTGCACAGTTCCAGTGATCCAGACCGGGCTCTGCACAGGGCGATGTCTTGTACGTACGATCTCATTATAATTCTCATAAACAATTCTATCATAAAATATGTGAATGTTTGCCCCAGGACTTGTGGCACAGAAGGGCGCCAGGGCTGGGCAAGCTACCTGTTAGCCTAGTGCCCTCTGGGTTGCAGCTCTCCCTGCCCTGCACCCGCAACTCTGGGAGACTTGAAAGTTCTGCAGCTTAGGGGAAATTTACACCACGGATGTGAAGTCAGGCTGGGGATGCCCCTGGCGCCGACTCAAGGCCAGGCCAAGAGAGGGGCGTGAAGCTGGCTTACCAGCCAAAAGAGTTGTTTATGGAGTGGGAGGCTCATAAAAAATAATGGGCTGGATTTATTGTCCCCGCCTCGAGGGCCATTCCGGACCGCACAGGGCCAGGAAAGGCCTCCTCCAGTAGCACCATAAATCTCTCCAGTAAGCAAGGGAGCTGTTTATTCTCCCATCCACCTGGTCTGCAGCAGGCAGGGGAGCGAGGAGAACCTGCAAGCCCACATGTCCTGCCTGGCGCCCTTGCCTGGCTGATCTTCTCCAAGGAGTGGCTGAAGAAGGCAGGTGCTGAGGCTGGGATGGGATTCGGGGGCATGGCCACGCCATCTCCCCTCTCCTTAAACAGGAAGTCCCTAGCCATGCTGCCCCAGCACCCAGTCGATAATGGAAAACCCTGGAACAGGACAGGGGATGTCTCTGGCCCTGCAGGAGCCGTGCTAGGGTCCCTCAGGTCAAGGCCTGGCTCAGATCCCGTAGCAGTCCTGTCCCAGGAGCCAACAGGAACCTGACAGCTAGGCACACTGATAGGATCCCATCCGTGTGTGGCTGAGGCGGCTCACGAGGGCCCGTGGGTCTCTGTCCATTGGCTTTTGCTTCTTTTGAGTTTGCAAGCGGATGGTGCAGGATAAAAAGAACTGACTGTGGCCTCAGAATCCAGCCCCTGATCCTGAAGTCCTGCTCCACGATGCAGCTCAGGGAAGCTCAGTTTTCCCTCCCACGATGGGGACATTAGTACTCATCCAAAGCATGTCACAGCGTGGCTGTGAGCATCAGGCGACCCAGTATGGAAACCACAACAAAGCCGCAGGAGGGTGGAGCTGGGCCTGCTGAGGATACCTGAGCTGTGGAGGGTGGAGCTGGGCCTGCTGAGGATACCTGAGCTGCAGGAGGGTGGAGCTGGGCCTGCTGAGGACACCTGTGAGCTGAGACAGGTATAGGGGAAGGACAGTATCCAGTCAGCCTGCAGGCCACAGAGAAGCCAGAGTGGGAGAGGCAGAGTGGAAGACAGAGTCAAGAGGAGGCTCAAGGACCAGCCAGGAGGAGGCTGGTGGGAGGGCCCAGGACTAGAGTCTGGGGTGGGAAAGAGGGCTCAGGGCAAGGGTTTCAGATACAGGCTGCCCCAGATGCTGCTGGGGAGACTCACTAGGTCTCTGCTCTGGCTCAACCCCAGGAAACCTGTACCCTAAAACTCTCAAGTAACTCTCAAGGAGCCCCCAGCCAGTCCTGAGATGGCTATGGACTTGAAGCAGGGGGCTCAGGCCCCAGAGGCAGGGTGGGCTTGGTCTCTGGCAGTGCTTCTGACAGTGGCTGACTCTGTGAGTATGCTGTGCAGGGCCTCACCTCCAGCCACTTAGGGGTCTGAGTGCCAGCAGGAAAGAAACCTTTGTTTTTAAGCCCACCACACAGTAAGCATGTGTTATGGTCTGAATGATTGTGTCCCCTCCAAAATGATGCTGAAACTGAATCCTCATCGCGGCAGTCCTCACTAGACAGTGAATCTGCCAGAGTCTTGATCTTGGACTTCCCAGCCTCCAGAACTGTGAAAAGTAAATTTCTATCTTTATAAATTACCCAGTCTCAGCTCTTTTGTTATAGAAGCAGGAATGAAGTAGGGTGCAATCTTTTTTTTTTTTTTTTTTTTTTT